>NW_006799964.1:1751547-2045341 GCF_000485575.1 Poecilia formosa | reverse complement strand
ATCGTTTTTACTTGTCTCTACCTTACTGGTCAGTCAAGGGCAAAATCAAGTTTAAGCAATTTGATTGGTTGTGATGGGGGTGAGAACAGTACTGGAGGTGTACGTGCCCGCTGCTACATACGGGCAATTGGTCGGCAGCCGTTCATGGACGAGGTTGGATCAATACCGCTGTGGACTGTTATTTTTTAGCTAGCCAGTTGGAGCTACGAACTTTTCCCTGGACGTTTTGCCTGTTTTTTGGAGCCACAGAACTGGACCACGCTCAACGGCTTGCTTGGATTTTGTAGCTGCAGACCCAAACCACGCTCGTGAGCCGGAAAGGACTGTAGGACTGGAGTTGGAGCCGTTTTATTGCCGTTTGTTTACAACTGTTAATCCATGGTGGGGCGAGTAACCCATTCCTCGTGCTTGTTCTGGGAGCCGCCATCTTTGGAACTGCTATTCCGAGGACGAATGTTAACCGAGTCCCTACAGGCCTGCAACGTTTGTAAAACTAACGGACTGCTTTACTAACTCAAGAGACTGAATAGTGTGGTTGATCCATTCAACCTTGTTTGTTTATTTGTATGTCTGTATCCTGTTTAAAGCGTTGTTTTGTACAGTTCTGTGACAGCGCGGTTGCACTAAGCGTGCTAAATGCAGAAAGTTAACTGTGCTCTATTAATGTGCATTGCATGTGGGTTCTATGCACATTAATAGAGCCCACGTGCTCTATTATTGTGCATGTGGGCAATGCACATTAATAGAGCATTGCCAATAAAACCAGTTTAAAACGTACCAGTTTAAAACGTTATTAAACTGGTACGTTTTCAACCTTACCGTTTTTCCTTCCTTACTTTGGTATAAGGTTAAAGTTGCACTGCATTTAGATCTTAGCTGTAGTTATCTTAGCCTTGCGATTGTGCTCAGTTACGCACTCTATTCGCAGCATAGGCTGTTGCTAATTAACACACTTATTTCTCATTGTGAAGTATTACATAGAGTGTAGGTCAGAATCTGGGCGCTGTTCACAGGGGAAACGTGAACAGTGGTTACATATCTCTGGTCATCTTTCCCTCTAGTTGTGTTTTATGCGCACCGTCCACCGTACACAAGATACCTTCTGTTGTAAAGCTGCACTCCTCCCTCCTCATTCTCATATTCATTACAAATTCACACATTACTACACACAAACTGCAAGCTGTAAGCAGTTAGTCAGTTAAAAAGTAATAAAGGCCATAACAAAGCCCCTCCATTTATAAAGCTATTAGCGATTGGCAATCCTATGGGTCACACAAATAAACTTGAGAACCCTAATGCATTCACACACGCACCCATACACAAATAGAAGTCATACACAACAAAAACAAAAGACATGATTAACTGTTTTCATGTGGGGTCAGCTGGTTTGTAATAGGTTTCAAATTAATGTGCGTCATATTTTCATTACAGAGGAATTAAGATTCTCAGTGATACATGATAGATGGCCGACTGGCCAGAGGAGGTGTTATAATTCAAGATTTTGATTCTCAGTGTTTGAGAAAACACCATCATGGTAACCCTTATTGACAGAACTTTAAAACATAGTACAGGATGATCTGAGTGTTTTATGAATAAAAAAAAAAATACCTTTGCTGGTACTGAAATATTAATTATAACAGTTTTGATGCGACTGTTTTTTTATTCATTTTGATACATATAAAAATTGTAGAGTAAAACTCCCACTAATTTTAACAGTAGTTACCAAGTTATTACTTACCATTGATCCTTGAATTCTCTCTGTTACTTTGGTTTTTGGTTTTTCAGTGGAGGTTTTAAGGTTTTGCATTGTGTAATCGTTACACCAGCGCTCCTGTTTCATTTACGAGTAATCACTTCATTTATATGTTTTCTTCCCCGTATCTTTGTCATATTTTGCTGTTGCCATCATCTTATATCTTGTCTATGTTTTTGTCCCCTTCATTTCAACTTCAGGTTCTGTAAGCTTATTTCACTTTTATCGTTACACATCTACTTTGGCATCATCTTACCTGATGCCAGCTGGTGTTTGGGCTCTATTCAGCAACTTGTACAGTTTAAACTGGCCTTTGCATTATCATCTTGAAATCGGATGAATACGAAGTCAGTCAATCTGCTTTGAAGTCAGCTGCTCAGAGATGCTGCTTGTAACTTCTTAACAAATCAGTGTCACAGTGCTCCTTTACGTTCCAAGACATATCTAAGTCTTTTTGCAACTGGAAAGTTCTGAATTGAATTTCATTAATAAAAGTGTAAGACAGTTTAAAAAAAAATGTACAGTATTTTTTTATAGTTTTGAGAAAAGGAAGATTTTTTTTTGTTTTTATTACAGAGTCCTAAACAAAATTAGATGCATCGTTTAAAATGTCAAAAAGATCAAGGCTTCATCCTGTGTGAAGGACTGAAAATAAAAATAAAAATCATAACAGTAATAATTACATGGTTTCTTTAAAGGAAAATAGCAAACAGTTAATTTCATGCAAACACTGATTACTCTCAAGAGGCATGTAAATACTGCAGTTCAAAGAGAGAGTATATCCTATTCCTTATAGCAATCATGAATATTGTTCCTGTTTTTCTTTGTCTTTTGGTTTGGCAATTCTTATTTTTATTTTATTTTTTTTAGCTTACCTATCTATCCTACCTACCTATCTATGCATGCACACATCCACAACAAGCATCACCAGAAACTGCCAGAGCTCCAGCAAAAATAGCCAGCAAAAGGTATTCATTTGCAAGCCAGCATATCAGCAGAACCTCTGTGCACACACACAGAGAGAGATACATCCAAGTGGCTGTTGTTTTATTCATTACTGCGGTAAGGTAGGTGGCCCTCAGGATCCAACACCCACAGAGTGTTGGATATAAGGCATAGATGGCAGGATGCATGTCTGTTGCATGCATTTACCTGGGTGTAAAAGAAGTGCATATACAGATTTCTAATAAAACAAATGGGAAAGTCAATGTGATTCAGTAAAAGCAAGTGTGCAATGTTTGTCATTTACTTGAAGCTTTTTTGTGTATTTTTTTGGACATTCTTTGACCTACAGGGAAGCCAGGCGATGAAGCACAAATATTTTAAATTGCTTAGAAAAGAAATGTGCTTTTGAAAAGCGCTGAAAAATGCTTTGTTACCTTTACTTTTAGAATGGTATAGTGTCAAAAGAAGCCATATTTCAACCCACAAAACCAACTTGTTCCACCATAGACGTCACCTATAAAACTATCGTAATGTCATTGTACACAATACAATGTACAATTTCACTAAATTTTCAGTGAAAAAATTAGATAATTCTGCTGCAACTTTTGGCTAGAAAAAATTATTAAATAAAACAGAAAGATGTTAGCACAAACTGTTATTGCTTAGTAAATGATAGGAAACAAATTAAAGGTGCACCAGTCTAAACAATATTAAAACAGATTTATCCCAATAATTACTGCTGTCCTTGGTGTGCAAATTAGTCAAGTTAGAAACTAGAAATTACTCAATGTTCAATTTGGCAAATAATTAATGATGATTTAGAAAAAAAAACAAAAAACAAAACAGATGGCGTTATCTTTAAAAAAAACATTCAGGAAAAAGAGGAAACTGGAAATTAATAGATAAATAACCACAACTATGCTTCATAAGTGCCAACTAACACTGAGCTGCATTTAGCACCAGTGGCAGCAAGTGGCTGCTAAATGTTCATGAAAGTGTGATGGAGAGCGATGAAACTGAAGCCTGAATCCTTCCAATGAGGCTATCAGCTCTATTCATGAGCAGAATGTGAGATTTCTTCACTCGAATGCTGCATTTCAGCAAACCTTCATCAGTTTTCAATGACCACAACAGAGAGACAAAACGTGACCAATGCTATATACAAAGCTTTCTTTTATCCAAAATGTACAAAATGGATACCATGTTGTGAAGCAATGAGTCAAATCCACATGCTGACTATCAAATCTGCTACAAATATTTGCAGTTTGATTTTCAACCTAAAATGCTTTTTTAAAACTTGGCCGTTCAGAACCCCCCAAGTGGGCTTGAGAATGAATCAGACAAGCTCACTTTATTTTAGTTTCTCAGATCAAAGCCTCTTTTTTTTTTTTTTTTTTTTTTTTTTATAAAACAACGTCAAGAAAAAAAGACATACGGACTTTGGAGACATACTATGGGAAATTAGTGCAGAACACGTTGGATGTGGAAATGGTGGACTCATAATCACATGTTCTGTGCAAAAAAAAAAAAAAAAAGATTAGAGTGCTTAATGGTCTTTGTCAAACAATGGGGCACAGCAAAACAAGGAAAAGAAGTGCTTTTAGCAAACAGTAAGCACTGTTATTCTAAGAGTGCTACATTGCAATTAGTTCTTGAAACAGTCCTAACTATTTCACCAGCTAAAGTGGATGTACAGCAGCGCTGTGGAGAGAGCTACAAGCTGACATGGAAGGACAAATCCAGATCAAATTAATCATTTGGCATTTGTGGTTTGACACCTGAATCACACACACACACACACACACACACAAAATTCCAGCAAACATATTCACATAGAGACAGGCATAAACAAAAACTTAAATGCATACACAAAAAAAAGCATAACAACAACTAAGAAATTCAGAATTACAACAGCGACTTCTGCGGATTATGTCATTTCTTTTTCTCTCCCCCTTGTCATTTTTGTCTTCTCATAATTGTCGTAACCTGTGCTATGTGCTGGCTTTTCAAGCGTGGCTGCGTGGCTCAGTGGGAGGACAAGTAGTACAGCTTTCCTGCCACATATTGATGTGCCCTTGGCCATGGCCCTTACCCCCAAATTGGCTACTTATGAGTGCATGATTGTTTGCATGCTTTTAAGTGTGGCTGGGTGAATCTGAGTTCAGTGTGTTTCTCACTCCAGTAAGTGAAACCAGCCAGTACAGATTTAGGGAGAGAGTGAATGTTACTATGCAACAATTGACATAACTATGTTGGAAACATATTCATTTAGAGATTAATGCATTTCCAAAGCAATCTGCCTTGCACCACATGCAAATTAATCCAGAAGGTTTGCACTTGAGACGCCAATCTGCTCTCTCAATCTCTTTTAAGACCAAGTTTTCCATCCCACACTGATTAGGTCTTTCTATTGGGCTTTGAGAAAATCCTTGCCATATTAACTGAAAGATATTCAAATGTACAGCAAATTATTTCAGTTGAACTTCTCTCGTCAGATGATCTAAGCTTGGCAAGCATGGTCAGCAGAGTTTGACATCCTAGTGGGAAGATGTAGATTTTTTTTTTATTCCTCTTTTAACCATTTAACATGGCTTCAGTGTGGAGAAAAGCATGCAGCTTTGGGAGTCTGAGCCCAAAAATATGCAGGCTCAAACTTAAATTTAACTCAGTTTAATTCAATAACGTATTCAGCTATTGGTTCATAAAAGTGTTGCTTAGTCCAGCCAGGTGCAACACATAGCTTCATGCTTTGTTTTAAACACAGGCTGATTCACCCTGCAATGTCTAATTAAATCAAGGCAAAAACTACCATCAAATCTAAAACCCCCTCAAGCAATGATTAGTTGCTGTACAACATTATTTCCTTTATCAAAAGCGGAAAACACATTTTCCTTGAGCTATGTCATCACTGAGAACGTCTCCAATGTTTACAAGACCTTGAGGGTTTGGAGTCTATTAAATTGCAACAAAACAAGAGGAAATCTCATTCCACACTGAAGTCATGGTGACCAACAGCTGATGAAATAATTGTAAGATGGACTAAAGCTGGTTCAATAAACCTGGAAATAGAATGTCAATGAAATATCTAAACTAAGCCACACAATCAAAAAGGTAAATGCATCAGCACTTAAAAATACACATAATGATCTTATTTGTTGCCTTACTTTTTTTTTTTCTTTTTAAGCGAAAAAGATAACATAATGATAGTTTGGTTCCAGTAAAAATGTCTAAGAGGATTTCTTTTTCCAGTAATAATCTACACTAAACATTCAGATGAAACCCAAAGTAACCTTTGTTGCTTTGTGGATCAGTTTAATAAAATGCTAAAGACATTCCAAATTATATCTTTCTTGGGTTTTTTTCTCTCTTGATTATTTCTGAGGAAGCACAAAACCTGTCCATACTGATTTCACCAGTCTTGGAGTCTTGACATGCTCCAGTCATTTTTCTGTTTTCCATCTTTAAAAGATCCTTATTAGCCTAATTTCTGAAACTGAATCCGTTTCTTTTTTGGCTTCAGTTACATTACATGAATTACTATATATATATATATATATATATATATATATGTGTGTGTGTGTGTGTGTGTGTGTGTGTGTAGGTGTGTGTGTGTGTGTGTGAGATATTATTAAATATTAGGGATTATAGAAAAATAATAAATTTTCTAACAAAATTCACTTGTTAAGTTTCTGCTGTTTTACATCAAGTACAAAATGCACACAGTGCTTACACTGAATTAAATGTTTAACTTTGTAGTGTGCAAGAGATTGTAAAATTAGTATAATGCATACTTCAAACTCTTCAAATAACTTTCTATAAGGGACGCTCCGATCAGATTTCTTACTGCCAATACAGATATCAATCACTTATTATTTCCAATCACTGCTCTGATTGGTTGTTTCTGACCAATCAGAGTTAGATTTGCTGCTGGAAGCTTGCGCAGCATGAAGGAAAGTAGGAGGTACATTGCACTTTGCAAGCTTCGAACAATGAGATTCAGGTGATCAGTTTTTGTGACTGGCAACCACAGATAGTAATCGACACTTGTGTAACGTGAAGTGGCAGATACATTGGTCACATACTTTTTCATGGCGAACAGCCAATAATGATTGGTGGCTGATTTATTAGAACACCACTACTGCCTTGTTTTGAAGAGTTCACATATCTTATGTAGACCTTCTAATATCATATTATATGAGCTATAATCTGACAAATCTACATGATTGAAAGTTGATAAGATTTGTTTCCCCCAGACATATAGAAACTATTACCCATAGAAATATTAATGGACAGGGACAAAAGCTGTCCCTGTCCATTCGTAACTTTGCTGTTACGAATGACGGCAAAGTGGTGATGTAGTCGGCCACATCACTTCACATATTTAAAACTCCACTGCTGAGTTCAACTTTCCCCTGTGAGTATGAGTTTGCACCTATCCAAAGACATACAAATAATTTTATATTTGCTAAAAGTAAAACTGGTAAACTGCATGTTACTGAGATGGGTGGGTGGATAAATATCGGTATCCTGAACAAATGGTTACGCGTACGCTATGGTGCCTTGCAAAAGGTTCATATCCCTTCAACTTTATCACAATTCATTATGTTACGACAACCAACAAGTGAAAATGAAAGTCCAAAAAAAAACTGCTATATTGTGATTACAGGTGGTCTTTATGGTCACAATATGAAACTTCAAGGAATGTCAATACATTTGCAAGGGTTAGAACAAAACATGCAATAACAAGAACCTGAGAAATCAGTTATTTTAATATCTTCCCACATAATTGTTACCTTTGCTTTTTTTCTGTACCTTCTTCCCCATGATTACCACAAAGGTCACCGTTAAAAACAGATTATGCTTGTTTGTTAATTTGACAAACAAGCATTATCTGAAGTCATATTCTAATTTATGGAAAATGATTGTAGAGACAGACAGTGGGTGGAGTCCGCTACCTCTAGGCCAGTGTTTTTCAACCTTTTCTGAGCCAAGGTACACCTGAACAGTGCCACAACACTGTCATGTGTGAAGCATGAATGTAGTAACGTTCATGCCTCACTAATTCTCTTGTTTTAATGTAAAATGCTCTGTACCTACTGCCATCTAGTGGTAATAAAATTACATGATTACGCCGCTAGTCACTACTACAGCAAAGACACTCAAAGATGGGATTATTTGCAGATAATTAATTCGTTTTCAAAAAATATTTTAAGACCAATTACCGTATTTTCCGGACTATGACCGCACCCTACTATAAACCGTACCTTCAAATTTTTTTGACACCCCCCATGGAAACTTACATATATCAGCCGCACGTACAGACCGCTGGGATCTCTGCCAGCAGAGGGCTGCGTCCTAATAACTGCTGGATATGACGCAGTTCTCCGTCTCCAAATCCGGTTTTGTTCACGCCGAGTTTATGTGCAGCGGCTTTATTTCCCTCCTGTACTGCCAGATCGATACTCCTCAACTTAAAAGCTGCATCATATGAGTTTGAAAACATTTCTCCGTCGTGCCTGCTGCTAGCATGTGCTTGTTCTAAATGAAAATTGGCGTGTTCTTCTTTGATTTCCAATTTTGACTTCCAATAATTCACTTCCTGCTAAAGAGCCCCCTGGTGGTTGAAGAAAAATCCACAGAAAAGCCGCATGTTCAAAGTGTAGGAAAAAAGTAGCAGCTTATAATCTATAGAAAATACGGTAGGTGAAATTGGATAATTTCCACGGCACACCTGACGATCACTCATGGTACACTAGTGTGCTGCAGCACAGTGGTTGAAAATCACTGCTCTAGGCCATATGGTGATTTCTTTCCTCCACAACACAATGCATGCGATCTAAAATGTGAATGTGATTAGAAACCAAGACACATTGCTGATGTACTATATCACTACTGTTTAGAAAGTTAACTTCTGCTGCAAATTGGACACACGACCTCAAACCTTGCCTGTGATGCTTCAGTCTGGTCTCGGTGGAGCAGAATCAGAAAGGGAAATTTGTGTATAGCACCAGTGGAACAAAACTCAACACACATTAATGCTAAGTCATAATTTGTATTCCATTCAGCTGTGTATTTTAATGGCTAAAGGTGATCATGTGGAATAGTGCCATCAGTGCTGTAATAATGCGAGCTGAGTTGTGTTGTATGCGTGTGTGTGCCTGAGTTTTCAACAGAAACCAGTTTTCTCATTACATAGGGACATCTATAAAGTCAGCAGGGGTGCAAACTGCTCTGTCAGGAAAACTGGCATGAGCACCCGCCTCTCAAGTTCATTATCTAAAGAATGAGGACTAGCAGCATTCACCTCCTATAGAAATTGTGTGTTCGTGTGGTTCAATGAAATAAAATGTATGTTAACCTCGCTTAATAATTACACTGAAAGTACTGATATATTGGCCAGAGCTTCTCTTCATCCAATCAAATACCGGGGGGATGTTTAGAAAAACTAACTTTTTTTTTATATCATGTTATGAAGTTATTCTCTCAGCAAACAAATCCAGAGCGTTACTTTGATTCTTTCCAGCATGCTTGAGAAGTGCTTGAATCTCCACTGTTAGTCATTCAGGGGCGCCTAATGAGGACACCAGACTGAAACACCTCTAAAGATCTCTATAAAAGCAACCTGGGCTCCCACAAATCCTCAGCAATGCCACAGTCTGATCACAACCATCCCACAACAAAATCTGCCGCAAAATGTCTGGATCAGTATATGTTGTGCTCCAAGATTGAAGCTGTTTATGTCAATATATTAATGTAAAGCCAGTCATGTGAGGAGATCTACATGGATTAAGAAATGCTTTCCCCATGTGACTTTGCCCACTTACAATAGTGCTATATATAAATTTTCAGATGAGACACAGTGGAACTACGTAAATGTAAACATATTTCATGAGTAACCCAAGACCTGGTCACACGAGATGCTTAATATGTTTGTAACATATCTGCTGTGCTCAGGTGTTGTTTATGTTAATTATGTGGAGTCTTGTGGAGCAAATTCCCGGAAGGCTCATATCTGGTTTTAGATAGATGAAAGGAAATAAATTAGCTTTTACACCAAAACTGCACAGCTGATTGTAACTAATGACTGCTTTAAGCTGCTTTGTGACCCATGGTAGCTGCTGCTACCAATTAGAGCAGATTTCAAGAATCTAAACGAGCTAGTTTTGATGTGTTGCCGCTTGGGACTTTAAAAGGTTCCACAGCTTAGATTAGAAGGTTCACAGGTGTGTCATGACCTTCGATGTACCATGCAGATGTGAGCTCCACAGAAACCAATTTTTTTTCCCCCCAATTCTTTCTATGAGCAAAAAGTTATTTTAGCCCTGATTTTAGTCACAGAATCTGACTATGCCAGTGTTTTTCCACCTCCACATTTGCTCCCCCTCAGTGTCTATGCAGTACTTCTCTTTCTGAGAGCCACTGTTTCCTTTTAACATGAACATGAGGCAGAATTGTGCTTAGATGCTAGTTGGAATGAATGCAGAATTCAGATTGAAGCTTCTTTTATAGATTTTGATCTCTATGGCACAGAGGAGCTCTAAAGAGGCAAGACCCATTGTAAAAAAAAAAAAACCTCCTAAGACATGTACTACTCCCTACACATTGTGCTCTTTACCAATATTCCACATTCTTTCATTCTCATTTGAATTCACCTCACCCTCTCTTAAGCTAACCTTATCTCCCTCTTTGCTTTTCTCATTCTCTTGCTATGGCAGCCCCTTTGTGCTTTCCATCTCATAAGCAACCATTTCTTTTTAGAATGTAATACTCAGCTTTTCCCTTTGGCTATTTTGTAAAAAGTGTATATACACACATGTGTATGTGTACAGATATACACATATGTATATACACGCACACATCTATATGCATATTTATAGCAGCATTTTTGCTGCTATACTTAAATAGAATTAATGTGTGTCTAAAAAGCAATCTCTAATGGCAACTCTGATTTAAAAAACAAAAAAATAATTGTTTTGCTTGTGTTTGTCATCTGCTTGACTGTGAAAGCAAAGGGATTTTGATCTGCCATAATAAAATCTTCTCTTGGAAATATGAGAACCAACACCACATTAACCCCCAAAGTTTCAGTAACAGGAAACTGATAAAGGGTTATTTTTGTTTTAACTTTCAACATGCTGGTATAAATAGTTTATGTAACACTTTCTAGAAGAACAGAGGTTAAATGTTTTTTTTTTGTTGTTGTTGTTGTTGTTTTCTGGGCTACAGCCTGGTCTAAACATTCCTGCAATTCTTTAATTACAAGAATTACAAGTGTTGTTGTTTTTTTCTGGGCTACAGCCTGGTCTAAACATTCCTGCAATTCTTTAATTACAAGAATTACAAGTGTTTTTTTGTTTTTTTTTACAAAACAAATTACTTGTAACCAAACTACAAAAATTTGCAAAAACTTTTAGAGGTCAACTAATTGTGTTTTTAGGGAGGCTTAGTACATTTTCAGTTTTTTTTAGGTTTACAGAATTATGCCAATCATCACACAACTGGTGCCACTTCTATGTAGTTAAATAAAATTAAACAAAGTTATTTCCTTGCCATAAATGAAAGCAGCATTTTCCTTTGGGGAAGCCATTGACAACTTTCCTGTCCAACAAGCATCAACGGTAATAGTAGTACTTTAAAGAGGTGATGGCATTCTCTTGCTATGGCAGCCCCTTTGTGCTTTCCATCTCATAAGCAACCATTTCTTTTTAGAATGTAATACTCAGCTCCTCGGTAACATATTTTACAAATTGCAAGCATACACAGTAAGGTAGAAGAAAGTGTGACAGCAGCTTACTGGCTTTCCCTAATATTTTTGCACTGCTACCCTCCTTGTTTGTCGTTAAAGATGGGCCATGGGTGATATATTTTGTAGAGTTATTGCAACCACCTAATAGGAATAAACACCGACTTGCCTGTTTGTACCAATATTTAGGACACCTGTTCAAAAAGATACTCTAGCCAAATTTAGAATTGCAATAGTGTGGACAAAAAAAACCACACTGCCTACAATGGATGGAATCTGTTCAGTCATTTCTGCCCGTTCAGCATATCTATGTTTTTACAGAGTTGTTGTCACACATGGTGCAATTGGAGCTCACCCAGCAAAAAGAGGAGCAGGATGGAGTCTGAAAGCATGCTGGTTTTTAAAGGCCTGCATATAGCTGAACAAAACCATAGAAGGCATAGTTATAGCAAAATTTTACATAGGCTTCAAATGCAGCACATCACTGGTCAAACTACAGAGACAGGATTGCACATGAAGAGCAGACGTCCTCAGGACTCCTTTTCTGCTACCACTTGTTAATGAGAGGCATATTATCTTTTTATTGACATCTACTGTTTCAAAGAAGAGTTTCAGTGAAAGGACTAAGGTGCTTAAAAATAACTGTATACTGTATTAGTCGTGTCATGTCGCTGATTGAACATAAATACATGTTGTGTGAAGCAGTGTTCCTGATGCACCCAGCTAATTTAACAAAATGGAAAGGAGTGGATGCAGTTGAAGTAGAATCTCAAAAATGTATGTAGTACATGAGTGACAGTTACATACCTGTTTAACATCGACAGGAAGGAAAAATAAAAAGAGAAAAAATATGGTTTCTATCCATATATTTAACTGTTCATCCAGTTAGGTTTCAGCTGTACTCTTACTGTAGCCATGGCTATTTTTAGCATCACACCCACTTACAACCATACAGCATATCCACAGTTGGGAACAGGTATGGCATCGATTATCAAATTCTCCTCACTACAAACTAGCTAACAATGATATAAAAAACAAAACAAAACAACAACAACAAAACAAAAAAACAAAAACAAAGCAGATACAAATCACACTCAGATTCACTCAGACTGTGACTCGGGAGAGGATCACCCAAACAAGAAAATCTTTGGGGATTACATAGCAGTTGTGATTTTAAACCAGAGTTGCTCATGTAAAAACTAATCAAAAAGAACCAGGATGCCATGATTATAAGGTTTGTTATCGTCGGAAAAGCTAAAAGAGAAGAAAGTCGGGAGGAGGCCTAGGCCAGCTCATTAAGTGACAAACTGATAAATTAGATATAAATAGCTACTGCAATCCAAAGGACAGAACTCCACTGCAGTAACTGCAGTAAGCACAAACTGAATAAGGGTACGGAACCATTATCAAAGGAAAAGCCACTGCACGGCATGTACAAACAGCACACTGAAGTGGCTGAATAATCATAGATGCAAAAAAAAAAAAAAAAGACTGGAGTATAAGATTATTCAACGAACCCATCAGAAATAGAAGGTGAGCTTTACCGCATGAGACAGAATCTGAGACACAAATATAGCATCTGTCTCACAAGGGCAGCTGCAAGATGCTACCAGATAAAGCAGAGTTGAAATGGGTATACTAAGGAAGTATGTACACTTTATTTGTATAATAGCAGGTGAAAAAAAATCACAAGGTGCATTATCATATAAACAAGAATTAAAAAAGAGAAGATAAAACTTTGAATGAAGCACACATGCAACATCATACAGCATAAAGCTCTCAGCCAGGATAGAGTCTTCTGCTGCTTCGTAAAAGAATCAAGTCGGCAGAAAAATAGAGCAAATGCATTCAATAATCTGGAGACACAACTCTAAAGGATGAATCCCCTCTGGCCTTAAACATGTGCTCATGAAACCACTAAAAAAACCTTTTATGCAGTGCTTTAAGTGAAAAAATATAAGAGCTGGAGTTCCTCTTAATGTCATACAAATACGAGACAAACATGGTGACATTTTTAAATGTATTCATCCATAAAGCATTAATATTACAAACTAAAGTATAAAACCGGTTCTTAATCAAATCCAGAAGTTAACTTCAAAGAGTCATGGAGCCACTTATACAAGCACATACAAGCATCATGGTGTAACAAAAAAAACTAAGATATAAAACAAAAGCTCCTTGAAAACATAAAGTGATACGTCGGTTTGAGATTTCACAGTTGTTTCGCATTTCTTGGGTATTTGAATTTTTGCCTGTTGGTTTGATTGTTTCTTGTGGGTAATTTATGATTCATAGTTTGTGCCACAGTAGTTATTTCATTCCGGTCTCGTTTCATAGTTTATTGCTGTGTTGTTGTGTTCCCCTTCCTGAATATTGATTTTATTTTGATTTTATTTTTTTTTCCTGTCATGATTTACAGTTTTTACTTCCTTTCAGATCTTACCGCACTCTGTTCAGTTCTCCCTGTATTAAATATTCCTTGAAGGAAAAAAAAATAAAAATCAAACAGGAGATTTCCTCATTTCCATTTTCAGATTGTAACTTTTATGTTCAGGATGCAAGGAGTGTGCTCAGTGGAACTAAAACTACTAAAAGTCCTAGTAATATCTCAAGGTGTCTCCTCTAGCATTGTGCAGATCAACCTTCTGGTGTTTTGTTTTTACTACATTTTTAGTAGTCACTGGAGCAGCAAAGGGTTCCTGCAGTGTAGAAAAATGCATGTTTTTTCCTATGACAAAAACCAACTCACCTTAAAAGTGATATTTGACGTGTGGCTAAAATCTCTTTAGTCATGAAATCTCTTAAACAAATTAAGAGAGAATTGGTCAAATTCATCAAGGATAAACTAAGTCCTTTAAAATGTGTCTATGGATGTGACAGAGGGGTTGAAAATGCATTCTTCAAACTATTTTTAAACGTACAGATGGCTTTGGCATATACATTTTGTGACTTTTTAAACTGCTTCACTCTTGGCTTATCATACTTACTCCAAATCATTTGTATGTTTGGCTTTTACTGATATGTTTATGTTTGAGCTCCAGTTCCATGGGCCAAATCTTCCTTTAGCAGTTGCAGTTCTGGAGCAGCATCATCTTTTCATTCATGGTCGCTTAATTGCAGCCATATATCTGGTGTGCAGGTGCAATGGTGAGGAGGGGTCTAGTAGTAATGTACATTTAGAGCAAGTTACAAAAAAGCACATCCATTAACGCTACCAACCTCTAACGTTACCCATCTGTCCTGTTGTATTTATGTCTTTCACGAGCAAAGACACAGGACATGGCTGAAAAACTCCCAAGTTTGAAAACAGCATTTGTATAGAGGACACAAAGATGAAAGCAGGGTAAAGCTGTGGTTTGATAGAACAGGTGCCTTTTCGGAGCCACTGCTTGACCCAGAGCAAACCCCAACTTAAACATAAAGCTTATATTTTTCTTCCCTAAAAGGCCAATGTTAAAAAAATATTCTTGGACCTGGGATAACTGACCTGGTGGTCCCCCACTGTCAACGGCTGTACGAGCAGTGATGGAAGCTGTCAAGTTGAATGATGAGTCCCTTTGGGCTTACTTGTCTCTGGGAACTCATGAAACAGCAGACTGCTACCGGGTGGCCAGAGGGACTGGCGCTTCTGTGGTCGCAGAAGCAAAATATGGTTTGGGAGGAACTCAGAGAGGGGATGGGGAGAGACACAGGGGAGAGAGAGATGATTGGGTTTCTTTAATGGACCCGTTAGTCCTCGTGATGTACTCTCAGATAAGTGGAAGACAATAAATAGATTCCGGGGAAACCCTGGAACGGTTTTGTTGGAGAACAAAAATACAAATTGAAAATACATCCCAGTACTTGTTGACCATGCAAACAACTCTGTACTCCAGCAATACATCTCAAAATAAAGCCAGAAGTGTCAGTTCATTTCACATCGACATTTTACTAGACTTCAGTCCTATTAGTAAATTGAAAACAAACATAGGACAAAAGAACTCCACTGTGTGACATCAAAAACAAGCAAGTGCTCTGCGACACAAAGCATCTGAGTCTTTTGGCAAAAACACCTCAAATAAACCAGCTGAATGGACTCACTGCACCACTTATGAACATCCACTCTCTATTTGTATTCCTCTCAGTAGAGCTTCACATAGCAATGTTAATCTCAGAAACCGACTGCTGACCAATGTGGATATGTATGCTTGACTTAGGCCAAGATGCACCACAAAAAAGAGAAATCTGATAAATTGACAGCAGGCAGGGAATGCAAGTAAGCTCCAGTACGTGCTCAGAAGTATCAATTGAACTGTCATGGTATCTAAGAGCATCTCAACCAATTGGCTGTAACTGTCTACGGGATCATCTCTGCTGAAAATGGGTTGGAAGGCTCACAGTTAAAGTGGAAGAAGCGACCAAAAGTGGGGGAAACTGACAAGCCAGTAATAGCTGAGCAAATAGGCACTGTGGTGATCGATGAACTACAGACAAAACAGAAGTGTAAGATGCAAGGATCCTAAGTGATTGAATCATGAAGAAGAGCAGAAGAAATTGCAAATATAAAAAGAACTGACAGAGAAATTTGAGAATTTAAAGAAACTAAAGACATCAGTAGTGCCAGTTGTAATCAGCACACTTCTGTGGCTGTAAGAGTGACTCCATTAGATTCCAGGAACAGCCCCTGAGATTTCTGTTCAGAAGAGCAGACTCATAGAAAAGCTAATACAGAGTCTAAAACTTCAATCTGACTCCCCCTGAAAGGACCATAGCAGCATCCTTGACTTTAACGCTTCATTTTACCTCAGGACATTTCCAGTGACACAGAAGCACAAGAAAAGGCAGAACAGGATAGATTTAGATTTAGTAAGAAACTTACGATACTTTTGACACCTACCCAGATCTGATCACATTATCTCAGTTCTTGGTTATTACCTTGCATTTATTTATTTGTTGTTCTATTTCTAACATTAAATGAGAACCATTTTCTGTAATCAAGTGTAAAACATGCACACTTTTCTGAGAGATTTTTTTGACTTTCTCTGCCTCAGCAAGATTATATTTTATTCTCTAATGCAATCAAATCCAGCATGAAATATAAGCTTGAATAAGCGATAAAATTATGTCTAAGATGATGATCAAGGTTTTATCCAATTTAAGCACTAGCGGGCTGTGACTAATCAAGATCTAGAAGGTAGCTGTGAAACTGCTTACAGCCATAATAAGGCCAAAAGGTAACTTTTCCCTCCAATTTTTGATTTAATAAGTTAGATTGCTCAATCAAGTCAGAGTTCAAAGAACTTCCAGATTTCTTCTCTTTCAAACAAGGCCTACATAAAAAAAAAAAAAAAAAATCTGTCAAAACTTTATTTCACTGTCTGTGTGCATGTGTGTGTGCTCACGAGACCTCAGGCTAAACATCCAAGCTGATGTTTCAGAAACCCTAAAAACCATTTAAAAGTAGAAGGCGGCTCATTTTCTTTTTTCCCTGCACCGCAGAGAGAGAGAGCGAGACAGAGAAGAGTGAGAAAGAGAGTGACCCAGTTAGAGAAAATTTAAATAGGGATTCCATTTAGAGGGCCACATTAATTGGAGCAGATGCCTTCTCAATTATTAAGAGGCCTCCAAGGGTGTTAGCACGAGCTAAATTTATCCCGCACGGCTTTGACTGGGCTTGTCCAGAGCATCTGCAGACAGAGAGAAACGTGCGCAGGGCTTCACACTTCATCGTGAAGACGTCTAACACTCCACACACACAAACACACAAATCAACTGGTATGCGCTTGAAAAAAGATTAAAATAAGTGTGGCAATATATCTTGTGCATATCCATACCTAAAACCTGTGCACACATTCCTTAAGAAACAAACTCCGAAACAATCCTGCAAAAAGTACACTGTATCTACAGTATTTGTACCGTAGAAGCTGCTTGTATCCATCACTCTGCATTGTAATAAACCAGTGAGGAGAGCACACGGGCTTTGACAGAGCACTGAACTAAACAAAAATGTAGAGGAAGAAAAAAATTAGAGCCGTACTTTTAATCAACGGAAACTCAACTTCTTTGCTTTGTCAAAAAAATCTGGAGGATTGGAAAATAACAGGCCAAATTCTGACAATACATTTTTTGTCTATTAATTGAGGCTACAATAAGTAGTGAGTTTTTGATTAATTCCTTGTCTCCCTGATGTGAACTGGTGGCCACAAGCTGTGGTGGAAGACAATGTAAAAATGTATGACTTCAAGTGATGCAACAGAGTTTAATTAGACGTCATTCCAAGAAAATGTCACAAAGGAAAACAAATGGCATCGATTCCCCCTTGCCAAGTCACATAATTCCTAAATGTAACTAAAAAAACATTCCTGTCACCTTCTGAATTTCAGAAAAAAGAGATTTTGCTTCATGAGTTTGTTTCAGAAAACTTGTTTTTCTAGCTATGATTTGTTTCACACACCTGGGCTGTACCATCAAGACTTGATGCCAAGCATCAAATACATAGTTTTAATATTACAGTCACGTTGTGTCATTTTGACTTAAACTGACTCAAAATAAATGGAACAGATGAAAAATTATACTTATTGCCAAAAAAAAAAAAAAAAAGCCATCATCATGTTTTCACTTATTTGCCATTATAGAATCAAACACAGTGTTCCTGGAAAGCAGGAAGCTAATTACTAGGGCAGAAAAATTATAAGCAGAAGCACAATGACCAAATTGTGTCCTTTGCTAGTAAAGGACCATGGGGAGTTCAGGCAAGGTTGTTAAAAGCTCTTTGTTATTAACAGCAAGAAAGGAATTAGAAATGTTGTCCATGACGGGATGAAACATCTGTGCCTCATGCTGTTCTTACTCTGAAAAATAAAGTGAGCTGCCATATACCGAGACCCAGAGCATGATGTGCAATTTAATGTTAATTTTCCGCCTATTCACACTTTGCTGCTGATTACATAGATAACTGGCACTCCACCTAGATTTATAGAAGCCAATTAATCTATGTCAGAGAAACTGGGAGGCAAGATGGTAGGGTGCGAAGGCAGTCAGATGAGAACATGCAAACACGACCCCCCCTCCACCAACACACACACGCACACGCACACACACCTATACACACGCACACAGTTTCAGGAACTTTCTCTACTTTTGGATCTGCCTCTCTCTTTTTACTTCTTCCAAACGTACTCTGTCTGCCATCAGAAAGGCAGCCAGCAGAGTAGCCAATGAGGACAAGGTCAGCAAATATCTGGGCCATTCACTGGTTGTTCTTTAATATCCAATGCCCATTTCTTCCCTTCAAGTCTTCGTCTCCTCATGTCGACCTTGACCCGTTTCCTTCTGCCCGTGCCCCCTATCCTCCTCTCATCACTCTACCTCTCTTTCTTTCCATTCTGGAATGATTTATGACCCATGATGCTTTGCTCTTGGGCAGTTTATTAACTTCATGGAGCAGAGCTAGATGGACAGCAGACTTCACTTCATCTTACATTTTTTTTCCTCCTCATATACTTTAAACATAAATGATGTCCCTTTACATTCTTAGAACTCCTATTCATTCTTGGTTCATGAACCTCTTCTTAGTAACCCTTTGCACGCTTGCACCTTTTTTAATCCCATCTAGATGAAAAAAACAAGACATGCATGATCAATGTTTCACAAGGTGACATATATCTCTACACATCTTTGTGTGTGCACTCTCCTTACCCAGTTGGGTGAATAGCATCACTATAAACATGGTTTATGCTGTCATTACTTAGGAGCTGGAGACACACTTTGTGTGAAGCTCTTGTTAGATTCCTGGCATGTGACTTACAGTGAGGCTGGTGCGCCTGACATGCAAGCCTTTTATATTGGAAGAAATCCTAGCATTTATATGGAGCACTAAACATGTAATATGCCAACTCAAATGCAAAACCATGTCAGAAATGCACAGTATTCAGTCATCTAAGGCCATGTTATGGAATATATAAAGCTCTACCAGTATTTTGAGTATATAGCATCACTTATCTTGTTCATTACTTTTATGTCCTTGAAAGTACAACACACTTTATGGCATACATGTGTGAGAACATGGTTTCTAGTAGCTCAATTCAAATGTAGAAGGGAACACTATCCATGTACAGTGACATACACCTTTCTTGGAAAGCATAAACAGTTACATAAATGTTCCATATGTCAAATTAATAGAAAAGAAAGCAATTCCTGCATGATCTTATCAGTATGTTCCACTAACAGCCCAGCATGACAGCACCACTAGTCTCTGTAATAGTATCTGTAGTAGCAGTAATGCTCATGGAAATCCAAGGATCATGGGCAATGGCCAACTTAACAAGCAACAGTGGAGTCAAATATTATTTGCCAAATTACGGATATTTTTATGTTTGTTCTCGGCAAGTGGTCACAGATCAAGCATTTTTTTTTATCAGATAATGGTAACATGATTAAAGACAAAATGCAGTTTTTATGTGGGGATCTTATATTATCTCTCTTATTTAAGAGAACATAAGCTACTCAAAAAAATTAGTCCTCAGTGAAAAAGGTTTCACCAGCCTTGTGAAATCATCAAATCAGCTGATTTACAACATTTATGCACAATTTCACCATTTCTAGAAATCACTTTAAAAAATTCTTTATTATTATTATTATTATTATTATTATTATTATTATTATTTACTTGCCCAAGAAATAAGAAAAAACTGAAAACATCCACACTTGGAGTAGGCAAAAAAAATCTCAAAAAGTAAAATTTCATGCCCTTATCTAGAGACAACTAAGAACAGAAACATCATTGAAATCTATCAGTCAGACAAAGGTAACAATTTTAAGCTTGAAGACTGACACCGCATTCCAGAAGAAGAACATAAAACCTTAAAAAGATGGTGATAGTTGTGAGATAGTCTGGCCGTGCTTTGCCACAGTATAACCTGGACAACTTGTCATATTTGATGAAACCAAGATTTCTGCCCTCCAACAGAAAATCCTGAATGCCTGACCATCAGTTCATGGCCCTGATCTGAAGTGCAGTTGAGTTATGCAGAATTGACCCAAAGCACATTCCAAGCCAACAAATCACCTGCTGCAGGATTTTTTTGTTTTTTTTTTTTGTTTCCAAAAATCTATTCTGGCCCACGATCATTTAGTACATCAAAGACAAATGACAAACATTTTAAGATCTAGCATTTAAAGAAATTACGCTTATGCAATTTAACAACTGGTGTAGTACAAATCATTTGCATTGTTTCATTGTTGCTGGTATAAAGTTGCATGTTCTCAGCATACATATAGTGAGAGGTGTTGTGCTTTATGATTTATAATCTAGGAGTCATAAAGATGATGAATATTAATGACTGAAGAACTCAAACTTGAAAAACACCAACATTATTTTTGCTTGCCCAAATTTATAGTTACTGAATGATAAAAAAAAGAATCCTTTCCTGCCAGTTAGAATTTGAACCAATTTAGAACAGTACCACACAATCCCTCCTATTTTCCCCATTCCATCAATATGTATGTTTCAATAAACAATGTTACACACTGCACTGAAATGGAGTAATAAGAGAGAAATGTAAAGTGGCATACACAGACTTCTGACTGCTGAGGAGAATATCCTTTACCAAACAGGCTGATTGAGTGTCAGTGCTGTCATGTGGCCTAAAGCCTGATAGGAAAGAAATTAAGACATATTTACATAAAGGGGTAAATATGTTCAGAAACCGCCTTTCCAATTATCTTTAGCAAAAGTTATGAGTTTTGATGTGGGCATGTAATTACTTATAATTCATGCATACGGATTTGTTTTCCTTTAAAAGAGGTTTAATCCGTGTCTTGACGGACCCCATGTGTGATTTTTGTGATTTCTAATTTATAATGACCAAACAAATTCTGGTCTAACAAATAAGATCTGAACCAATTTAACAATATGAGATGATCAGATTTTTCAACCTCAGCATTCAAATATACCAAAAAATATCAGCACAAATGTTGAGTTATATGTTATGTAGTTTCAAACATTTACTAATGAGTCTCAATGCTGTGTTGCAGAAGTCACATATTTACAAACAAAATCAATATTCAAAATATTTAAACTCACTTAAATGTGTCACCACTATTCTGATGTATATTGAATCTGTATGTCATGGCTGGTTGTTAATATGCAAATCATATTGCCCTCTCTGCTGGTACAATAGAGCACAGAACTGAAAAGGGATTTTTCTGTTTTCTATACCAGCTCTAAACCTTTTTGTTGGTGTTTTTGAGTTAGTTCTTTCCAGCAGTCTTTCCCAGCAGAACACCAGCGGTATTACCTTGGGTTTTGTGGATAATAGCTTTTGTCTACCAGCATATATTGTATAATCATATAACTCATTGGAGACAGTACAGGGCTGCACAACAGGCTTTCATTTTATGTCCAATACCAGGGCAGTGGTAGAAGGTTGCGTTAAACAAAAAGAACATCGAAGTCATCTTTTCTCTATGCTTGGTCTGTAGGGAAGGTGAGAAAAGAAGGGCAGGGGAAACTGAGGGAAAATAAGCAGAGGGACAATTAAGGCAAGGTGATGCGTGTGAAACAGACTTTTACCTCTTTTAAGACTGACAGACAAGGTTATACCCCTCTGCTGGAGACCTGTTATACCCCCAGCTTTCAACTTCATGCCCCTGTTTAGTCCACCGACCAGCACTTTATCACAAAGATACCACTTCTCGCACTGCAGCCCGACTATCCACCTCAGGCTCCACTCATTCCCACTTCCACTCCATTTATACGTTACATCTAAATCTTTTCTTTCGATTTCCCCGTCTGATCCCCTCACTCCTATAGTCTTTTTTCAGGCCGAGCCCTTAAATCCTATATTTTCTTCATTTCCATCTTCGCTGTCTCTGTGTATTACAAAATCCCTGTTATCTTCCCTGCATCCCCTATTCTTTTTGTTGTCTTGCTCTCCTCACATAAGGCCTAGATTCACCCTCCCACTCTGAGGCTGTGATTTTCTGACTCAACCTTGAACCTTTCCCTTTGTTCCAAATTACAGATGCAAAAAGAAATAGCATTTGAACTCATACAAATTGCATTGCTATTCGGGCTCTGTAAAAATGAAAGGTGTTGCTTAACCGATTCATTTTTTGTGTACATCTATGTTACAGTGGAGAGGATGCAAATGGAAATGTTATTGTACGTTTGTGTTTCACACAATCATAACAATACGCAGATTGCTGTGCATGTTAATGACCAAATGAAACACTTGCGTTGCGAGCTGAATAATTGATGTGGGGGGAAAAAGGATGTATAATTCAAATAAAGTCTCACAAATTTCATATGCAGGATACCCAACACTGAAAACAAGCACTATGAAAACATCAAATATGCACTTGAGTGGGTATGTTAATGTTTTCAGACGCATCGCCATGGCTCATAACATCTTTACAACTCTTAGTCTACAAAAATCAGCTAATATTTGGTCTGACATTTTTCAAGCAATATCAACAGATAGATAGATAGAAGTACTTTATTCATCCCAACCGGGAAATTACTGTGCAGTTGCAGCATACACATATACACAGATCAAATTACAATATGAAAAATAAAATAAAAATAAGATACATGCATAAAATATAAAATGTAAGATGTAAGATTCTGTACAGTATGAACAGTGAAAATTAATAATCTGTACAGTCTGTACAATAGTGCTTTGTAAACAATCTGTACAATATCGATTAATGGGCTAATATTTGGTCTGACATTTTTCAAGCAATATCAAGACACAGGCAAAATACTTCAAAAGGTTATTGCATTGTTTTTTTTTTTTTTATATGAACATAAGCACACCTTTTAAGACACTATCCCTCAATATCGTATTGCAATCAAATACGACCACTCCTTATTTTGCATTGCTTACTTAGCTGAGTAATAAAATTAGGTCCACAAGTAAAGGTGCAGTTTTGCTCCTTCACATGTTCTTCTAGATTTGGAGACAACGAAATATAAAAAAACTAATGTTTGTTTTTCCTCTCTTTATTCAACCAGGTAAAACCCCGTTGAGATCCAGATCTTATTTGCAAAAGGGACCTGGGCAGAAATAATTTGCGACACATAACGATCTGGTTACACAAGTTTAAAAAAAATAAATAAAAATAACGTGTTCCTCGTTTTTTTAAGAACCGCTCAAAATAATTCCAATGAAATAAGATCTGGTTTACCAGTTTCCCTAATCTGAAGTTGACTTAAAAGATAAACAGACTTAAAATTATGACCAACAGTATGCACAATGCATTAGTGTGCTTAAAACACAATGTCTGCCTGGGAAACTTGCCAACCTAATTACAAACTGAGCTTTCTTAAGCACTTTCCATTCTTTCAGACCCCTTGCACTGTTACCATTTTTAGCTATTCATGATTCTTTTTTTCTGCCTTTGAATTTCCATATTTTATTATGAATAATTTGTCATCTGTGGTTCCAACTCCAGCGGTCTTGTTCTTCTGTGTTTAAAACAATAAGAAAACCTCTTGAGAGGATAGAAACAGCTGCTTCACCTGAGGTGATTATACAGAGAGTAGGAGTTGGGTCACTGCAGTGCACTGTATTAAACTGAGCTCAATTGTAGAATAATCATGCATTCTTCCCATGCTATTTATACTTGACCCATTTCTGATACAAAATAATGCAAAAGTATGATTGACTTATTTGAGCATTGTTTTCTTATTTTGTCTTTTCCAATTAATTTCCAAGCAGAGTTCCAGGCATGAGAGAGTAATGACAAGGTTTTCACATTTTAGTATATTAAATCAAAATACCCACTGAATGAAGATCTTTTGTTTCTTTAACACAAATTTATTTTCAGTGCAGCAAATTACAGATTATTTCAGACAATAAGTTAGACAAAACAAAAAAACAATTGGACAAATACAATTAATCACATCTGTTTGGATTTATACGGAAGCGCATTGCTATCACGCAGTAAAAAATTTTTTTCAATCGCTATCTCGTTATAACGAGTTACGTATCTCGTTTTAACGAGTTACGTATCTCGTTATAACGAGTTACGTATCTCGTTTTAACGACTTACGTATCTCGTTTTAACGAGTTACTTATCTCGTTATAACGAGTTACGTATCTCGTTATAACGAGTTACGTATCTCGTTTTAACGAGATAATTTTAGGTCCAGGAAGTGGCGGTATTATGCTAGGCTAGTACAGTTGCTAACATGAATTGGTCAGGTTTCCCTTCATGTTTGGTCTACAACATGTAGAGATACTGATGCTGCTTTGCACTGTGGTTAAAACGAGATACGTAACTCGTTTTAACGAGATACTTATCTCGTTTTAACGAGATACGTATCTCGTTATAACGAGACAGCGATCTAAAAAAATTTTTTCCTGCGTGATAGCAATGCGCTTCCGTAGATTTAAGCAGGCCTCACACACTGAGCATTTTATCAGGTTACAGAAACCAAAGTATTTTTTTTTAGGGATGTTACAGCCCCTGGCCTCTGGCTGTTCAGGCTCCCTTTTTGTTATGCAGGTTCAGCTGTGAGAGCACACCTTCCTGATTGGCTGCCTGAAGGCTGTAGGAAAGCAGCTACACCATTTGACCAGCAGAGGATTGTCAAGCCAATCAGACGTTGATGAGGCCCACCTGCACCCTATAAAAGACTCCTGAATCCATTCCTCTAGTGGGGCAGCTATTTTCAAGAGGTTTTGTGAAGCTGCCTCCTCTTGTTTGGGTAGTTGCAACTGTTTTAAGCTAGTTTGGTCTTTCTTTGTTCCTGCTTGTCCAGTTCAGCAATTTTGACTTTGCTCTAGTTAACTACAAGTTAGAAGTTTGTGTTTGGGAGGCTTGGTGCTCCCCTTAACATTCCCTTTGTGTGTTCCCCGTTTTCCCCTTTTGGTTTATTTTGAGTTTACTTTGAACTGAATTGTTTGGACATTTTGTAACTTTAATTTGCACCTGACATTCTTGAGTTTGTTAATCCCTTTTGTTTTGCATTAATTGGGTTAAATTGTATTGTTTTGTGAAACTTTATTTTGTAATAAATCATTTTTACTTTACACTTTTGCTCTGGACACATTTTATGTTACCGCCCCTGAACCCCTAGACCTTGGGGGCGTAACAAGGGATTTTATGTGATAGGCTATAAGAACAATTTAGACTGTAATTGTGGAATGGAAGGAAAATGATGTAAACTTGACATTCTTTGCAAATAATCTACATCAGGTGTGGCATGTCCATGCCCAATCCACTTTGACATCTGTAAATAAAATCCAGTGCAACCAACTGCAAAGAAGTCACCTCATTAGTAGAGTCCATATCTCTGGAAATTACTATCAGTATTACTACAAGCACTTTGCATGAATTCTGTTTCCACAATATTACTTTCAAAACAATTATGGCAAACAATGCAATAGCGTTCCTATTGTTAGGCAAGCAAATGCATTAGTCTTAAATTAAATTATCATTCTTTAAATTTATTTCACATACTTGCTTCACATTTTAAATCTTGACTGGCTGATCGAATAACCAATCCCTGCATCACTTGCCTAAGAGCTTGTTCTTATCCAAGTTAGCTATTGAGGGGTTCTACAGCCATGCCTAGAAAGTCAAATTTGAGATTGTCTGGACCTTTTATGTTGTGTGCCCTGTGCGGGCCGTAACAAGGACAAACATAAACAAGTAAAAAAACTGAAGATTTTTATAAAGCACTATAAATGTGTGAACTTGGCTTAGTTTATTAATCCATAGCTCACACCATATATTCAGAGACAGACTATGTGGCATTGGGTGGATTTTTACTGCTTATTCTGCTATGGTAGCAGAGACACAGAAGAAAAAAAAAGGGCGGGGGAAAAACATTCATGTGACACGAGAGAGGATTTTGACAATACCTAACACTCTTCAAAAGACGACCTACTGCAGCAGCTCTTCAAGGTTTGTTTACATCTACAAACATTTAAACTCAAGATCAACCCACAGTCTTCTTTTGTGGGCCACTGAGTTGTTCCACCAGAGCTGCTGAAGGTTAAGTGCTTTACTTACTTAAGGGCACCACTGTAGCAGAGGGGAACATAATTCATTGAATTCCCCTGCCAAGACATTTCTCTTAGTTGTTTGAGGTTCTGTTTGAAGATCTTTGAAATGCAAGCAAATCTGAAGCAAAGTTAAATTAATCCACATATGATTGTAAACAGAAACTAAATAACATAAATATCTAAAGGCCTCAATTGACAAATGGAAACATTGAAAAATGAAGGTAAAATTCTGTCCTTTAATTACATAAATTTTGTTGGAGTGTAAAGAAATATAAAACTAAAAAAAAAATAAAAAATTGGGCTTGTCCTTGTGACAACAGGGTACAACCCTGCATCATGTTCCTGTGAACTGAATTGCACAAAAGAATAAGCAACGTGCTTAATAATCTGAAAAACCGACAATGTTCCCCTTTCATGAGTGAACTATTTTTATTTTTTTTTTTTTTTACTTTTAGTCGAAATTCTGTGTTGATATAGTAACTCAAAGACCTTTGTTGGGCTCCATTACTCCGTGGCAGAGACCCTGAAGAGCAGTGAGGTTCAAAATGGTAACAGAAGACCAAGTACGTAGCCTTTACTTGTAAAAAATGTATCTTTCTTCACCCTGCAAGTTTTCACAGCATATGGCACAAATCTAAAGATCTTACACATCTTACATTTGTTAAAATACACAGAAACAACAAAAGTATATCTGATGCATTTATTGTTAAAAACTTAGATAAAACAACCTACTATTACAGTAATAAATGCTTCTATTCATTTTATCTACAAACCATCGGAATCCAGGAATGAACAAATTGTATTAAGGAAGCCAATGCAAAATCTAAATCCAGATCTAATTTATAGATTAATACCTTTACATCTACAAACAGCAGAGGTCTTCTTGCACTGTGATATGGGTCTTTTGGTAACCACTCAGGATTTTCATGGCAAGTTGGTATGCAAACTTGCATGGCTCTGAGACAGAGGCTGATGCAGGTCAGCAGGCAGGTCAGTGGTTATCAGCCTCCTGCTTGTGCACAACTCTCGAGGAGAGGAGGAGATGCTGTGGCATTGCTGAAAGAAATCACAATTCTGTGTGTGGTGATGATGAATAGGTTTCATACAAAGTAACCCATTGTTGTGTTAGCTGACAATTTGTATTTCAGAAAGTAGTAACATATTAAATCTGTAACTGTATACTCTCACATGTCAATTCATATCTGTTTTGCACATTAATGGTGTAACAGAAGTGATACTGTAAAAGAAACCATTTGATCTCTAGCCAGTCTACCATGGACAGTTTTTAATCGTCAAAAAATGGTCACATTCGCTTCACAATTTAGAGATGCCACACATTTGAAATCAGGTATTTAAATACAGTTTACGAAAAGACAAGGATTCTATCTGATACTGAATAAGAGTAAAGATTTTCTTTTAAAGAGTTGCAATATGTTTCATCAGTAATTTGAATACAAGCGTATTACTAGCCCGATGTTGATTTTGAAAGAAGGTGAAGACCTTTTATTTGATTCAGTGATTGCAGTGACTGGTCTTCTCTCTTCATGTACTTAGAGTATATCTAAGGGAAGTTTTCCGAACACAAATGCACTGACTAACCTTCAGTCCCACAGATGTCAACTCTCCCAATCTGTGCCATGTGTCGAAATCACATAGAACATTTAAAAGCCATGACATGTTTGAAGTGGAATTGTGTCTTATGTCTTAGCTCACTTGCTTGCTTTGCAGTGAACGGCACGTTTCTGCCTCAAATACAAAGAATTCAACCACAAGAACTGCAACCTGTCTTACACTCCGAGTCTAACTCACTGTAGCAAAACAGACAAATGCAAACATTATATAAAACATTTTCCTTTAGTGGGATTTTACCTCAACAAACACAATGGTTGCTCTGTCCACTATTACAAACTTTTATTTCTCCCAAATGGTACCATTTGATCAGTTCAATGTAATGAAAGATTCACAGACCGTTTACAGGCACCAGATCCCATCACATGCATTATGCAATGAACCTTGTGTGGTTGGTGGTCAATCCTTTTCTTTTATGCTCTTAACTCTCCCTTGCTCCTTCCATTTTTTGATATCTTCCATGACTCTGTCATACCTGCAAACTTTTGAATTTGAACCAAATGACTGAAAATCCACTTCTAAATTCTCTTTATTTCTGATTGCTCAACCACATTTTTCTTTTCTCCGGCAGCTAGAGGTAAAAAGTTTGACTCGTGACACTGCTGCCTCATGAATCACAAACTTGCACCACCCTCTGAGCTTGATGTGCAAGTCTGTTTTCTTTCTATTCCTCAGTCAGATCAGCTCCCTTTCAGACTATAAATCATTTTCTCACCCCTCTTCTGTTTTTAGTCTCTTGCTGTTGCCATCTGTCTGTATTAGTTCTTCATATTGCTGCTTTTCAGCATCACAATGCAATTTTCATTTGTTCAGGATAACCACAAGTTTGACTAAATAATAACCTTATGGACTTAAAAAGCAAGACAACTTGCAAGATTCAACCTGGATTTCATTGCGGGAGTAGGAATGAACTGTCATTTCAATACATACCAATTTTTATTTATTTATTTTTTTACATAGCTCCATTTCATATCATATTATCTTAAGGAAAGGGCTAAACTCATATCCCATTATAGAAACACTTCAGTTCAGTCTACCTACAGCTCAATAAACTCATAAATCACAAGAACTTATCAGGAAGATGAAGAGACTGAAAACAGCTCAAAATTATGGAAATTACACAATCCTCCTTCTCCCCAAAGATCTGACCAAACTTTAAACTAGGTACTTCCTACCAGCTGTAAATACCCTTTAAGTTTCCTCTAATTGATGAGGTGCAGCCTTACAAAAGTGAATCTACCCAGATCCTTTCACAATACATTTCTAATATGATGCTGGACGATTTGACTTTTGGTGTTGACTACAATTATTCAATACAATTATTTCGATATCTGCTGGAAAAACAAAATACTTTTTGGTGTAAATGTTTTGTTTTATTCATAGTTATTTACTGATGAGCATAAAAACATAACAAGTACAAATTATTTAAGCATATTCCATTTTAAAATTAGGATTCCAGCTATGTTGTAAAACATCTAAAGTGGGTCTTAAGAAAAACAGAAACAAAGGAGAAAAAGAAACAGGTAAATATTACACTGACCTGAACTGCTCTGATGCAGACAAAAATGTATGTAATAAAAAAAAGTTAAGATGGGGGGGGGGAAAAGTTTTATACGAAATGCCAAAGGATACATGTTTTAGCAGACAGCACAGAATATCATAAAATAACTCATAACAACACTCTGGAAAATAAAAGTCTGAGAAAATAATGTCAAAGAAGCATATAAAGGGAAATACTGTTGGGCTTTGTCTAACACTTACAAGCAACAACTGCAAATTCTCCATCACAACCTTGGAAAGACTAGGCACAAACAAGTATGTGACCTTATTGGTCAGTGTATTTGACAAATTCATTGAAGTTATATCCCTATGTATTTGAAATATGTGTGATGCAACAGAACTTACAAAACCGTGGGTCTGTTACTGTGCGTCTCATATCATACATACAAAACTACATCCCAGATGCAGAATTAAAAGCAAGGACACACCTGTACACTTTGTCCTTGGCTGTAAAGCTCATTGCATAAACCTCTCACTGGGGACCCTAAATATTTCTATACTTACCCATAAACACTGAACGGCACACAGGCACATGAAGGCACAGGCCTAGAAAACAGATTGGGTCATACGAGTCCCAAATAGATGAAAACTGTTAATCAGGCCAAGCTAAATGGAGCTCATCATCTTTAGGTTGGAATTAGGCTGAGACTGAGGTTATCTTTAGCCGCCCACAGGGCAATAACAAAACTCCATTGAAGAAGCACGGATGCTGTCTTGTTAATGGAATATGTGCTGTGAAGCCTGATTGCATGATCAATATAAAACTGACAATTTAGCCTGAATCTTTTATGAGTTAAGTGTTACACCTCATGAAAATGGGGAAAGGCCTTGTAGATTACAAAATTAAGATTTTTTTTTTTTTTTCAGACTTTTTATCGGCACTTACTTTTACAGCACTGAATCTGCAAAAAAAACAAAAACAAAGCAGAAAAAACAACAACTACTGAAGACAGTAATTTAAACAATTCTGGGTCATTGCTATAAGTTAATATGACTGGCTACCCTTGTAATCATTCGTATTTCAAATAATGTAAGATTTGGTAGATGATTAGTTTCCGGAGCTGTTAAAGTGACAAAAGCTCAATCAGTAAGGCCGTGATTCCGAGTATAAGTTGCAGTTTAGTACCACATTTTCCTGTAGGCACTGAAAATATAACTTTTTAAAATTCTTTTTCATCTTTTTAATTGAAGTCAACCTGCACTGATGCATAGTTTTCCATTCTGAATATAACCAAGAAGGTACCTCTAAAATCACATTGGGAAGTAAATGTTAACAGAATGATCTGTCACTGAAAGCTAAAAGAGACAACATGTTTTTGCAATAAGTACATTTATCCTGCAAGACCTTTACAGTGACACACTTGTTTAACCATGAAATCCCTGACCTTTGATTTAACAGTGAATGCAAGCACTTTAGAACAATAACCTTAGAGCCATCTGTGAAAGCATTTTAGAGGCACCAAAAAGAAAAGAAAAAAACTAATCACAACAAAAGCCTTTCTTGTCATGCTGTAAATATATTTTTCTCTCTGATGAAAAAAAAGGGGAAAAAAGGGTCATGTAGTGCAACCTGTCACATTTTGTTGTTCCATACTGGAATTTAGACACAAGCTCCACATTGGTTTTAAAGGGGACAATGTATAACTGACAAGCTAAAAATACAGTAAAATGATTATGATAATGTAATATTTAACGCTAATGATACATTTACTAAACTATACATACAGCAATGCAAGTGCTTTGATTTCGTAGCCTACACAACTGAACACATTACTTCCCTAGACTCAGGGAATCGTTACAGCCTCACTCTGCGGAAGTAGAAATAGGCAAACCCTTTTGGAAAGAGATCCCTAAGCATTCATCCTACAGCTGGATGCACATGAGGATCAATTTTCAGCAACCAGCATGTCTTTCTTGGTGAAAATCAGATCATAGCCCGTCTTCTGCTTAACTGCATATGGAAGGAGAACATATTTTGGATGTTATGAGAGCGTTTATGCATTATTGATCAAGAAGATGGACAAACTGAAAAGGTGCTATCCCTTCTATCTGAATCATTGGGACCAGAGGGATCCAGACATCCCTTTCATTGAGCTGAATAGGTGTCCAAAATATGCTCTCTTAGTCCCAAACACATGGTAGACGTCAGAAATCTCCAACAAATAAATTGATCAGATTTTTTTAAAGACACAGTTTTAGTCTGTGGAACAGGGAAAATTGTTTATTTAATTTAATCTACACACAAATTGTCTTTATAATATGCAATGTTAAAGCGATACACATGCAGGTACTTTTTTAATAGTCTTGATAGAGCTGATGAAAATTATCAAGTTGCGTTCAATTTAAATGAGATTAACCTATTATTTAATTCCACTGTCCTTTTTAAGAAAACCATGGTTCTTCATGTAATGAGAAACGGCTCTAAATTAGTAGGTTAATTTTAATAATATTTCAGGAATTATTGTGCACTTACACAATGTATGAAATCCCACTCCCTAGCTATATCTAACAAGATGAAAAACAAAAATAAAACAAACACATTTTTACCTTTATTCAGCTCAAAAAAGGAAATTGTGGCATAAATGTACTGAATCCTGAGATCCTATCTACTCTAAGCATTCAGGGTTTCAACCCCCCTGGGCTAAATCTCTCTTTTTTTTTTTGGCCAAAAAAAAGTATGCTTCAATCACAAGAACCTTGCCGGTTGCCTTCAATCTCATTCTTGCACCAATTACAATATGAACTGTTGTAATTGTAGAAGATTTAGACTATATAAGTGTTTCTGACCTGGTGGAATGACGGGCTTAGGCACATAAATTGAGTTTGATGGTGCAGGGGGGAGAAACTAATTGAGTGATCAAATGGGCAAGGAAACAAGTCAACAATAAAGTAAAGAGGTCAGGAAGTAGTGGTGCTTAGGAGGAGCAGGAAGTTCTGAGGCTAGGAGCCTACACACACAAACCAACACACTCAAAAAGGCCTGTGGGACTTGGTACACAGCTTTCTGTGTCAAGTAACACATGTTCAGGGCTCTTAGGTGGTTCTGTTTTCACACTTCAGCTTGCACTTCCCTTCAATCTCATTCTTGCACCATTTATGAAGAGTATTGATTAAAATACCCAAAATGCATTAGGAAGAAAAACTGCAAACAACAGCAATGGAAAGAGTTCACCAAAAGACAGTTTAACCACATTAATCTCCCATAGTGATGCACTTGATTGACCTCATTAAGTGCTTTATGAAGGGATAGAGCCCAGAGAGCAAAAAGAGAGTGAGCTAAAATGAAATACAAAACAACTTTAAGTCTGAAGTCATGAGTTCTTTTTATTGCATAATTAGCTTGTGGTTTAGTCTGGTGCTTTTCAAGAAAACACAACCTAACAATGCATGTTTTTTTTGTTTGGTTTTTTTTCAGTTTTTTGGGGGCGGAGTTAGGCTCTGCTGGCCTTTATTGGGCAGTAAACAGACTGGAAATCAGGAAGAGAGAGAAGGCAAAAACATGCAGCAAATAGCCCGAGAACTGAAATCGAACAGTTGTTCGAGTTGTTCTCGATGCACATCTGCATCGAGGACTACAGCCTCAGAACATGGTTTTGACCTTGCTAAAAGATTTATGCCGTTTTTGCTGAGACATAGTTTAGCTAATATAACACAATGCCATATTGAGTTTTATGAAATGTCCAGGAAATCCTGACAACCCCCAACCCCCAACCCACAAAATAACAATCTAAAGCATTTTGTGCATGCAGCCTCTGTGTTTACGTGTGCAGTAGATGCACTTCTGCGCAGCACTAAAACAGAAATGGTACACCAACAAGGGACATGAGCAGACAATATATTCCAGGATGACTGAGTGATAAACCTTTCAGCAAGCTGTCGTGAATAATCCATTCCATTAATGTTCCCTCTCTGAGCTGAACAATGGGCCTCCTCAACTATGACCAATAGAACTTCATTACTTCTCATTGAGAGAGAGGGAGAGCGAGGGAGAGGCTTCCTATAACATTACAACAGTGTGACCTTGACATCTTGTTAGAGCCAACATTAAACTTTACGAGTGCCGCCTATGGTGTTTAAGTCCAAGATATATATGGAGTCTGTTCATATGGATATGAACAGGAAGAAAAAGGACGAAGGTAAGCCATAGAGATATATAGTGTACTGTAGCCCCGGTAGAGTGTACCAAAGAGCTAGCTAAAACAGAAACCCACTTTGTTTTAAAGGCCCACAAACTGCAGGGAAGCTGTAAATTAAATCCTGCATGAATATCCTGCTGTCTTGTCCAAGATTGATTTCATTCACACAAACTGGGCAACATTTGAAGTGCTTGAAGAGACATTGTGCTGTAAAGCTCAGTGAAAAGTGGTCAAGGCTAACTCATCTATAAAGATACAATGTTTGCTGAACCAGGTTTCTTGGGCTGAGTAAATTATGTTGCTTTTTAGTGATTTACACTAGAGTAAATAAAATGTAAACTATCTTAATGTGCAGTTGTACTTATGCCTCGATTGCTGTCATGTTTAACAGCGTCGATTTGATGGGCTTATGTCACACTGTATGACATACAATCAGAATAAGACTGCATTAATCTATTAGGCTAACACGTTCTCTTTCACAGCAATTACAATGAAGAGTCTGTCTGTGATTACAAATTTATACCTGTTATATTAAAGTGCCTGTGCAGCAAACCAGTAGGAAGATTTTGCTGTCGTTAAGTTGCCATGCACTACACTAGATTTATCCCACAATGGGTATGGGTTTATGAATATTAGATTTATTCACAGACACAGAGAGAGAAACCTGATTGCCCTTTTACAACTTCTGTGAATTACTTCTGGAAATTAAAGGGGGGATACTTGCAGGTGGTGTGCACTTAAAGACTGATTAACTACAATATGCTAACTGAACCAGTAAAGATTCTAATCAAGCCATAATCACCCAAGGCAAAAAAAGCTAAGGAACAAGAATTTACTATGCAATGCATTCCAGATATGCAGCTTTTATTTATTTGATATGTCACCCAAGCTGAGGCAATGAGAGATTTTGTAGAAAAATGCCTTTCAGGTCTCATCATGAGGGCTGTGATCAAACCTGATGGAAACATTTACTTTCACACAAAGAAATCAAGTATCAAGAAATGTCAGAACTTTCTAATGATATATAGACACGCTGTACAGGATATGCTAAACCTGACTGGTCACCATCCTTGCTGCACTTCCCCCAGAGTCAGTCTTAGGATTGTCTTTTGGCGTAACCATTCACCAATGTTTTGCTCTCTACTTTTCCTGTTGTGTGGGGTCAGTGGCTCTCTGTGGACTTCACCATACTACCCCCTGCAGCTGACCCTAATGGACTGTGTTAATAGTCTTTATAGCCTTTCTCTGGCTGACAACCAGCCTCCACTGGCAGCTCCTTAGTTTCCCCTCGTCACAACAGCTGCCCTCAGCAGCTGGATGACTGACTTGTCAACAATCACACTCGCTCCTAGATTCATGGGGTAGATGGAGACAGTTTAGCCCTCCTTCCAACATGTACAAACCAGATCTGAGCATTTGGACTAGAGTATTTTTAATTTGCGGCAGATATGCAGGCACAGTTACAAGAACCCTCTTAGCTGCTGGCGGCCACAACATCTGGCCTACATGTTTGTATGACCTCTGGTAGGAAGATTAACTATTGTCCAAAAAGGGTTTAATCTCTCATGACCTACCTTGAATCAATACAGATCTTTTGTTCAATGCTACGTTGGGACCAATATTCAATTTAAATTATTTATGTAGTGAAGCATTCAAGGTTCGCCCCTCTATAAGGATGCAACAATGTTTGCTGATCCAGGTTCGAGACAAAAATATCTTTGACATTGTCTTATCAAATCAAAGCTATGATGAGGCAGTGATTTAGTCTGGAGGTTTTGATTGCTGCCACTCTGCATTCTTCCAGCAGGTCTGCAAGCCTCTGTAATATCCCACTGTGGCACCATCTGAAGCAGAGTAGTTTTGCACCCCGAGAAGATGTACTGTGGGTCTGCTTGTGCATTGCTACCTAATGGATATTTGTTCTCACTTCTAAACCGCTGCGAAAGAATTTAAGGGCTAGTAAGTGTATCATGGGCTTCCCTTCTCAGGAAGCCAAGTGATGCTTGTGGAGTTCTCAAGATTCAGACCCATTTAAGGTATTTTATTGCAATGCTCACTGTAGGAGTCCTCGTCCATGTGGACTCTGGGCCATTAACTTGATGCAGTACTACCCTAACTCAGGTTAGCTTACCTCCTTTGCCACCATGGTCACGTTCGTCTGGCTTTTCACCGATACGTTACAGGTTGTCAAGTGCCCAGCTGTTCTAGGTGATTCCCACCAACTCTAAATTAGTATTTAAGTGATTTGAAAAGAAAATGATACACTTTTTTACAACTAAAACTCTAAAAATGTGGTGTGCATTGGTATAAGTGACCTAAGTAACATTTTCACAAATGGTCTTCACCTAAACTCATTAAATTTGATGTATTTCAAGCAAAAATTTAGTAAAAAGTTCAAATAAAATAATTTTGTCAATTCACACTAAGATGGTCTTATAGGTGTATCCGCAAAGGTTATTTCTTGTCTGTGTATCCACAGGATTCAGATTGTTGGGAGACCAGAAAATCCTTTTTGAAACTGGATGCCAGAGTGAATAATGTTCCGAACATCAGCTTCTTGTTTCTGTGTGGCCACATGAGCTGTGTCTCTCTTAAAACCATTAATGCCCAAGCTTTATCTTTCTCTATCCCACATGTACCTTATGCCGTTTCGTTTTTTTATCTAGTTCTCTGGCAGTTTTGCAGTGCCACCGATTGGCCCGGTATACTCGCATCATTTTTTGTGTTGCCGCATCCTATCTATACCACCTCCTATGGTGTAGATATGTCATTTTTTGTTGTGTGTGCGTGCGCGTGTGCATGTGCGTGTGTGTGTCTGTCCTCCTCATCTTTCATAAAGCATGTTTTATAGATGGGAAAAAACCCTGAAGCTCACTGAAAACTCATTTTTTTCCACTGTCTAAACAAAAGCTAAATGCATTTGCAACACAAAGAATCAGCTAACCATCTTCTGTTGAAAGAGGAAGAGTAAGTGAGTCATGGAGAAAAGCAGTGAATTCATGTAAAATAAAAAATAAAATGCCCTTTGTCATTTGCACATTACTTTTACTCCATTATAGCTAGGTTTACTTGATTCATTATGCTCTAAATATGAAAGACATTCTTTAACCCGCCTGCAAGCCTAAAACTACAATGCACACATGCAGTTAAAAAACAAGTATGAAAGCCAGAACTGACTTTTCAGAATGGCAAACAACTCCCAGAAGCCCCAGGTCTTACTGGATTAGATTAAAAGAATACCAGGTCTGACATATCTAGAATTGTTGAAAGCTGATCCAGAAAGAGTGCCAAGGCAACAGCAGAAAAGAGAAAAAGGGGTTTCAGGCTGTGAATAAATTCTAAATGTAGAGGAAATATGAAATGAAAGGGGCCTGCTATGGTCGTAGTCTTTGAATGTCTCTGTCTTCCGTTAAGATTCCCCAACTGTGTAATGTGGGACTGGCCTACAGAGTTGGGAGGTCTTCAACAGTTGAGGCAATATTGTTGCCATCTGAAGGGAGATTTACTGAATGGCCTCATAATTCTTTTAAACGACTTGTTTATGCAGCAATGAACTCTGCGTGACTTGGCTTTTAATACTTTTGATTGGTTATGTTGATGCTGGGGGTTTTCTTCACAGTCTCCTTTTGACTGAGTCATAATGAAGTCTCAGCCTTGAGTTTCCAATTTGCCACCACACTGTGTGCCTCCTTTGGCTCCAAAATGGGGTTTGATCTATAGGCAGCTAACAAAGACCAATAAAATCTACCTCATAGTTCTTGTTGATGCATTTAATTCTTACCCATATAGTGCAAAAGATGAAAAAATTATTTTTTTCTGTGAGCACAATATTTCACAGGCAATATGGTTTTATAGTCTCAGTTTCTAGTTCTTTGCTGAATGTAATTTTGAAGGTTTCTGTAATAGCATTCTTCATGTGGCTGGATTTATATGTGAAATCATGGCAAAGAAAGATGACATGCTCTCGATTATACAGCAAAAAACAAAAAAGATGGGCTTAATGAACCCTGTGTAGACCTGACAGAAAACTGCTCATATTTCTTAACATATATATATATATATATATATATATATATATATTTTACCACAGTCATGAATGACCCATGTTTACAATGTCACCATGTGGATTATTTAATCTCAGTCTCTGACTTTTGAATGTTATTTCTTTGTCAATCAAGACATTTCCATTTTTACAAATGGAAGATTAAAGGAGAGAGAAGGCATAATATTGTTTTTAGGCCAGCCACTGGACATATGAACAGTCTCAGTCTTTGTCAATATGTCTTTGTTTCATTTTGCTGCTCTGAACAGAGGAGGAAGTAATGGCCAGATAAAAGGCTTCCCCCTTGCACTCCATCTCCCTTTTGCTTTGGTGGATATGTTTCTACCCATGCTGTGGTGCTCTCTTTTTGTCTCTGTGGATGTCTATGATTAAGCTGCTGCCACTGCTGTTATAACAGCATCTCTACAGACAGCACTGGGCAGACAGATTGCCAATCCCCTAACAGTATAGAAGGTCACAAAAAGGTCTCATTTAAAGATGCATTGCTGCTGCACTACTTGAGTAAAAGAAGCATCAGTATCATTTGCTGTGCTAAAGCTCGATTTAAGGACTTCAAGTTAAAAAGCAGCCAAAGAGCATATTTACGCGTGTATTGTTGAGTGAAACGTGACAAGAAATATGCAAATAAATAACATTGATAAGCCCAACCTAGCACAGAAATGCAAAGAAAAAAATAAGATCGGTTTTGCTGACAGCCTACAACAGAATCCTCTCAAACAAAAGCATTTTCGATTTTGGGTTGTGTCAATGATAATTTGATGTTTAATCAGTAAGTGAATAGCATTGATTGAAACAGCATCGAACATCGAGGGGGGAAATCAATATAACTTCAGAGCGCAAAATGGATGGTTAATGTAAATGTCGAAGCATTTAAACAGATTCTGTGTTCACGCTGAGTACTTATTAGCCTGCTATTTTTGCCTTGGGAATAGACAGCTCACTTATTCAACTGTCAGGGTTGAAATGTGATCCTAATTAAAGGCAGCTGTAAGTGTGTAAGAGTTTGGGCAAAGTGCAGAAAGTGTAGAGCTCTTCTTTGTATATTTTGAGCGTGTTTGTTTGTGGAGAATTGTAAAGTGCCATCAAGACTTCTTGATTTGTAAAATTATTCCTTTAGAAACGTAGTTCTTCTACACAGATAATGGGTTGGAGAGTTAGGGGACAAGGATAAATAAAAATATATTATAACTCATTTACAAATGTGTAAATTACAAATGCATGATGGGTAAGGTAAATTTGAGCATAATTTTACACTTGTGTTTTTCCAGATTTAACTATTTTTACTGTCCAAATTTGGGAGAGGAAAAGTAATGCGTAAACAGCACATTTTGGCTTTGTCACTAAAGCACTAAAGAATACAACTTTGTACCCAATAATATTGACCACAGGCTTATAGCTCATGCAATTTCCTAACTGTAATTAGAAATGGTAATGGATGCTTTGGTTCCATCATACTTAGAAAATAGAGTTTGAAGGAAACAAGACAACACTCTGTTTTCTAATTAGTTGGTCCAAATGCAGCAGAACAACTTCCAAACATTCTTTATCACTCATGGAAGCATCCGGTACTTTAATGGTTTTGTCGGTGCTGCTGGCCGTGAGTTGTGGGAGAGGGTGAAGACATCTGTCCTGTTTTGTTTTTATAAAACAGAGTCCTACAACTTTCTACAGTCTTTGTGACAATTACTTGAGAGGAAAACTTCATAACAATATGTGCATTCTTTTTTTATACAGCATCAAGGACAATACAGGACGACGACGACAACTGCTCAGGATGAGGCAACTGTCATAACCATTCTCAAACCATGATCTTAACACTCCATGTCACCTCTCTACCATGTTACTCCCTCCTTATTCTGCAAAGCTCCCTAATTAATTGCTCTGACAGCCATTACCTCAGTCAGTTTGATGCTTTTACCTTTCACCATTTATTTAATACACACAACTCCAGCCAATATCTTATAGAAATACACTGCTCAAAAAAATAAAGGGAACACTCAAATAACACATCCTAGATCTGAATTAATGAAATATTCTCATTGAATACTTTGTTCTGTACAAAGTTGAATGTGCTGACAACAAAATCACACAAAAATCATCAATGGAAATCAAATTTATTAACCAATGGAGGCCTGGATTTGGAGCCACACACAAAATTAAAGTGAAATGTTCCCTTTATTTTTTTGAGGAGTATATTTTGTTAGTTCACTTTAACTTTAAATACTTGCTCTGTGATTCAGGGTGTTATCCATCTTTAACTCATCTGTGCTTTGTCATTTTATCTGCACAGAAATGCAGGTACCAGCGTAGCAAAGCAAGGATTCCTTTCTTCACATCTCTGTGGTTGTATTTGTCGCTCTCTGTCTTATCTCCATTTCTTTTAGGATTTAGCTTTTTCCGATCTTCTTTTGTCTTGTTCAGGTCCAGCCGTTCTGTCTTCATTTGTCCTTGTATGCTTTTCTCATACATAAGCTGCACAGAAGTGGCTCACCAGGCACATTTAAAAATATGTGCTTTATAGTATTTTTTTCTGCATATAATCTATTGGGAAAGTCTTATTCTGTTTCAGAGTCTTATAAACAAAAGAAGTTCCATGTCCTGCCATAAAAATCCTACAAAAACAACAAGTCACAGACTTGACTCGGCGCGTCTTGCTCACGTTTGATCCGATTTAGGCAGATTAATTTCAGCCAGCTGCTTTCTGCCTGTTCACTCCTCCTACACAAATGGTTCCCATAAAAAACAAAAAAGTTATTAATTTCATGTCTTGTGATCCACTGACAAGTTGATTCTTAATATTCCACTTGACTGGTCAGATGAGACACAACACTTCTGATATTTTACTCAATATATTATGGAATATTATGGATTTTGGGATTTTTTTTATAGCTTCCAGCAAGACTCCAAATCAGTGGCTCATTTTTACTTGAAAAAAACAGTTTTAAGTAAATTCTGTGGAATCAAAAATGTTTTATTAGTCAATATTTTAAAAGGAAAAATATGGATTTTTTTGCTTTTATTTACCAAGTGGGTTTACCTATGGATCAAATAGAACATGTGATAAAATTTCTCAAGGGTAACTTACAAACGTGCAATCGATCAGGTAAGCAGAAAAGAATGCAACTATTCAGAAATAAAATTAGAGCTTTATGTAAAAGGGTGAAGCTGCATAGCTGTAATGTTGACCAATCACCAAAAAACTGCATGCCTCAAAATTTATAATTATAGTAATATTAAGGAAATCTGCTTCTTGTGTTCTTTAGACATTTTCTTTCAAGCGCTCATGCACAAGACATTATCAGTAGATTTCAGTTAGTCATATTGCACATGGAGTCTTGACTTCATAGCTTAAGACATTTAGGCATCAGGTAGATCAGATAACGTTTTGGCTTTCCCACTTTTTAAGGGTGTCTGAGTATTTCCAAAAATCTAAGCGGTAAGCCTAGATTTCCAACAGAAATAAGTGCTTCCTGTATTTCTTGCAAAAGTAATTCATCCTGATTATAGACAGTTTTAGCTCTAATTAGCAGAGCAAAGGGATACAAATTGCTATTTAAAATCTACAGACAACTGCATGCGAGTCATCATGCATTAGTCGAATACCAGCAATCATTCAGCCTGTAAAGGCTGAGATTAACTACAAATTGTACAAATAATATTACATGCATAATGTCTCTGCTTCAGCAGTATGTAAGGGCATCCGTCTGTATCACTGACATAATACATCAAAGTCAAGCTGAAGCCTCTGTTACACCAACTCCAAGGGGACCATGAAGAACACTGTGCTGTCAGTTTGACTGCCATCTTAAAAATCAAAGCGGCTCACTTCAGCTGTTGCGGCTGATGGACAAGCTGCCACTAAAATACACCAATAAAAGAGATGCGTGAAAATAAATAAAAAATAAATTAAATTAGAAAAAAAAAAGCATTTATGGCCTGAGTTATGGAGAAAGAACCTGTCTAAAGCCGTATGCGCCGTCTCCTCTGAAACTTCCTCCTCATGTTCCCTGTTGAGCAGAAATGAATGACACTTTGACAGGTCTGAACTTGCCAGATGATTTGCAGCTCAGGACAGATCTCAAATGGATGGCTCGAGACAAAAACTTCTTAATAACCATCTAGAGACACAAAATTTATAATAACTAGTCTGTCACTGATTGATAGACTCAAAACCACCCCTCTTGGGCAAGGCAGACTTTTTTGTCTTTTGTCTCCCCCTTCATAAACATTAATTTGTAGAAACTCACAGTCACCCCTTCCAACTGACAAACACCTGAAAAAGCTCTTGATACTTTATTTGCCTCCAACAACTCTGACCTGAATATGTCACTACCTATTTTCAGATTGCTGCAATACTGGTCACTGAATGATGAGCTGGATTCTGAGCCACAAGCTCCTAAACCTTACACAACTGCTGCTGTAAGCGATTCTGCACAGTACGGGAACAGTTTGTGTTCATTAGTGAGCATCTACTGGCTTTATAAAGTTCACCAAGATTAGACGGCCACACAAACAACAACAACAACAACAACAACAAAAAAACACCTTTGGGAAACTCATTAGATGCCAAAATCCATTCATCTGCATACAAAGTGTGTCATTTAGAAGGCTAACTTTTTGTTTTAGTTTTGGAAGATTTTAAAAGTAAAACAGAAAAGTTACGGGAAGCAGATCCATTAGTTTTGTTTATTTTTCACAGCAAAGAGAGTCTTTATTTAAAGGATTTTAAGCTGCCCTTGATACAAGTTTTCAAAATCACTAGACTAGTGGCTCACAAAAAAATTCAGCAAGAAAGCAACAAAAAGAGAAAACAGTACTATGAATATGAATGTCACAAATGGAAAAATAAACACATACTAATAAGCTGGTTAAGCAACAGCAAACTCCAAACCTTCTGAAAAAATGGGCTATTTTTAAACACATTTTGTAACTCTTGGATAATATACTTATATACTGATGCATCCATTAATATATAAGCCTATTTAAATTTCTATTTAAAGAAATTAGAAGGAATTTCAACAACAAAGAAAAATATATATAAGCACCACCTCCCTCCCACAGTTACAAAGGTGTTTCAGTCTGCATCACTGAAAATCTACAAAACAAGTAATGGGACAAACGTATGTACAAATAAATCCCAAATAAAAACAACATCTTCCCTAAAAACCACCTACCTCTTTACTTTTCTACAAAAATTAGATATCACCAACTTATAATAGAGTGCTCAATTTTTCCTAAAAACAGTTTAGCATCATTATCCAACTCAAAGCGGGAGGAAAAACCTGATTTAACGTTGCATGCTCAATTGTTGAATCAATTCATTAATCACAGCAATTGAAGAGCCTTTCTGTTGTGATCGTTTGTAACAAGAGGTGTCTTTTACAACCTGTGAGAGAAACATGAGTCAGCGTTACTCAGCTCTGCAGTTTGCAGTTAAGAGTATTTCACCTATTTTGAAAACTGTTTTGAAATAAGGGGCTGCACAGTGGCGCAGTTGGTAGAGCTGTTGCCTTGCAGCAAGAAGGTTCTGGGTTCGACCTCTGGCCCCGGTCTTTCTGCATGGAGTTTGCATGTTCTCCCTGTGCATGCGTGGGTTCTCTCCTGGAACTTCAGTTTCCTCCCACAGTCCAAAAACATGACTAACAGGTTAATTGGCCTCTCCAAATTGCTCCTAGGTGTGAGTGTGTGTATGCATGGTTGTTTGTCTCAGTGTTGCCTCTCGCCTGTAACGTTAGCTGGAGATAGGCACCAGCAACCCCACCGACCCCACTGAGGGATAAGGGTGTAAAGAAAATGGATGGATATATATATAGCTGCATAACTAAACTTGGTGGGAACACTGATTTAAAAAAATGACAAAAACAAATACAAATTGCAGTAAGGGGCTCTATTTACAGTGTATTAATGACAGCCCATCAAATCAAAGGCTCCTTTTTAGCATTGTACTAATGAACTGAAAATGCTGGGAAGTGAAAGACGGCCTATTGATGAGACAAGATGAGGATTGTTGTATAGTGAAGTATTGTATGACATCTATTGGACGACTATATTTAGTCTCCCTCAGTCTTCGGGCTGTGACCAGAATTGATTCATCTGTGCTTCTCCTTAAGTGGACTCCTCTACAAGAATTATCTGCTGTCACTACGACTCTCTTCAGATGCTGATGGCCGTATAAAACACTGCATCCTGATGCAGAGGAACACACAAACAGGCAGAGATCTAAACCGGTTAATTTCCAGCACACACCAAAAACTGGTGAGCACAGTTACCACACTCTACATTTTACCTTTTCTAAATGTTGCAATGATCCAAAAGAAAGAAAGAAAAAACATTAACCAGAAGTTCTTAACATAATCTAGAGTTGTATTTTCTCCCTTTGTCTTTGCACGAGAGCCAACAAACATCTCTCAGAACCTGTTTAAGAGATTTAAATTGTTTATGAAAAAGCCTGTACTGCACACACAAGATTCACTCACAATGATGTAAACCGCAGACAAGCTTCTCCTGATGTGTAGCATACACCTCCAGAGTCCTCCACCAATTTTCTCAACAGCCCCTGCACTGTTGCGATAAATGTTAAATCAGTCTTTTCTGCGCCGTGTCGTTTGTTATGACTCTCTCTTTCAGCTCACGCCCAGCTTTCATCGACCTCTGACACCTCACAAATAGAATTTTACAGAGAGAGTCGAGCAGCTGTGAGAGGGAGAGCGGCACAGTGATAGCGAATGAAAGAACGTATTCAAATAAAGAAGGCAGAAGAGATTTAAAAAGAGGCTGAAGACAGAGATATGATGAACAGGGCAGGACAGAAGGGGAACGAGAGGGGAGCAGTGAGGATGAAGGAGGGATAATAAAACTTCACAATACTGGAAAGAAACATTGTGGTCTCAACCTCTGGAATTCTCTCATATTGATTAAGTTGGTTTTCTAATGCTTTAAAGTTTTTTTTTCCCACAAAAGAAGAATGACCTTTAAAGATTTATGGGGAGAAAAATAATCATTTTGATGCAGCTTTCTTCTGTTGTTTGGCCTGGGTTGGTGAGATTGTCTTTGAACATTTTGCCAACGACCTTGAGAAGGTAGAGAAATATGTTAATTAAGCACGAGTAGTAAAACGGAAGCCTGAACATGACAGCAGTGCTGAATTTGACTATGCAGAATAATAATAATAATAATAATAATAATAATAATAATAAAAATCACCAACATGCAGAATATGTCTGCACACAAAATTGTAAATACGTGAAATGTGGTTCCAAATGAATGCACATACATACTTTATACTGATATCTTCAACCCATCAAAACAAGTCAAGTCACTGTTTAAGTGTACAAAAGCACCTACTGAAATCAACTAAAACATACTGGATTAGGAAAATTCTAATGGTGTTCAATCCAGAAAAGCAATACAATTCAGATTTATTTATTTATTCATTTATTTTTAAGTATTGTCTGTTGATGAAAAGCTGGACGTAGTTCTTTGTGACACATGGTCGCATGTTGAAGTATTTGTCATGTTGTACAATAAAATACTAAACCAAACAGGCATCCAAAGTGTGTTAACATTTCCCACAATATGACTTGTCCTGAAGTGTCAACCTGATGAGATACATCAGAAATTACGTCAGAAATACAACTTTTTAGAAATTAAACATATACAATAATATCTTCTCTTTACTACATTAACTCACAGTGCCAAATAAGAGCCAAAAATAGGTTTTAGTATAAGCACAACAGCACACAAACCAAAGAACAAGAGGGAGAGAAACACTGCAACAGAACAAGCCACATTAAACTGCCCTGAACTGACGGAGGAATAAAGGGCAAATATGGCCAAAGGTTATGTGCCTGGTGATACTAAATATGCAGAAGTGCCAGCTTATAACACAAACAAAGGCCATTCTTGTAGGTATTATTGCTATTGGGGATATCACTTTTAACACTTTGATGCAGTAACACACTTTTTTGGAGTAAATAGACACTTTGACAAAGACTGTTCAGATAAGTGGTTGAGTTCTAGACTCGCCTTTTGTGGGAAACTAACCCTTTCTGCCTCTACCAGGGTAAGAGCAGTTTATATTTGGTAGGAAGTTGCCCAAGATACCAATCCCAATTGGTAGTGATTACTTTTTAATTAAGGCTTGAACCTCTGGGGTGGAGCTCTATAAAGGGAAAGTGTTTAGCATTTCAAGTTGGAGAAATTGATTTCTGCTTTCCATTGAATTAGGAAACCAATCCTTACATTGTTTCTGATAGTGTGTGACACCATTTATCTTTCAAAGAACAAACACTGTATAAACCAAATGACAGTTTTCCACAGATTTTGGGGAAATTTTCATTTTGTTTCAGAGTGTAACTGCTGTAATTAAAAAATGTAGATTATGGAGCACCGTGTTGCAATCCTGACTGGAGTCTGAATTCAACTCTGTTTTAAGGAAGAGCTGCAGTAAGAGAATCATTGTTAAAGTCGTTCTTCTTTTGTTTCGCTTTTTGTGAAATGAGACTTTTCCTTTATCCCACATATATCCAGCAGAACTCCTGCCAACAGAAGGCTGATGAGAAGCAATTCTTTCAGCATTAGCAGGTGTAATTTACATAAACAGCACTGGCAGTTGAAACATAAGCAACAAACAGCCCAGGGGGAATGGGCATTCAGGGTAATTAAATTCTGGTGGATAAAGGTCCGGGGTAGCGTAATGGAACCACATCTAGACTGGCAATTAAAAGAGTCAAATTTACTTAGTGATTGTGGTCTATAATCTGAAACCAAGGCTGACAATTTTTGGTCAGTTTGCAAGATCTAATACTACTTTCCTATCACTCTCTCTGGCAATGGATTGTGTGGAGCTCATTGGGGAGTCAGTCAGCCTCCACTATACATTCCTAAATTTTTAATGTCACAACGAGCGCATCAACAGATTGCTCTCTCATCAAACCAAATTGGGGCTTAGGTAGGTTTTATTAAGGATTGGCTGTGTCCTCCAATTTGCAGTAAACCAGTGTAAAACCATACAGCGCAACACTATTGTGGCTCCTAATCAAGTGTGCTAAGAGAAATGTAATGGAATCAAGATCTTGCCTAAAAGCACCTCTAGTCACTGTGAATATTGTGGGTGACAGCAGGACAGTGGTTTGGGCTGCAAGAGGTTTCAAATGCCAGATGAGGCCTTTCTGTGAGCTTTCATGTTGTTCCCATAACTGAGTTCTCTGGATTCATCAGTTTTTCTTCCAAACTCCACACATTTTTGCAATGTTAATTCAAAATTGCCCATAGATGTGAGTACATGAACCTCTGTGTTGACCCTGGTATGGACTGCATCACCTATCTGCATAAAGAGGCACTTTCATACGGGCACTGACAGCCACTTTGAACTCTCTCTTGCCTAGTAAATCTCTTGGGTTAGAGATTGATTAATTTTCCTTTTCCCTAAGCATCACTTAGTGTACTTCGACTCCTGTTTGCCTTAAAATATATTATTCGCTTTTGAACCAACAAACTGACAACAGTTTCTTTTTTTTTTACTTCTTTAAATTCTGTTGAAGCTCACCTTTTGACCAATGCAATCACAGAAGCATTCCTGAAGAGAATAAACAGGGAGTAGTTTTACTTTATCTGATTCAACAGCAGGGTGGCTAATAGAGGGCACCGTCCTCCTTGAAGCAGAAAAAAAAACCCTTATATAGCAGAAAATGGCTTTTAAAATTGGTTTGAATAGAATATGCACCTCCCGTTATAAGCAAAGTGTAATTTACAAAAAAAAACAAAAAAAAAACTTTGTGTTGTTATAATGGATGTCTACTATATCTGCATATCTTTGAGAGAGATTTGCCACAGTACTCATAGCTATAGCATCTTTTCCAATAATAAATTGAAAGAGGAGATGTTCAGCCAACAGATACTGCCAAAAATATTAAAAGGATGCCATTTTATGAAATAAACCAGAAACAAAGGTCAGAGGATGAGGAAGAGGATAAAACTTGTTTTATATATATAAAAGTTTAGTTTTTATTGCAGTTTTAGACTTGAACAATTTCAACAAAACTTGCAAATCAATATTACTTAAATCTGGATGAATGCTAGCCCTAAAATGACAGAGCTCCAAAATTACAGCTATAATAAATTTAATATAGAAAACCCCAGCATTTTGTGGAAACTTAAAGATATATTTTTTATTCTGTGGATTAGCAACACCTCAAGTTGGCACTTGCTTTCATCACAAAATGGTACAAAGTAAGTTATACTTTCTCTGTAGTAAGTAATGACATTTTGGGGAAACACAAGAGCAAAGATTTTTAATCACTATTACAGCCACCCTTCAGACTGACATTTCCCTGTTTGTGAGTGGGTCTTTGTTCTAATTAAAGGACCATCAAACAAAACAGGCTATGATTTGAGCTTATTAGATGTTCCAAATTGCGTCGTCGTCTGTTGGACTTGTTGCCTGACAGCATCTGCACAAAACAAGCATGATTCTTCCAAACAGTGAAAAGGAAAAGCTTTCTGACACAGGCTACTGTAATCACAGAGGCCACCAACAGCATGGGGTACAAAATCATGGTAATGTCCAAAAATTCGACTGACATCTACTGCTCTGCATATCAGTCGAATATGGTCCGGTAACAGGAAAGAACAAACACAGCAGGTCACCAAAAGCAAATCAAAATTCATATCAAGATGCCCACCAGGGCTCTCCAAAACAGTGGATTGCTATGCATGAGCAGTGTAATAATTGTTAGCTTATGGAAACTTTTTTCGAAACCTTCACAGACAGGCAAAACGTCAGTGCATAAACTGTTGGTGACATTTGGTATTTCATAAGCAGGCGCAAACACAAAGCTATGCTTTTTTTTCAGTGACTGTTGTAGAAAACCACGGCAAATCTGAACAGACTTGCAAAATTGGATTGAAAGCCATCGATGTTGTCTTAACCAAAGCTTCGCCTCCAAAGGTCTTGTAATGAAATTACACTGTTGCACATCTACCTCGCATTTAGAAAGCTATGTTGCTTTCAGTAAGTAAAGCTCCTGAATTTCTTTTGCATGCATTTAACATTGTAGCACACACAATTTGATCTATGACCAAGTCAAGCTCGTCGCATATTTTTAGGAGAAAATTCAACCACACATCAAGACATCAAGATTAAAAACTAGATTTTGTTTGGAAATAATCCCTCTATTTTCTGCCATCTTTAAATTCAAAAACGTTTTTTTTTTTTGGTAACTGTAATGCAAAGAGATGAAGCCTATTTTTCTGTCTACAGCTTGACAAAATTCACTGTGCATCAACAACAGAGTAGAGTCTCATCACAAAGGTGAGAGGGTGAAAAATGAGAAGAAACAAAAACAGAATTGCAAAGATCTTACACGTGAAGCAGGCAAGCAGGAGAAGAAAATTTGCAGTCATGTTATCTGTGGCCTCAAAGCGGCATTAGATACACAAACATGGAAAAAGCAGGGATTATCTGGAAAAAGCTTCTGTCTTAGAGTAAAGAAAAATCACATCACTTTAGTGTAATATTTTCAGCATTATGTGAACCATAAACTGAAAAAAATAATTTATAAACAACACGGTGCCCCACCCATTCTGTATCTCTTGCCACTTCCAGTTAGTGTCAATTAAACAGTCTGGTTTTACTAATGTATCTGCACACTTAAAGGCCTAATTTAATGCTAATGTGAATGTGTTTGAACAGGTGTATTACCCCAAAGAAAGGACATCAGGGCACCTTAGAGTGTCTCTAAAGTACCCTTGATTAAGAAAATTGCCACTTATGAGTGAATAACCAAGAACACTTGGCATTTGTTGGCTATTAATCTCTCTCAAAGAGACATTTTTACACAAGATGTATTCTGGCTGTTAATTTTAAGAATTTAGTGTTTACATAATAAGTTTTGGGTACTATTCACACACAGAAAAAATGTTTACTGGATAGACACCTGACAGAAAACCTCCTAAAATCAGTTTCAAAATAAAAAAGGTGCATTCTTTGACAAAGTAGAAAAGGTGTATATAAATCAACAAATTGACTATTTTATATTTTTAGAAAATCTCCTGACAGTTTACCAGATAAAATCTTAATTGGGAAGAAAATTAGATTTGTGCAGTTATGGATAATTTAATTAAAACACATCAAGTCTGAAAGTACAAAAGAAATTCTTGCACCCTCAAGTAAGTATCCAACTAGTTCCACAGTCTTGTGAGTTTGTTAGATCAGTGTCTCATTAAAATGAAATGATGCAAACCCTTAAAGAAAAAAATCATACAGCACAGGAGGAGGTTCAACCCTGCAGAGAAAACTGGAAAGTGCCAAGGCAACCAAAACCATAATGCCCATAATGCAGTAGGTGTTTTGTTGTCTGTCAATCGGTTGCCATGACTACTGCCGTGCGTGTAGAGTAGAGCTGATGGAGAGAGCGTAAAAACAAATATGAGTGGTTTTGAGTTGTTCATCTTTTTGCTCTTAATTTACAGGCACTTTAGTAACTTTTCCTCTAACAAACCTGTTGCTTTATGTTTCCCATTTGGTGGAAATATTGCTGTTGAATTTTTCTTTAAATTTTTTTTTTTTTTTTACTGTGTATAATCCTACTGCTGAAAATGAGAAACCAACATGCACAATGGATATTGAAATAAAATCCAGATCAACAACTGGTATGAAATGACACTTCTGGAACCAGTTGAAAAGAAAATTATTCCAACCTCAGAAGATGTGCGTTCATATGGGCGATTCCAGAGAGAAGCCAACAGGGGCAGGTGACCCTGTACAACTGGTCCGGACCCCTGATGGCCTCTGCACTGGAGAGATAATACTACATCAATTTCTTAACACTAACTAATAAAAAACAATGAAACATTGCCCAGATATTTTTGTTCTGGGCCCCCATAAAAAAACAAACAAAAAAACTAAACTAAAAAAAAAAAAAACACCTGCTGCTTAAGTCTTGCAACCAGCTCCTAGTGCGCTGACTATGAGAAACTAGCTACCTGCTCCTGCTAACTAACTCCTACTCCCAGGTAGGAAATGCACTGGCTTTTCCTTAACTTTAAAAACTTCCACAGTGTGTGCTTGCATATAAAATATGTTGGTTTCAATCATAATTTTGACATCTTTGTATCATTTGGTAGATCGCAACAAAAGCTAGCACTTAGTTCCAAAGAGCAGCTCTTGGGCATCACAGATCTAAATCAACCTAGATCGTGTGTTATCTACAAAAAAGAAAAAGATGTTTACTTAGTGCCAGGGCAAGAACTCAACAAATTATTTTTAAGGTTCAAAATCAGTTTTAAACATAAATACAACACGGTGTCGAGATTAAAACACCAGCATTCATGAACACTACAGTTCATGATGATGGCTCACATTCTCTTCCCCAGCTGAAGTCGGCAGACGCTTCCTCAGACTCTCTTTGCTCTTTCTGCATTTTAATATGATCCCAAAGAGCCACAGCAAGTTTTTCATGTTAAGAAATTAACTCATTTAAGCATTTTAGGGTAAATTCTCTGCATGTTTGCCTTCTCTGATGAAAACTTGCCCTGCTTTAAACTTCGCTTTGGTGTGGCCAAGTATTCACGTACGGAGGCCTGCAGAGAGGGGAGCCTTGTTTGTGTTTGCAGATTGTTTATGGCAAATCAATCATGCACTGTTTGCACCATTTATCTGCGTTTATCAGCAACAGTCAAGTAGGAGAGTCTGACTTGCTTCTCTCATGGATTTTGTTCCATGCAAGAGAGAAGTTCCAGAAGCACCTGGAGTGTGTATTGGCAGAACAGGTCAGTGACGGCACCCTGCTGTTCAGACTGACAAAGGAGTGTGATTTAATTTATGTCACTAGCAAAGCTTTACCATCACTGGTATAATGTTCCAGCTTTCAGAGTGAGTTTGAAAGAGTCTCCACAGTGATGAATCAAAGTCAATGACAGCTTATTTAGGAATAAAGCCGGTCTGAAAGCCGAATGGAGCCGGTCAACATTTTTCCATAGCAACAATATCGTTATTCTATTGGCATGAAATTCACACAAAATCCTGCAAGAATTGTCCCAGTTTTGCTTGTTGATGGAGAGCATTTCTTTGTAAAAGAGATTTAAATAAACCATCATCTATACCTGCTGTGCACTACAGGTAAGACAGAAACACTCCAAACAACCCAAATAGACAAAAGTACCTGGTTGTTTTCCCCTCCATCAATCTGGGTTTTGGAAGGCATGCTTTGCGTTACATACATTAAAAAGTACACTCTTCCGTCCTAACTTCTATTAGCTAAAATATGAAATTTCTGGTTTGATGTTGATTGACATGAGGCCTGATTTCAATAAATTACATAACAGTAGAAAACTGAGATTTTCACATTTTAAAGTGAAATTATCCATGAATACTTTTTACTGCTGGATAAATTCACTTGACTTTCTCTACACCAACCTCTAACCCACCAGATATCCGTGTGTTGAATCCAGACCTCTCTGAAAATAACACATTTTGAAAAGCTTCTCCTCTCAAAGTTGAATTATAAATGTCTTATTGAGCAAGTTAATAAATACTTTCTGGCAAAGCACTGTTCTTCCAGTGCCCAAGCTTGTTGAACAAATTGTGAATTGAGAATGAACTGCATCTTAGCCGAATGCTTTACTACTCTCCAGAGTTTCTCAAATCTGTTCTCGTGCTCATACGTCAACATTTTTGCAAGTCCAATAAACATTGTGTACATTTGTGAATTTTACGTAAAGCTGGAGTCACGACAAGAGTGGCAAGATACTTTGGATGAATATTTTTTAAACTTTTGGCTATTTTCAAAACATCTACTGGAATTGTAATTTCAAATTCAATTTTGGCATTCAGGAATTTTCATAGCTGAAGAGTTTCTATGCTGAGGAAATTTTATCCCAAGACAGCAAAAGCCTTTTCTTGCAAACAGGATTCCCTTCGACGGCAGAGCATGAACCTCCATCTAAACCAGAAACATGAACAATGGAAGAATGTCTTACGGTTACAGGCTAAACATGCTGCTTAAAATAAACATATTATTTTTGTTCAATGTAAAGAATGATATTGCGTTCTCCCAATGACTGACTGTTACACTAATGGAATTGACACAATCTGCTGCTTTATAATGGCAGCTGTCATGAACATTTACTTTTATCAATACTCTGCTGTACTCGCTTCACAAAAACTGGGATGAATTCATGGGAACTTAAATCGAAGTTACTAACTTCTACAAAAAAAGTGAGGTAACAAAAAAAAATCCAGATGAACAAAATACAAATATATTTAAAGAAGGAACTATTTAGGTAAAATAAACCACTAGGTTCACTATGAAAACACTGCTCATAACTCACCACAGCTAATCCTGCCAGATGTCAGGATTCCTGCTAGAAGACAGCTAGCTGAACTTCCTAGCAGTCCCGCTAGACTTGCTGGGAAATCTGATGCCAGACTGACGTCATCAGTCTGATGTCCGATTATGTCACTGATGACGTCAGTAGTTACACTTTGTCTTAATTATTAATTTGCAAGACCTAACATGGCAAAACCTTTGATGTGACTGTTATATGCAAATGCATGAGAAAATGTGTTGCATAACCATTTACAAAATGTAGCACCGAGACTGAAAGGACATTTGTTTAATCTATAAATGTGCTTCATCTCTGTCTAAAATCAGAGATCGATCAGGTTCATCAGTCTGAAGACTGTTCACAGTTCTATTCTGAAGTGCATAGTCTGCGTTTGATTTTTTTTCTATATTGCTTGAAGAAAAAAAATAATCAAACTGCTGCATCAACACCTGCTAATAGGTTAATAAGACGCCAACAAGAAGAAATCGCATTCCTCTTGCAGAATGTGCAGAAGTTTAAGTCATTATTTTTAATGAACAGTCTACATAATTATAGGACACTTCATAAACTTCTTGTTAGAATTCGTAATCTGTCATCACTTTTCACATGTTGAGTAACCCCTTGCTGCCTCCGTTTTTCCGTAGTAAGGCAACAGTTCAGATGCACTTTAATTTTTCCCCCAAGGAATGTAAGGCCAATTACACATCAGTTTTCTCCCTGCATGCTGCATAAATTTAGAGACCTAAGCTTCATGAAAGCGCGCGCGCACACACACACACACACACACACACACACACACACACACACACATCAGGGCTTACCAAAGTGCTTTAACTCCATATTCACTGCATGTTACACACACACGATCACGCATGCAGGCATATTGTACATAGCTTTACATTCCGGTGACCCCTCACAGCAGCCACACATGCAGTAGGCGAGCGTACACACAAGCCCTGATTTGGTTTGACTGCACAGTAATGTGCTGGGTTTAGATGGCTGTCCAGAGTGCATAACCCTCGGCAACTACATGAGGATAGAAAAATAAGACTGTCTGTTCTCATATTCTGCTGAACTGCACAGCCAGACAGGACAGCCCTGTGATAGTGTCTGTGTTCATGTACATGTGCAATAGCAGCTGACTGCCTGTGTCTACAACTTGAGCACAGAATACGTGAATTAACTGATACATTAGGAATTTACAGATGAAGAAAATTATTGTGTACTGCAATAACATTCATGAGAAAATTCAATTACCCATGAATCTTAATAAGAATTAGACTTTGCACACAAACAAGCAGTTCGACTTTGGTTTCAAGCACTCGCAGCATACAAATAAACTTTAGAGGTCATCTAACAGAGGCTATTCTCAGATTATAATTGGAGAATTACATGTCATATTTATTCTAAAGCACCATACAATACAACTTATTTACTTGTAGAGTAAATGATCAAAAATGCAAAAGTACAACTCCCACTTTCTGAAAAATGCTTTGAAACACAATGATATTCCAATGACAGGTGTATATAATGCAAAAAAACAACAACAAAAAAATCACACAGCATCTTGTTACATTTTGGTTAAAGGAACAGAGAAACAAAGAGGAAATCCGAGGACTAAAATAAAACTTAAGAATCTTTTGAGCAAGTTTTCTTTGCACTTCTCTGTTTTGCCGTCAAAAGTTTACTTGACTTTCACCTTGCATTAAGACTTTGAGACCCTTGTGGCTCGATCGTTTGGAGGGAAACTAATCCTCTTTTGCTCTCCCTCTCTACGCTAAACCTTTCCTGAATTATTGTACTATCCTATTGTGCACGCCCTGTTTTAAGCTCAGTTAACTCTCTTAAATGTAACTGTGTGAGAGTTTTAGCAATACTGTCTTTTTTGCTCCCCAAATGGCAACTGATGGATGATGCGGCAACATTAATTAGAGTCTTGTTTATTTCCAGCCAAACACCAAAAATATCAATAGGAAATTGTTTCAACAGAAATTCACTCGCAGGTCACCAAAATTCAGAGGAATTAATAATACTGAAAACAACAATATCCTGACGATTAGAGCTAGGACCTTCAGACTAAAGAGGATTTTCAGCTTAACTTTTTAAGATTTAGCTACAAGACTTATGCTCGGGACAATACTGTAATTGAATAAGACATTTGCATAGGGATTACCAGATGTCCAGTTCTAATTCTTTTTATTTAATACCGGTTATTTTTATTCAAATGCATAGTGGTTGTAAAGAACAAACCTTAAGCTTGCACAATGTCACTCTCACAGCGATGTGCAGTGAATGGTCAAATGAGTAAGCAAATAAAGAGATTCAAACTCCCCCTCTCCAAACAGTGCCTCATGACTAACATTTTAGTGGCCTAAATGCATCTTTGTAAGTGGTGATTTTACTTGAAGCGTAGATGTTCTGCTCGAAGCACACAGCTTTCCCTGAAGCTATAAATACATAGAGAAAGTTAGTACTTCACACAGCATCTTGTTACATTCTGGTTAAAGGAAGGGAGAAACAAAGAGGAAATCCGAGGACTAAAATAAAAATAATATCTCAAGTCAAATCAGCGGAATATGCAGTTATGCAGCATTCTTGAGGAACAAATACAACCGTTCTAAAAGAACATTTAGATATTATCCTCCGTTCAGTGATAATGAAGGAGCTGTGTGTTTTGAGACTCCCTGCCATCTGCATCTGGAGGTCACATTAAAATGTAAATGCGAGTCAAGTTATATGTTAGTACCACCGAAATGAAAATAAAATGACTGATGGCAAAAATAAATTCGTGGAAATACTAGCTCCTATGTTGCAAGACATCTACTGATAGGACATTTATGGAGTTTTGTCAGACAGCATTAGAACGGCTGCTTTGAACGTAAAAGAAACTAAAAACTAGCTTGTGATTGGGAATAGCAGCACTGTCAAGTTAAAGTTAATTTTTCCAACTGATACGTTTTTTTTATTATCTAAATCAGTCCTTAAAATGGGGTCATAATGAAGAAATAGAATATTGTCTGTTTATATCCCACTAATATTCCAGTATGCAAATTCAAATCTGCATCTTCTTATGAAAGTCATGGAAACTAATGTTCCATGCCATCACAGAAGATGAGATTGCTGCTTTGTATTGTATCACACGAGCTTTCCAATTTTGTTCTCACTTTTGACTAAAGCAAGTTGAGAAAGGCTTAAATTGTTTGAGACAGAAAATATAAGCATTTCGATTTTGACATTATTTAGTGGTAAGAATTTGTCCTTGATCCTTTTATTGATATTACTGAGTAAAGGAGTGCATAAGATTTCAGGGGAAAAGAGAAATAGACTGTGAAATATTTTTAAAATCACATTATACAAACGTGGTGCACAACAGGCCCAAATATGACATACAAGTTGAAGCATGTAAAGGTTGAAATGTATTGTGTTATAGTAGTATAAAAGTAATTGCCTTGGGATACTCCACAGGTTAAACTTGCTTTGTTAGAATTTAAATTATGGGAACACCAAGATCTCTGAAATATGTTCTGAGACAATTAAGCTCAGCTTAGCTGACCACAAATAGTGCAGTCCACCGTACTAAAGACAGGACTCCAAGCACAGACAGAAACACAAACACAATATCATTAATCTAGTTGTAAACAGGTTTTTGAGGTGCTTTTTAAAGAAATGTAAAATTTGATATCAGCTTGTAAGGACTAAAAACAATTGCGACAAGATTGTTTTTGTCTAAACGTAGCTTACATTTAAGTGCAGCAGGAATTAATTTATTTTTTTAGGTGCTAAAATGTTAAAAACAATTAACACAACCCAGCACGGCTCAAACTAGGGCAGTAAGTGGATCATCTAACCTGCCTGGCCATTTTAGCCAACTGGTTTTGGTTGAGTGGCTTAATCCAAGGTGTTCCTCACATGATTTTATTAAATATATAAATATAAATTCATATTTCACATACAAAAATATCTTACCCCACTTGGAGTATACACACTTCAAACAATTTTTGCCAAATTGAGATAATAAAATGTGCTATTTTATAGATCCCATTACAGACGCTCTATAATTCTTATAAAGCAAAAAATAAATAAATAAATAAATAAAAAAACTCAGATACTCAGTGATTACAAGAAAAAAAAAAGTCCAACAAGAATACAAGCTTGACGAAAAGAAAAACATGGGTGTGATGTTTTCTTTGATTAAAAGGTCAGCAGAAAAGTGCCTGAAGTGAGAAAAGTGTGTGTAGGCAGGAGACAAAGAAGAGAGGACACAAAAAAAGGGGAAGAAAAGTGGGAACAAGTAAAATGTAAAAGGGCTGGATGAACGACAGCAAACCCAGAGGGATGTCCACAGCCAGACAGGATCTAATGATGCTGTCTCAATAAAAGAATCCACAGTGCACTAAGTGCTGGTTGTGATTGAATTTAAGCTTGCGAGTCCATGATTTGGTCTCCCACGAGCTTCTCTTTGAATAATACATGAAAACCAATATCATATAAAAAAAAACAAACGTGGAACATGCGTATATTTGTAATTTTACATAAATATTAATCTTTTATTATTCTGTTAAAATTTTCCATTGTAAATCCTAACATCGTTGAAGCAGGCTGCATTACACATTGAGCTACGTCTTTAAATGAAAGTACTGTCCTTGACGAAGAGGGTAAAAAAAAACAAAAAAAAAAACAGTTTGAGGAATATCTGTGACCAAAATAATGTTTTATGAGGAGGACATTCAAATACAGAAAAAAACCTTCCCAGAAAAAGAAGCCTCCTGTAATTTGACCTCAAGAATATGTTTATTGTTACGGTGTATTCTACTTTAAATATTGCACTCGTAATCAATATTCATGGCTCTTCGTTGCAAGTATACATGGTTAGCATTTTTGTAAATAACTTTTTTTTTTTTTTTATCTGCAAAACAATTTGCAAGATATCCTGAATTTCAAAGGACCCTGGAAGATCAGCACTGATTAATTTATGGTGAAGTTTGCACTTCAGTTTAACTTGAGGATTACCATAAAAGCATATAAGTCTCTACAACTGGGACCTGCAGTATCAACTGTGACCACTGCAGCTTTCTGAAAGGTCACAACAAGCTACTGTAACATCTTTTCCTTTCTGTCCAACGCAACGTCTTGCGTACATCACAGACAGAAATCACTTCACAGATACGGTTTGTAGCCTTAGGATCTTCATTAATGCAAAATGCTATGTCTGAATGAATACTGTTAAAAATAAGCAGAACAACTATGGTAAGTGACATATCCCACTTAAGAATTAATCCAATTAAAACTACGAATGAGGGACAGAACTAAATAAAACTGCAGGGACAGTTGAGTTTATGATTAACATTAATAATTTATTTATTGAAGCTGTAATACCTGACATCAGTAGTGCTTTAAATTATTAGCTTAAATTAAATGCTGCATCTGGGCATCTACTCTATACAGTCAAAGAATTTAATTTATTTTAACAACTCAACTCACAAAGTCAAGCATATTAGATTATTACACACTGATGTCTTCAAGCCGTAAATTTCATTTATGTATACTCAAATGTGAGCTCAATGAACAGAATGTCCAGTACCTGCAGTCAACAAGGACTTTAACTACCATTACATCCCCACAGTATTTGGATCTGCAGGTTATCACTGGGTCACTGTTACATTCCCATTTAGCATCCCATAATCACATCTCGAGAATGAGAGGAGTTGCGCTTTTTGCCAGTTGCAACAGTAATTTAGGCCAACTTTTATGATAACGTGAATGTTTCAATTGTTTTAGTTTAATTTTTTTCACACTTTAAACCATATAAAAGAAAAATAAATGTGACCCTTTTGAGCAATAACCTAGAGTTGCATTGTCTTTGTCTTGATATAATTAATCTTTTAATCATGTTCATATATTAACCTTAAAGGTACATGTTTATACGTGTTTATTTAATGTTTCAACAATTTAAAAACGTACACTTACTAGAGGTTTTAGTTAAATTGCAGCCATTTAAAGAAAGCTCCAAATGAGGCTTTAAAATGTTTACATAATCATTATTTAGTATTTATTTCTGTCACAGAAAAAAAAAACTAAACAAAAAACTAAACAGTTTTGCACTCAGCAAAGGGTGTGTTATGTTTAGGGATCTACATTTTGTGAGAAATTTGAGGGCATCTTGCTTGCATTGCAAGACGCATGCATGATGCAGTTGCTGCAGAATAGCAGTGTGCATTTTATCATATGCACATAACTTTCAAAATGCAAAACACGTTTTCACATTTGCTTCCTGGTTTCGCCAATTTGTTTTCTTTTTTTTTCCAGACTCTAAATGAGCCCAAGACTGAAATCTGCAAACCAGATGGGCACATGTAGGCAGCTTTATGACATGTTGCCAACTGTGTCAAGCAAAACAAATAGCACATTACAATTCCATGAAAGCAATTAGCAAAGTGTTTAACACCTCCTAATGTCTGTTTCTATAATCACTGGCAGCATGATAGACACTGGATTGAAGAGTTGGAGTTAGAAGAGATTCACAAGAAGTACGGCCAAAGGGCAGGTCAGAACTCACAGCTTAGAGGAGAGATTAAAAGATAACGGTACTGGAATCGTATTTCCAAGCTCTCATCCTCACACATCCTCTAATTTACTGCAGCACAAGAAATGCAAACAACACAAATTAAAACATATTTTCAGGTGAAGCTTAAATGACCCAATAATAAGCCCAGAACTTTACAGATTCAAGGTTAGTGCCGACAAAGTGGAAATGTATTTGTAGAGAATTATGATATTCAACAAGCGACAGAACACATATACACAAGAACAAAGCAGCAGATGTAAAACATCAACTCATCTGAACCTGGAGTATTAGAAACAGGCTGTGCCTTTAAGTCTGCAGTAGCTCAGCTGGCAATACCAGGGGCAAGTGTGTTTGAAACTAGTCTGGGTGTACTTAGGGTGAGAGAGGGAAAATAAGTCAAAATGAATATGTTGTATTTTCTTTCATCTGGATGGGATCATAGCTGGTCATTTCCCCTCTTTGTCATTTCAAATGAACTTTCCCAACTGAGGTTCAAGATCAAACTTTAGGGTGGGCACAAGAAGCTGATTCAAGTGACTTTAGCATGGTTATTAGCTGAATGTTTCAAAACCTGTCAATGTGCTAAGATTTCCATGCAACATCTTTTCAGAATATAGAAAAAAAGACTATCCAGTGAACTGTGAAAAATGTGCCAATTGTTTACTGACCTCTGGCATCAGCAGGCTGCTTTGCGATGACAGTGACTCAAACATCCCCCCCAACAACCAAGGAGTACAAAATACCATCTTTAACCACACGATGTCAAACCTTGAAGCAGATGGGCTACAGCAGCAAAGATCAAGCTAGGTGTCACTCCTATCAGCTAAGGACAGAAAACTGGACAGTAACGGATTATGGAAATGTTGCTTGGTCTGATGAGTCTCGATACAGCTGTGACACCAGATTGTAGGGTCACAACTTAGCATAAGCAGCACATCAATCCATGGAAATTGGATATCTATATGATGAATATGCAGCTGACAAATTTTCAACAACCGTGTGATGCTATTATGCCAATATCTATCACATTCCTTGAGGAATGTTTCAGACACTTTGCAAAATCCATGACACATATATTTGCATCCATCTGAAGGCTAAAAGGAGTCAAACCTGAACCTAGAACACCTAATAAAGTGGCTGGTAAGGGTAAAGTGTCAGTTCAGGTCTGTGACTGCCTTTGTTGCCGCTTTGGAGTATCAGAGACGGATTAACTTCAAGCCCCTAGTCCTCATCTGTGCTTTCACGTATGACCTTGATGCATGATAAAGGTGCATGAAATGATGCCTGGTTTGAAGCTAAATATTTATGTTTATACATTACAAAATGCATGGATTTCCATTGGAAGGGGCTTTACAACAAAGTTCATGGTAAAATACAGAAATAAAATTAAAGCTAAAATAAATATATATATATTTGGTCTGAAAATGTTGACTGCAGTTTTAGCTATACAATTTTTTATAGCTAAACAAATAACAATACATAAAGCAAGAACATTATAAAGGTAATAAAACATTTGATAATAATACAATTTACCTAACAATATGTGAAGACATTTCTTGTGTTTTTCGTTGTAGCACATATACACAGTCTGAGTGTGTGGGTGTATCTTTTGTGTGCACATTGTTGAACACACTTGCCATCGTCATGCACTCCTTGTTTTATTGTGCAATGAAAAGTCATCTGAACATTATTTGGTGTAGAGGAAATAATTAATCGGAGTGATGGACATTGCCTGTAACTGTTGTTGACAGTCACACGCATAAATACACACACACTCACACACACGCAGCCATGCGCCTATATTCACAGAGAACGGTGAGGAGGTGTGCCAACAAATACGCTCTTTGAGATGCCACTTCATAAAATATCCACACTGCTTCATCCACCTCTTGCTCACACACATCAGTGCATGAGAAACTGAGACACAGTAACTATGCTGCACACAAGGAAATGCATTATATGCACATTTAGGGCACCTCCTGCCCCAATGAGACAAAGGACAGATTGCTGGAGGACAAAGAAATCATTTCTCTTGTCAGGAAAAACAGTATGCATAGTCTGAAAACATGAAAGAGACAGAAGAAAAAGCTGTCCTACTGAAAGGACATCTGATATGTTCACTACAACTCTGCCGTTGTACATGTATACGCTGTCCATGCAATTAAAGTGCACTTGTACACAATTTACATTTGTGGCAATATCGACGTTTGTGCTTAGTTTATGAGGAGAGGATTTCTTCCATAAGACTTTCCCACATTGCTACAAGGTTCACATAGTCTGAAACTGTACTGCACACTATGCATGTTTTCAATAGATGACTGGGATCATACAAATTGGTCTGTTGGCCAAGGATCAATGTATGAAACGTCTAAATAATAAATAAAATGCATTACAATGCATATGCTGTATATTCCTTAAAAATGTTATCTCACTAACAAACTATATGACAAGAAGTTTATGAGGATTCCTGTCTCTCTTTTGCTATCTTTACTATTACACAAGAAAGCTGAAATATTTATTAATTTCAGAAATTCAAACAATCATAAAATAATTAACGTTATAATATTAATAGCCCTATTTGGACTGGAGGCTGGATGGTGGAAAACAATTACCCTACTATCCTACAATAACTTCCATGTAAGTTATACTTTCACTTACAAAATTCTGTTTGTAGAATTCACTGGTGGTAAATATTGTGCTAGTACCGTTATTGGACGAAGGACAGACAGACAGTTGCAAGCCTTTAAAATTACTTTTGCAAAGCTTTTGATGGGTCAGTGAGAGTCAAGACGTCTGGTGACCGCAGCTGCACAAGGGGAACCTAATTTAATTTTTTGTTTCGCGACCCAAAATTCCTGATGGCACCCCTGATCCCTGATCCAACACACCTGACTCAAATAATTGAATTATCTTGTCAGTATCCTGTCAAGTTCTGCAGAGACCTGGCAATGACCTCATTGTTTAATGTAGATGTGCTGAAGCAGAGACGTATCTAAAAGTTGCAGGACAATGGCCCTTGGGGCCTACATTTGATTAGCCTCTATCTAGGCTATGTCTCATTTCTCGGCCTGTTAGTTTATGTAATGACCATGTTTTTAAAGTGAAGACACACACTACCTACTGCACTCCATGTAATGTTCAAAGATGGAAATACTGTTTTGTAATCTCACCCCTCACATGCAATACAATCACAGAAGACTGTGGGTTTTAGTCGAACAGGGCCTTCAAGACCATCAGGTCTGATCCAACTGCATCAGTGAGTGATGCGGTGAGATGAAGCACCTTGGGCTGGCCTGGGATGTCTCTTGTTGCCTGCTCTGCACTCAACCCCTGACAAGCAACAAAACTTCTCTTCACAGCTACTTGTCAGTCCATCTTAACCTCAAAACACAAACGTATTCCCTTCCTCTCCCCGTCTCCACAACCTGGTAAAAAGTTCTGCCTCAGTACCCCAGCACAAATGTCAATGTCACTGTCTTCACAAGAGGATACGTAGTCTCAAATACTTCTAAAATGCAAAGAAATATGATGCAGTTTACGACTTGGAATTGCTCATCCACATAAACCCATAGTGTTTAAGCACAATAGAGTGTGAGGTGCTAAATATTTCACATCACAGACAGCTTGGACAAGCATCTCTCTCTGCACTGGGACACACAAGTCAAAACATATGAAGCATTTAATGCACACTGCAAGTCCCCCCCTCACCCCCCCGCGCCTTTCTGATATGATGCATATCTGCAGATCAAACACACACACAAAATTGAGGTATGCATGTAAACAAATAGAATTTGAGCGTGAAAGTTCTACTGACAGCTGCCAAGATATAGACATACATAAAACCAAGTGGGGACCCCTATTCTCACTTTCACAGACAGTCAAACACAGAAACTGTTAGAATTCTTTCTCCAAAGAAAAGACTACTGTGACACTGAAGTAAAAACACACACACACACACAGATCGGCTACTCTCAACTTACAGCTACAGTGTTTCAGTACATCACATTTGAATAATGCAAATTTACGAATAAATGTCACATACCCATCGAGCATCAAATCTTTCATGACAGCTAAAGATGTAATTAATGAATATAATTGGATCTTCGCTCATGACACCCGCAGGTCAGATCTTAGGACAACATGTGAATGTCAGACACTTAGGAGGTTTAAAAAAATCATCCATCAACAAATCAAAAATGTGTCCTACAGCAAGGAATGAACTCAAAACAAAGAGCCACTGTAGTGAAGAACTATCTTAAGTGACATGAAGAACATGAGGCCTGAGCAACCTAGCCTGGATCTCAATGTAGCTGAATCAGCCTAGATTCACAAAAGCCATTCTGAGATCCTAAAACACCTAACATAGCAAATCAAGTTTCCAAAACTTTGTACAAACTTTACATTGTTTAACATATTTTAGCACATTTTCTGTGATAAGCATAGTATTGCAGTTTTATCAAGTGGGATGAAAAGTACACATTATTTCTTTTTTAACAAAATGATTTAGTTTGTACCCATTACCTTTTACTCAGACATCCATGATTAGAATTCAGTACACCCTTCAGTCTTCAGAAGGCAACTACTTAGTAAATAGTAGATTTTTGAAGAAACCCTGTTTTTCAGTTTACTGTCAGTACAAATACAGCTGTTCTCTGAAGGCCTCAAAAGGTTTTTCAAAGCACATTTAGTGAACAGCAGCACCATAAAGACCAGGGATGACATCAGACAAATCATGAATAAGATGTTTAGAGCATAATTTGGTTATAAAACAATAGACAGAACTTTGAACATCTCTTGGAGCACTGTTCACACCATCATCCAAATATTCAAGGAAAATGCAGATATTCGCAGCTCTGGGAAAGTATGTTGACAAAGACAGAAGTAGTTCACTTTACAAATTTGACTTAAGGAAAAGTGGCAATAAAAGGTCACTTTTGAAAGAAACAATCAAACTAAGTCCTGTTTGAAGTGTACAAATTATGTAGGGGCCACAGAAAACATGTAGAAGAAGGCTCTCCAAACTGTAACTAATTGGCTTAAGCACTGCTGTGGAAAATGTACCCTGCAAATCACTCTAAATACACCATTCATTCTCAGAGTGAAACATGGCAGCAATATACTGTAAGGATTGTTTTCTTCTGGAGGGATAGGTAAGTAACCAGTTCGAGGCTGTAAAAGGACTTGAAAATGGAGCAGAGGGGGTTCACCTTCAATCTCTGTGATCACAAGCACACAGCCAATGCCACAGTGAAATGGCTTATCAAAGCAGCTTTGTGCATTAGTCAGATCCCAGACCTTCAGAAAATCCAATTGACAATTTGCTGCAAAATTTGAAAATTGATATTCACAGACACTTTCCATCTACTCTGAGCTTGTGTTGTATTGCAAAAAGAATCAAGTCAAATTGTCTGCCTCTGTGTGAAGCTGGTTGAGAGATACCCAAAACGACTTGCAATTGAAATTGCAGCAAAAGGTGGCTCTACAAAGCATCAAATGCTATTAAATGCTTTGAATACAGGCAGACTGTACAAACAATTAAAACAATTAAACAGTTTCCCAATACTTCACAATAGAATGTCACTGTGTGTCAAACAATATCCGCTGGTGTTGGGTGCTTTCACTTGTATTTAACTTTTCACTTTGCTTTTACAATTTAAAACATCTTCAAAGACCTTTGGGAAATTTGACATCATTTATGCTTTAGTTTAATTGCAGCTAGAAACACATTTCCATTCAATCTAAAATGATCTAAAATGCACATTTAAAACAGCGTTGCTTTACAGCAGCCACACTGCATTACAGTACCTAATATCCAAATGGCATGTCCCTAATGAAGAGCAATGAGTAAGCAAATAAACAAATCATGACTTTAAGCAGGATGAGCCAGGCACAGTGTCAAAGCAAAGCATCCAACTCTCATCTGGAATGCTCGACGAGCCAATGGATGAATTGCTAATAACCAGCGAGACTCCACACTGAGAACCCAGTTGGGCTGCCCAAATCCCAGAACATATAACGGCCCTTCCTGTCTGTATATCTCAAAAACACACACAAAATAAAATCCATACGAACTGGCCTTGTAAAGCAAAGACCCATTGGCATGCCGCACACGGCACTGTGAGAGCCAAGCGGATCCCCCCCCCTTCCCCATGCATGCTGATCATTAGAGAGACAAAGTGGGAAGAGCGACAGAGGATGAGGCGAAGAGGAAGGGAGACGGGCGAGGCAGTAGTGCCATCTCCCCAGCGGCTCAATCACATTTAATGCCTGGACAGAGCAAGATGAAACTATCTGCTGGTCACTGCTGTTAATATCACCAAAATAATGAAAAGTCTCCTACAGATTGACAGCTTTGACGTTTTAGAGGGCTAAAAATGGAATGATGGCACATAGTCGGCATTTGTCAAAGTGTATTACTTTCTGTCATCCATCTTTTCTCTTTTTGATATATACCTCCGTTTGACTCTCTTTCCATCTCTTACCCTCATTCCATCTTTAACAGCAACAAAGGGATTAAAAAAGGATTACTTCTGACCCGTCAATGTGACGTGCATGCAGAGTATAGTGGGGTTTTTCCTTTTCTCATGCACTCCTAAGTCAATATGATGAACATACAAAGAGAGAAAGAGGTTAGCCTTGTATGTGTATAGAGAAGATCAAGTGTAAGATAGAAGAAACTTCATGTATGGAAATTGGAAATGATATATCCACAAGAACAAAATGCTGCCTTTTACATCTTGAAAACAAGAACATACAATTTTGTGTAACAAATGGCTATAGTTCCCGCTTCAGTAAGTTTACGCCCTACGTACTCAGCTTGGTTTATCTGCCATTTTCAAGCTCTCTTGTGGAAGTATGGATAAGCAGGGACTCTACATGAACTGTGTGCGTGAGTGGGGGGAGGAGGGAGACAAGTATTGTTTTGGGAGCGATAACCTTTTCTTGTGATTCAAAGTACTTGTGGCTAGCTCGGAAATGAAGTATTGATTTGAAATAAGGTGGAGAGGAGAGAAGGAGGGTTAAAAAGGAAAAAAAAGTCTCTGTGGATGGAAATCTCAGCAGCTAGCCAACCACCCACATCCGTCCTTTGCTCCTGAACACAAAGAAAACCCAAAAATACAACCAATGTTCGTTTATGAGAGTGAAAACAGCCTAATATTTCAATCAACTGTACCAAACCAGTTGTGATTTCAATTTTCTTCACTTGGCAATCTGAATAGTTTTGCACCACTAGTTTAGAACATATAGATGAGAAATATGGGTCTCACATTAATCGCTTCTACAAAGTGATTAATGTGAAGGAGTGTTGAAGGAGCACATAAAAGTGTGCTCCTTCGGCATGAACATTGTCTGGATTTTATTGCAAATAGAAAGGTGTGCTTCTGCTTGTGGAAACCTGTCTGCAGTGGGTATATATTTACCCAGTTTTGTTTGGCAAGCAGCACCACAGTAGCTTTGCTAAAGTGAGCCCCCTGTAAATGCCACAACTAGGCACCTTTTATTACTAATCAAACCAATTATGAGGCATCTCCATTACCTGAAATTTCTCCAAAATTCAGACACTCCCCTTTTTTGAAAGCTAAAATAATCATATTAGCCTCATTTTTACTTTTTTTTTTATTTTACACCACCCGCAATTCACTTTCCTCACTATGAAATGTTATGTTGAATAAATCACATTCTGGGAACGAGTTTATTCAGAAAGGAGAGGAAAGCTGGACAGAGTTGATGGAAGATAAATGAAGCTAAACACAGTAATCCCAGGAGAGGACCTGTTACAGGCTGCAACACACTTTATAAACTGACACCACATCTTTTTTAGACCCTCACATGCCACTAAGCTTTGACATCAAATCAGCTATATTTAGAGATTATAAGGTCAAGGCTGGCCTGGCCATTGCCTTTCTGTGCAATTCCCCTAAAAAAAAGTTCTCATTTCCAGCAGTCTGGGTTTTCTCCCTTTGACTCAGATTCTCCCCAGTTGATTTTCAACCAAGTCAAACAGCAAAGAGAAGAAGTTGTGAACAATGGATGTTGAATTTCTGCGCTGCTTTAGAATTGTAGTCAGTCTGTAGTTTTAGCAATGGCAGAGGAGGAAGTGAAGGAAGCCCTTCAGTTCGTGTTGGCCACACTTGCAAATATTGAACTAACATTAGCAGCCACCTCATTCAGATCGGTTCTTAGCAGCGAAGGATGGCTATTAACACTGCAGGCAATTTCATTGTGCCAAACTGGTGCATTACATACGTTACAGGCAAACTTTAACGATTGGGTAAAATTTAACACCTCAACACAGTCCACAAGGGGCTAACTTTTACCGGACTAGCTCAAGGTTAAAGGACATGGTGGAAATGGATGAGATCTGATCAGAACAAAGAATAAATAAAAATGAAAAACCTCTCAATATAGTTCTTAATTTGTGTTCCATTGAGACTTGTATTTGCTGCTGTCAAGTTTTTATTTTCTTTAAAGTCTGACCTTTTGATTTTGATTTGAAGAATTACTTTCCCACCCCTAAAGACTATAACATAAGAACACATACCGGTACTTTGATAAAAGTAGTACTTTGTTAGGAATCTTTATCTTCAGTTTTTCAGACTCTTAAAACATCAACTTCCAGAGGGCCTCAACACACTGAGATGGCAAATTATTGTTCATGTTTGTTTTAATTATTTTTTTCATCCTTTTATTTTAGGGTTGTGTTTATATCACCTTTATTACTGCTTAGATTTGGTTCTATGTCCTTTTACTATTGTGCACGATTTTGGTTCTACTTATCTTTTACTTGGGGATGAAAAACAGAAAATAAGAAGCTTATGAAGTTATTCTTATATGTGCATCAAAGAAGATATCGCTAACCTTTTGTCTGTTTTTTTTTTGAAAATATAAAATGGTGCATAAGAGGTCGTTTGTTTCCTGTAGTGTTTACATACTGAAGGTAGTGAGATCCCATAGTCTTGATAAATTAAAGGAGAAGGAAAATCTTTTGAGTGTTTGAGCTGCTGATCACTGATCAGATAATCAAGGGACCAGAGACTGATTACAATCTCTGGATGACTTATTGGTGCATCTCTACTTGAAAACGAGTTTCTTGCTTTGGCTGAGTATGCTGCGTTTCTTTTAATCAGCTTCATGACTTGCAAACTAATTTTAGCTGTTAAGTGGTTTTGCAAACTGTTTTGACCTCGTCTTAAGTTGTTAATGGATTCATCTTTAGTTGTTAATGGATTATTCTCTTTTAAGTTATACTGTGAGATTTTTTTTAAACTTACCTATACCAGATCTTGGTGCAACAGAGGTTGGCTTTAAATACCATATTTTCTGGAGCATAAATCACCCCACAGTATAGGTTGATTCAGTCAAAAAATGCCCCATGAGGAGGAAAACCCACATAAAAGTCACACTGGAGTAAGTTGCATTTCATTTGGAAATTGTCAAATGTGAGGAGGATCTTGTTCATGTTAATGATATAATCCAGTGACACATTGTGTTCAGTTGCTTTTCAACAAACTCTCAAACGGTTGGTTTTGGCCTGGAAGTTTGGTGGCAGTTTGATGCACCAATGTCCGTGCTCTAATTTATGGTGGTCAGGAATGACTGCTCCACTGGTAAAGTGCGTAAGAGTGGAGACTAGTAGTGTAAAGTGCGTAAGAGTGGAGACTAGTAGTGTAAATCCAGGATGATAGAGAGGTGGTTGCTTTGAAGCGGCAACACCAAGACGGTCCGCCTGCAAAGTTATTTATATTCATTGCCTTGGAAGCTACCAGGGTGTGGAGACATGATTATTCACAGTCCTCAACAGGTGTTCTTGCAGTTTCAGAAGTTGGCACCGACAGATAGACATAACTATCTAGACAAGGTAGTCGTCAGGAAACCATCAGGACGCTCCATGTACCCAACTGTGGACTTGTTCCTCCAGTTCTGCCCATCTTCGTTTCAGTCCATGATTAGCTTTCTTCATGGCTGCAGACAGCAATGTTTAATCCTTGGTTCATGTCCATCAGTATAATTTTTTAATGCACCAGACATATGCGTCACAAAGAAGAGGGGGGTGGGGGAGCATATAAAAGTCGCACCTGACTTAGTCACAGGACCAGACAAAATACAAAAAAAAAAAAATAAATCGTGACAGACTGGAAAATACAATATTAAAGTGTTATATACATATAATACAATCTATGTTCACATTCTTTGATTAAAGGAGTCAAATGCAAACAGAAATGTTGCTATAGAAATGTAGAGACTAATCTGCTATTTTTAGAGTTCATTGAACTACTGCAAGATGATTAGATGGATATGCTATAAAAATCCAATCTATTTTTTTCAAAAGGTTGAGAGGTTAATTGCAGAAGTGATAATTTAGCATGTAACAAATACCATGAGATTTCATGTTTTTTTTTTGTTTTTGTTTTTTTATTATTATGCGCAGATAGGATGTGATATGTTAAAGAAATAAGCATCAGTGAATATATGTGGAGGGAGTGCATATCAGGAGTATCTAGTTATTGCCGGTTGTCTGCACAGATCGTTTTAGTCCTGGTACGCCTCCAAATGTCTCATAAGACATTCTGCTCACACTGTGAAAAGTCTTATCTGAGGAAACTTACAGTATGTGAGGAGATAAAGTTTCAGAGGCTCACTGTGAGACACTTGCCCAACATGAGGCTTGCTGCTGTGATCAAACCGTTCAGTCGCAGGGTGATCTGCCTAACCGGTGGATTACACCGGCACCCCCAAAGGATGAGAGCCGCAGTTTCTAAAGTGGAATCCTGTATGCAAAATGAAGCCTCTGTGACTTTTTGTTCCAGCAGAGGAGCAAATGCAGCCATGTCAAAAATACCGCTAATCGAAAGTTCATGAGAAGAAAGAGAATGAGGGGGGAAATCACATTTTTGATGCGTTATCGCATCCTCTTTGTTTGACCAGATTTCATTCAATTGCAGTTGTTGGTTTAATTGGAAGCATCCGTTTGGACTGCAGCCCAGACTTCGACCTGATCCAGCTGTTGGCAGGCTGCGTTCAGGTAGCCTCTAAATTGGCTTATCTATTCTGACCCCGGCCAGCTGATTAACAAACAGTGCTGTACGGCAGCACAAAGCACAGGATTAGTGAGGCGGTTTATATGTGTTTGAAAGTGTGAATGTTAAGACCTGGATAGGATCGTAACCGTGGCACCACCAAAGAAAAAAGAAAAAAAATTATCACGGACAGGTGCTTATCTCATTCCACTGGTGTATACGTTTGCGCGTGCACATGAGTGCTCGTGACTCCGACATTCACGCGCCTAACACTCTGCTCCAGGTCTCTTCCTCTCTCTCCTTCTCCATTTCTTGTATATTGGTTGTTCGAAGCCACCCAGTTGTGCAGCGACTATGCGTTCCCAGCATCAGCGCCTCTCATCCGGTATACGGCGCGCTCCTCGCTCTCTTCCCATCTCTCCCCCTCCATTCTGCAGCTGCTAACAGACCCTCCTGTATAACGCTTCCTGATGTCGGAAACACGCTCAATATAACAGTGACACTATGCAGGCGGTGGTGAAAGACAGAAAAGACGTTAAGACACCCCCACCACCACCGACAACACCACCACCTTCTGGCACTGCAGTATCTAACAGAGGATGATATTGGCGGTAATGCCATTGTGCTCAAGGATAATCTATAAGTATGAAATTTGTTGCTTTTCAGGATAATCCAGGGGAGCGAGCATCACACAATCCTAAACCACCTGTTTTGTGCTCAGACAGCCGAGAAGCACGCTACACCGTCTAAAAATGACTCTTCTTACTTAAATAACAGGAGGCATTAGTGATAATCATGAAAATTGAAGCTGCGAGTAATTATCTGACTATAGTGCAAACTTTGCTCTTCGCTATAAGGCGTAATTTGCATTTCTGAGCACATTTGCCACTCGAACCCAAGTGAAATGGTGGATGCAACAGAAATAAGTCCAACTCAGAGCCACATCAGTACGTCAGGGAAGCCGTGATGTGATTTAAGCAGGAGCGCTTTTATCAGTGCTGAATCCCCCCGTCTGTTTCCTGACAGACGCACACAGAGATCTGCTGTGATTCTGGGGAGCAAGAAAAAAAAAAAAAGAAAAGAAAAAAAAAAGCGCAGTAACTTACCGATATGGATGATTGAATCCGACAGCGCAGACTTCCACTCTTGGCTCCAAAAAACGGCAACAAGCAACACAGCCAAGAGAACTTTCATTATGTCCAGAGATCAGAAAAAGAAAGACAGGAAAAACTACAGCTCTGATCGGAGTTAAAATCCCGTGAAACGAGGCTCCTCTTTCAGTCCATCAATCTCTGTCTCGGTTTGCTCTTTTTTGCGTTCGAGGAGATGGAGGTTAAAAAAAATAATAATAATAATTAAAAATCGAGGAGCAGATTTCCAGGGTGTAGTTAGAGACTTGTACCCTGTTGAAATTCCTCCGAACATTAAATCAGATTCTGGGTGAGTAGAGAGGCGCCGAGCTGCAGTGAAGGGAAAAAAAAAAAAAAGAGAGAGAAAACACGCCGCATCCAAAACGCCGACGCGTTAAGTCGAAGCTGAGGGGCCGGATGATGTGACCGATCGTTGAAAAAATAAATAAATCTGTGACGACTCGACAGCGAGAGAGACCGTTTGGGGGAAACCTTGTTGTCTTGAATTGCAGGTCCTGTGATGGCTAATGACCCGAGATCCCCCCTGCCTTTTTAGACCTGGCGACGCAGTTTCCCCTCCTGCACCAATCGCCACCAGCAGCGGCAGCAGCCTCTCAGAGGACCAAGCCAACGACCAAAACTTCCATTCCTCCTGGGGTTCCTTTCAGGTTTCCCTTCACTTAGCTACTCTTTGAATATAGCCAAAAGTCAAGCAGCCACTTTTCTTGAGGAGGATGGAAACGTCAAACCTGAAAAAGCCTTGTCACATGGCAATAACCACGTAGAGGTGTATATTCCACAATTGTCTGTAGAATTCCTGTAGGAATGGGGATGGAGGCTAGACCTTACAACACGAGAGCTCCAAATGCTCCTCAGCACACACTGGAAGGGAAAATGTAGGAAATTTCAAGGGGAAAAAAGATATACATAACACAGGATGCGCACAACGACACTCCGTGGACCGCAATCCGTATGCTGGTACTCGCCTCAGCCCCAGCTCGAGCGGTGGCTGGTGAAGAGGAGGTATGCTGCGTCCGTGAGGGCCTGGGTGGAGGGGGAGAGGGGGAGGGAGGAGACGCGAGAGAGAGAGAGAGAGGTTGCAAACGAGGGCGGGCATCTACTGTCTGAAATTACCTTGGAAAAGCAAGATGAAATGGGAATATCTAGAAGTTGTAAGAGTGGATCTAACAGAAAGAGGTAAAGAGAGATAATACAGGTGCATCACAAAACACTATTAAGAAATGAATTCATTAAAAAAATGAAATTCACATTAATTCCACACAGAGCGATTTACTTCAAGTGGTGATAATGTTAAACATTATTTTAATCGACAAATCATAACTAGCCATGAGTTAGCTTTTTTTTTTTTAAATAATACACAAGACCAAAAGAGGAATATTTTCTACTAACCCTCAAAAGGCAACCAATCTGGCAGTGAATCTCGCTGCATATGTTTGGATTATTGGACAGTTGAGTTGAAGGAAAAGGTGTTGAACAAGGTGCACAAGTAAAAGGGAGCCAGACCAGAACGTCACAAGAATCTTTGGAAAGAAGCCCAGACTTTTGTGCAATGACCCAAGCGTCTCTTTCCACATGAAATTACATTTAGCATTTAATTTGGAAATCAAGGCCGCAGTGTCTGGAGGAAGTGTTGAGGAACAAAATCCAAATTGTTTGAGGTCCATTGTGACTTTTGCAGTCAGTGAGGAATCCATTATTTTCTCAAGTTCAGAGTGAACAAAGTCCTCTAAGAAAATGTAAAATACCCCATGGTTCCCTCTAATTACGAACTATGTGGAGATTTCATTACGTAGCAACACTTGCAACCTGCTCACACTCCCATGAATACAAATACCTGCTTTAATGGGAATATCAGTGTGCTTGATTGGGTTTTAGAAGAATTTGCTGGCCAAAGAGAAAACTTTGGAGTGCTGTCAAGACAAAGATGAGACATCAGAGTCACTACTGAAGATGAATTAGATGGCACTATTTAAGCAAGCTGAGCTCACTACCTCAAAGTCAGACTGATCACCTCCATGCCACGTTGCATTAATGCAGTAATTTATATAAAGGGAACCCAACCCACATTCGGAACAGTACATGTTTCTCAATGGGCTGGTATTCCGGAATAAAATCATTCACTTATTTGATTTTCCAATTTCCAAACAAATGAGTTTCACTGTTTTAATCCAACTACAGAGGTGACAAAACTTTTAAATGATATTCTAATTAACTGAGATTTAGATGAATGCCAATATCAGCAGGGCCTCATAGAGAAAGGTTTTTCTATGCGGTGACACAGATGCTCCTGGAACATCAGGGATTTTATAACACTTCGGTTAAAAATATGTAAAAAAAAAAAAAAAAAAAAAAAGGTGGGGGAAATAGGCACTATGACAAAAAAAGTCATGCATAAATACATTTTAAAATTCATTAAAATGTATTTTTTCAGAAGTTCACCTTCCTAGAAGGAATGATGCATGTAACTCTTGGGTTGCATCACTAAGCATCAGCACTGTCGGGAGCTCTTTAGGCTGCTGGCCTAATGTCTACTTCCAACTCCGCAAGAACTGAGTTCAATGACAAGTTGCTTAGAGCAGCACTGCTTAATTTGGTCCTCTAATCATTTTCCATTTACAACATATGTTTATCATCTGTACCCTATATCATTGCGATTCAGACTGAATCTCATTCATCCACTGATCAACCCTATTGTTCACTTTACACAAACAAATCCTTTCATCTATCCTTGTATACATTCTTTGATGATTTATATTCATTTCCAGCATCTACGTGCCCATCTTTTTGTCTCTGTCCACCCAGCCATCCATCACACTTAACAATCCATGGACAGCAATCCTGAAGGCTTCTATTAATCTAACACAGACCTTGGATTAGGGATTAGATGCGTTGGGAGCATCAGGTTGCTATTGACACTTTTTGGAAATACACACTGAAGGAATGAGAGATTTAATCTGTGACTTTGAGGTCAGGTCTTTTTTACTTTCCGATTATTTTTCAATTATTTTTTTGTCCACTGGTAATGAAGAAATCCTAATCCATAAAAGCAGGCATTGCAAAGTTTTTTTTGTTGTTTTGTTTTGTTTTTTTGTTTTATTTACAAAGATAGAAAAAAGCAGCATATATATAAAATTCAATAATGCTTGAAGATCTGAATCTGAAGTGTTCAGTGATGCCGTGTTTACTTGGGCCTGAAGAAATATTTACATGACTGACTTTCATCTTTATTGCACCAAAATAGGTTCAAGTCTGGACATTTTTAGATTTTTTATGATATTTGAGAAGTTGTAATGCTTTTACCAACATTGCTCCTAAGCTGACTTGCACCCTAAATTAATACTATGTTGCCACCTCATTTTTATACTCTTTTATGCAAACCCTTAAACAACATTGTTCCATTAACTTCTGTGCCAAAACCATTTCCTTTAAAACATGGACTTTTTTTTAAAGGTTCTCCATTAAATGTCCCTCACTGATATCAGGACCTGATTTCAGCTGGTAGTCTATTGTCTGACACACCCCAGGTGAGATGCTGAACCACATTTTACATGGTCAAATTTTAAAAGCCTTTTTATGGGCACGGTTTTCAGAACTGTAGCATAATTGGTGCACATTGCTTTGTTTGTTGAATGAGAATTTTCTACAGTGAATTTATTTATTTATTTATTTTTTTAGTCCTTTACTATGGAAACCAGCTTGAGAAGCTACAACCTACGTCACGTGACCTGCTCCACCCACTGGTATTAAATATATACAGACAGAAGTGAGAGCTGCACAGAACCATCTGAAAAGCTTGCCATGAAGTCTTACACTGCTGAAGACAAACTGTTCTTTTTGTTAATCATCAGGACAACTTTTTCAGTGACTTATGTTCACAGAATTAATGTCATGAAGACTGAACTATGCTGCAAGCAACATTATCAATGAAATAGAAAGAAAACCTGGTAAAATTAGCCTAGCAAACTGCACCACATAAAAAAATCACATCATATCTTTCAGTTGTTGCACAGTTCATAAGGCTGGTGTGACTGCAAGTTTATAAAATCAAACCACAAAATAACTCATGTAATCTTTGATTATTTATTTATTTATTTATTATTATTATTCTACAGTCACCCCGTGATTATTGGACAAAGGGTGGGGGTCCACCATAGACAGGTCACCAGTTCATTCCAGGGCAACATAAAGACACAAAAAAGGAAACATGTTCACACCTAAGATTCAATTTAAATAATCCAATTAACCTAACAGTAATATTTATGGGCTATGACAGCAAGCCAGAGTGAAAGGATGTTAGTCATACCAGAACATTGTGGATAGCTCATCTTAGAAAATTGCAATTGTCAGTATTTGGGGGAAAACAGAATTTTTGAAAAGATTACAGATCCTTAGTTCAATAAATTGTAAAAGTATGTTTGGCAGGAACGCTAGGTTTACAGAGTGTTTCCCAGCAGAACCTGTCAAGCTTCATTAGACTGGATGGAAATAGTCAGAACATCTTCAGAGAGAAGTGAGGAAGGTAGATCAAACCTTTTTTTTCCATTTCACAATTATAGAGGCCATTGTGCTCTTGGGAACACTCAAAGCTTTAAAAAAGCTTTTATGTTCTTACCCTCATCTATGGCTTGGAACAATTTTATGGTAGGGGTCTCCTGGGTGTTTCTTCGACTTTATAGTTAGGTTTTTATCCTGTTATACACGGAGGATTGTTGTACATTTACATACATGTGTACTTTCATGACTAATGTTGACTGGTTTTCCACAGGTGGGCTGCAGGTTGTTAACATTTGTCTGTAGATAAAAGCAAACAGAAAGATCCCAACTTTGAGGCCGAATCTGACAAAAAAAAAAAAGTTTTAAATAATAATTTTAAGGGCTGCACAGAGGCGCAGTTGGTAGAGTTGTTGCCTTGCAGCAAGAAGGTTCTGGGTTCGATTCCCGGCCCCGGTCTTTCTGCATGGAGTTTGCATGTTCTCCCTGTGCATGGTGGGTTTTCTCTGGGTACTCCAGTTTCCTCCCACAGTCCAAAAACATGACTATCATGTTAATTGGCCTCTCCAAATTGCCCTAGGTGTGAGTGTGTGTGTGCATGGGTTGTGTGTCTCTGTGTTGCCCTGCGACAGACTGGCGACCTGTCCAGGGTGTACCCCACCTCTCGCCTGGAACGTTAGCTGGAGATAGGCACCAGCAACCCTCCCGACCCCACTGAGGGACAAGGGTGTAAAGAAAATGGATGGATGGATAATAATTTTAACACCAGTGTAATACTGAGCTTTCATTGAATAATTATGTATCAATAATGGTAATGTGATGAGGAAATAAAAATCTTTTAAATGCTGGAAATTTTACAAAACGTGAATAGAGAAAATGCATTTCTTTGCCGGAACTTTTCGAAATTCCATTCCTTATAAAGGTTTATATTACAATAAGTAAATTATCTTTTAGCATTATCTTATGCTAGATTTATCTTAGAAATAACTTTGGGCTATCACTAGAAAATTGCCACGGGATTATCACATTTTCTAAGTTACTATAGTGTCATAGTGTCTACGCAAAAGTTTCATAAATGCCTAATAAATAAATACGAACAACATAATTATGTTTACTAAAATAGGTCATGTTTATTGCTGCTAACATGTTATCCACCCAGGTATTATTGTGATGTACACTATGTATAATGAAGCACTGCTCAAAATTGACCAGTACATAGTTTTAACTGGTATTTTACAAAAACAGAGAGCTGTTTTGTCGCAGAGTAACACCTAAGGCAATTTGCTCAAGTAGCCTGCTGCTTAACTTGCATCCACCCTGTAGCTAACCAACATTCCTTTAGTTACCAACAAGTTTGTCTATAATTTGCAAACAGAAATATTTCCAAACAGCTTTCCTTATTTCTCTTGTCTGTCAAGTCCAGATGACCCCAAAGTGCTTCACACCATTACTGTGCTTCAGTCATTCACTCAATTCATGCACACATTCACACACTGATGGTGGAAAGCTACTGCTGCCACTGTTCCCATGGTGAAACATGATGCTGACAATACAAGGCTGTTGGAGGCATTTCCTCAACATGGAAAGCAAAGAAGTCAGTGAGTACTGTAGGAACATGGATTAAGCCAGAGATGGACCAACTTCAGAGCAACCCTAGAAGAAAATGTTTTAGGGGCTACAAAGCAGTAGAAGTTGTGGAGGATCTCCTTCCAACAGCACAGGGACTACGTCAAAATTCTAGTCATCTATATATTCCAGTGCATAAGCATAATAGCTGCAACGGGCAAAAACTATAAACCAAATTTTAAAGTGAGCCACCATTTATGGTACAGATAATCTCTGTTTTTCTCTCTTCATTGAAGCTATATCTGAAGGGGCATTCTGTTAATTTGTGATCTTCCTGCAGAAGGTCATTGAGCTAGTTGAGCTACTGCTGCCAATAACTTAATGTTCTTCTATAGATGATACTCTTGTTTAGCCCATTTTCCTTCATAGCTATTACTATTGGCTGAGCTTTTGCTCTCATTCATCCTATTGGCTTAAAAACTGGCGCATAACTTCTTTGATAAGTTGCATTTCTCTCCTAGATAAAGCCACTAAGCTCACTACTTCTGCTATTAACCATTTACCTTTCTCTGAGATTTTTTTATTTGTGCGTTTGCTCTTTTCACACCTTCAGTTGGACGTGGCAGATGCCCACTTATACTCAGCCAGGTTCTACTGGAGATTTCTTTCTGCTAAGTGTTTCCTTTCTTCTACCACTGCATACATAGTCAGTATGAGGAATTGCTGCAAAATCCATTAGTCCTTTGCTGGGTTTCTTCAAGAAAAAGTTTTAGCTGATTTGGATAATCATGTGAACTTGACTGTATTGTTTGATAACTATCTTCAGTTAAAATGTATGTCTGATTTAGAATATGTACGATTCCCACAAATTATTTTTTTATTATGTTTTAGCCAATTTACAACAAAAACAAGTCATTTTATTGTTATTTATTTTTTTGTAGAAAATGTCTTTTAATCAGATGGTTTAAGAAAAACAGTAAAAAAAAAATATTTACCAGAATATATTTAGTATTTGAAACTAAAGTGTCACCTAAAAATAATCTATTTAGGAACTTGTAAATTTCTACAGATACTTGAGCAGAGATGCGAAATATTTCAATGTGACTGTAGCATACAAAGATATGAGGAATTTTTTTTTCGTACTTTAACTTTTGTCTTGTGAAGACGGATCAAAAAGAAAAATCACACATCATGTTGGTATAAGACTGCGGAAGCCTTTAAGCCTGTTCCTTTCATTCTAAATGACTGTTGCCCTTTATTTGTGCAACCTGGTAGTCATGTCACCTTGAGAGTGTTTAGACCTATAAGTGAAAGTGAGATTTTATCTGAGGGGCTATCAGCGTACACCCCTTAAAAATGTACACAGACACCCATGAGAGCTAGCAGGTCAGAAAGCACTTCCATCTCCGAAGCAGAAGGACTGATTCAGGTAGCTGTTTAGTATGCATACCTATGACCGGCACCAGCTTTCAAGGGCAATGCCTATCTTTGGAAGGTCTGTATATTCATGTTCATATGCACATGTGAAGAAACAGAAGTGATTGATTGCAGACTGTGTGAAGCAGCTATGCTTGAAACCATCAGACGGGACACTAAAGCTATTAAGCGTTAGAGTGGCAGAGGCCGATTTTCTCACAACCACAGCCTGTCATTACAAGCATGCATGTTTTGAGTGCATCTGTGTGAGTGTTCATGTATTTGCGTTATCTGTTCTCTTTTATACAATAACGAAAAAACAAAACAAAAAAAAAATCAGACATTTTTAAACCAGAGTAAAATTCGACATTCATGTTGTCCACATCCTAACATTTTACTTATTTTTTTTAAATTTATTTTTTATACACAGAATCAGATGTTTAAAATTCAAACACATTTGATTGTTTATTTGGTACAATAATCACTCTGACAAATGTCACACCCTCCAATTTAAGCTAAAGAGCAGACTGGTTTGTTTTGGTCAAAGAAGGTTGATTACTATCCATTTTCATTATGTAGGGCAATGTAAATCAAAAAGTAATTGCAGTTGCAAACCCATTACAGAGTATTCTTTGAAAAATCATTCTGTGCTCGCATGGCTTTTAATTAGACTGTGCACAAGAAGATACCACGGAAAATATACAACATGAAGCAATCCATCACCACTCATCCAGGGAGTACAAAAAAAAAATCCGATAAATCACCGTAGTTCTCCTAATAACAGAAGGCACCTTTGTATTTATTTATTTCCCATGTTTATGTAGCAGTGTGTTAGCAGTACTTCACCTGTCCACCTACCCAGCCATTAATGCTAATGGCAGTCTAATGTGGCAGAAAGGGATGCATCGGTATGCATCAGGGTGCGCAATCTAATCTTGTGAACTACTAAGCAAGAGCATGACTCCCAAAGGGCACCTTTTACCACAGTGACAAAATGTAAACCTTTTGCAGAGATATGCAAAAGTATTTGTAAATGCGTTTTTCCCCTCCCAAGAGTGATGCAAGAAGCAAAGGGCGGGGCGGGGGTCATCTGTTTGACGCAAGTACTTTTCCCACAATGGTGAGAAAAAGTGTGTTATTTGAAGATAAGAAATATAATCCAGATATTTGTGTGCTCTTTTTTTGTAATTATTCCCTTTGAGCACCTTAGGCATAAATGAAGGCACTGCAGCATTACTGGAGAGATATGAAGTTATCACGACTGGAGGCAAACCAACTCATCTGACACAATACACAGACTAAGTCTTTTTGTCCCTTTCATTAATCTAAAGTGAGGATGCAGAGTTGCAGCTAATGGTGGAGCCTGTTGTGGAGTGGCAGAGACTGAAAGACTGGAAAAGCACAAGGAAGAGGTGTATTCTGGCCTGGAGCCTAGTACTGACCTAACACCAAGAGTCTCTCTAAGTATGAGGGATCGGTTGTTTCCCCTGATCATCTTCCATCTCAACATTTGAAGAAATATATCTACAAATATAATCATAGAAAAATGGTTTATATTCGTCATTACAGATTGTTTCTTAATAATAAAAATGTATTCAAACAGCTCCCCCTCTAGGGAGCTGTCCATGCTGAAAAACTCAAGTGAATTGCTGAGGTTTTAAAGCTTTCCACGTCATGAGTGCTGATCTCAAAGCTGGAGCAACATGCTTTTTCAAATACACTATAATGTATACACTATATTATATGTGGTTGTTACACAGGAGGCCAACATGTGCCAAGAAAAAATACCCCAAATCATTACACTACCAGCTGCTGCCTGATGCGAACCAACATAGATCCCTATTTCCAAGTTTATTTTAATCCCAAATTAAATAATTAATGATTACACTCAATTCAGAAACAAAAATTAAGACTCGTCAGGTCAGGAAGCAATTATTTTCCCATCTTCTATGAATCATTTTTTTGTGATCTTGTGTAAATTTCACATACCTCAGTCATGAGTGATAATTTGTGCTAAAGCAGGTTTTTGTATCATCTTAAAGCAGTTTTTGTTTTGTTCTCCGTCATCAAGACATTTTTGTTAGTAGTAGTAGCTTTGTAACGATGACCGCACTCCGAGTCTTCAAAAGCTGTCCACAACTCAAGTGCTGAAATCATGTTTAGGCAACAGGCATTTCAAATGTAAATAGCATACAATAACAAACAATTCAACACCTAATTTGCATTTTTTTCAGTTGAAAATCACACCACCCCCACAAAAAGACACCCCTGATGTGAAATGTATACATCTGCAAACATTCTAGAAAAATAAATGTTCTACATTGGTGTGAAGTAGTATTTACCTCTTTCTTGATTCCCTTTTTGTTTGTTGTTGTTTTCACACAGAAGCGTTTCAGGACATCACACTAATTTAAAATATTCGTCAACAACAACACAAGTAAGCACAAAACACAGTTTTTAAATGAAGGTGATTAATAATGAGGGGGAAAAAATAAAACCTACATAGCTTTGTGTGAAAAGCTTTGACTGCCTCCTTTTGTTAAAACCTTACTCTGTTTTGTCACACCAGAGTTCACTGTCTCCACCAGTGGCTCATCTCAGTTTTCCCAAAACACATTTTGAAGATCCCCAACACTTTGGGGAAACCATTCTGTGGACTTACGAGACAAAAGTTGAACTCTTTGGATGTTGTACGTCCCATTACATCTGACAAAAACATAATGCCAAATTTCAGTAAAAGAACATCATACCAGCAGAAAAATGTGGTGGTGTTGGTGTGATGATCTGAGGCTACTGTGCTGCTTCAGGACCTGGAAGACTTGTTGTGACAAATGGAACCATGATTTCTGCTGCCTTCCAAAAAATCCTGGAGGAGAATTTCCAGCCATCTGTTTGTGACTTCCAGCTGAAACAAAAATTGGGTTCTGAAGCAGCACAGTTATCCAAATCACACCAGTAAGGCCACCTCTGAATGGTTGAAGAAAAACAGAGCGAAGACTTTGGAGTGGCCTAGTTAAATTATAACTATGCTAAGACGAGTGGGTCTGATGCTCTGAGACACTTCAATACTGCAAACGTTCAAGTAAGAATGAAATAAAGAAGCGCTCAAACTCTTTCACACCACTGCATTCTACCTAGTCAAAATATCAGACTTTGCAAACGGATGCCTCATCTTAAAAGTGTACACTGTTCTTAAGAATCAGGGGATCACTGAGCATTTGATGCTTTGCCAACAGGAGTGAATATTATAGAAGCACAAGGTGTACAAAATCTACAGAGAAATGTGACTCGCTCCAGCTAACAGTTCAGGGTGAAGAGTGTGTTCCACATTTAAACAGTTCATCTGAAACCTCTTCTTACCAGAGAGTCCTCCATCTCCACGAGTGTGATTTCAAGTAAAATACCACTCCACCGTCTAGTGCTTATATCGCGGAGATGGACCGGTTTATGAGGAGTGATTTATGAAACTAAAGAGATTTGAAATATTGTACCGCCACAAGGTTACTTAATAACCTACTAAGAAAATGTGCTGGTAGATAGCCACTAACCTGACATGGAGACACACCGTAGCAGACGTAGCTCAACTATCTGACAATTTAATACTTTTTTTTTTTGTTTTGCAAACAGAAAATCAAAACAATTCAGGACAAACGCAGTTGTTTGAAATGTATGCCTTCAAGTTGTGAGCGTCAGAATACGTTGCGACATTAGCAATAAAAATGCTCTCTCTGCTATAAGATTATTATTAGCCTCCAGCAGTTTACATCATGGGACATATCCAATATAGAGTTAAAACAGGCATATTCACTCTGCAGAGTTGAAAGGAGTCTCTTCTTTTTCAGACAGCTCCAGAACATTTCAGCACTCTTATTGTTGAAGTCAGTGCAACATATCACCCATTTAAAGTGACTAACAACACTATAAATATGTTTTCCAAATGCTGCAGAGTCAGACTGCAAACATACGCTTCACTGCGCCGGTGTCTTGGTGTGCCTGTGAGTTTATGACCACAGGACAACTGTCAACAAACTCTGCTTCGCATCAAATGCCCATGACTTACAGTCTGGATCCCATTCAGACGATGTGCACATTTTCTGACATTAAGGCTGCTTTGAGGGAGCTGATCAGCTCCCTATGTAATTCAGTTGTGGAAAGCTTTTACAGGAAATTTTCCCGCCAGCATCCAAGGGCAAGTATTTCTGAGCACATTGAAAAAGCAAATCAAAACATGTGAATTGTACAGCTATCACCATCTTATACTTTGCATTTGACATCCGACAGCTTTTGGTCCCTCCGCTAAGGGTAATCTTCCCAACATCTGGGATCACATGCATTTCTGAAGGTTATAGAATAAGTCTCAGAATTACAAATTTGTTGATTTTCCAGTCCTAACTGATTGAAGAATCAAAATATGGTGTACACATTTTGATAACTTATTTTAAAAATTTAACCGATTGCTCAGAAGTTGCACTGGGTGAAATGTGTTCCAATGCCAAGTCAATAAACTATTTTAGTCCAAACAAAAAGTGTTTACATAATTTCAATGGTCTTATTATTAGAGAAGACTTAAGGTCTCTAAATGGTCAAACAGACCATGCCATCATGGTCACAGTTATGTCATGAAAATGACATTTTGTTCTCGGCCTCGTGTCGTCCGCCTGTTTTTTTCAACTCCCCAGGCAAATGTTTCACCCTCTCTTTCTAAGTAAAACTATTGCGTGATTGGTCTGAATTTCCTCGATGTTCTTGGGCCTTCAAAGGTGTCTTCGAAGACGAACATCCCTAAGCTACGTGATCGCGCATCGACAGGTCAACTTTTGTGCGACCGTGCTCGGCTCTTTAACTTGTCATTCTGATTGAGAGAAAGGAGTGGTGCATGAAATCCTTCTCTTGTCAATCATGATTTTCTCCAAGGAAGCTGCAATGCAGTGAGGCAGAGTCACCCTGAGAAATGTCATCAGGCCCCGGGGCCTGGATATGTTCACACATTTCAGGTTCTGCTGGAGATCCTGTGTCAACACTCTGTGCAGAGGAGATAATGGAAACTAATAAATGATGATATTTTATTGCTTGCAATGAATCTAGATTGCTGTTAAGAATTAAATTGATTGAAAATCGACTTAAAATCCCCCGAAAACACACTTATTGTTTTTCCACCAGGTAGAAATGACCTGCTAGCATAATTTCAATGATGCTCGGAGGAAATGTTTACAGGAACAGAGCAGCTGATATCACATTCTGACTGTGTCAAAACAGCAGAGAGGGATCTTGGAAAGAATCCCCCTTTTACTAGACACCATTACCTCAGAGGAAACACGTGCAGTCATAATGTTTTGCATCACAAGGGCTTTACAAGCAAGAATTTTGCTGCCAATGATATTGGACAAAAATCAATTATTTCTCAAATCATCAAGAACTACAAGAAGAGATTTTTTGCTGTGAAGAAAAAAATTCTAGGATCCCAGTCCAGCAAATGTTACTGTATACAGCCTTTTGTGCTGGTGTTAATTATGGGCAACATAAAAGTTTGCAAGGTTTATTGAAATTAATGCACAGGTTGATGGTTCTTCTGGGTTTTGACAGATTTCCGTTTTGGCATGGAAAAGGAGGATGTAAGTGGTTTTTGTGTGAAGTAGGAAATAAATGTAAGAGAAGTGGACCAGCAGATGGATTCTTACAGTTTGCTGTAAAGAAAGAGGTCCAGGAGGAGGTGAATTTATAGGGAGATGGCAGAGAATATCAGCTTGGCAGTATCTGCCTTTGTTTTCTAGTGGAGGTGCTTAAGGAACAATAAAAGGGGGGCAGACAAGTGAGTGAGCAGCAAGTTGCTGAAGTGATCTGAACATCTGATGAGAAGGACAGCCAGAAGGAATCCTGAAAGGATTTTTCCATCAAACGGAACTGGAAAGTGCTCTGTTTCCCAGTGCTCCTCCCTGCTGGTCTCGAAATGCAGTGGTGGGAGTAGACCTGCTGGTACCACCCATAAAGGAACAGGTGATGAGACACACACACGCACACGTCTTTCGATCTTGACGATTTTCCATTTACTTCCCTTTATTTTACATTCATGCCTACAGTCTACCCCTAAACCTCACCCTTACCTGTACCTGCCTAAGCATAAACCTAAACTCAATTTACACCTTAGTCCTCAACCGAACCCCAACCCAAAACTGTTACTTCTTATGGGGCCTGGGCTTTGGGCCCCATCATCAGCAGCTGATCCTCACAATTTGGCATTTGCTTGAAAATTGAGAAATGCAAGTTGACAAATGCTAAAACACACATGGTGTACACACACACACGCACGCACACACACACGCACACACACATCCTTGTACTTCCATACAAACGGAGGACTTTGCATTAACTTCCAGTCATTTTAGTAACTGCGTTTATTCCTAAGCCAGACATTTTCCTTAAACATTACTAGTCTATTCCTATTCCTAACCCCAAGCTTAACCAAAACTTAATTCACACCATATCTCCAAATCTAACTAAAAGAGCGCTACAAGAGAAATGATAAGGAAAAAGTCTTCACTTTACACAAATGACCTCCCTTTGTTAGTAAATACTGTAGAATTTGTCCTCCATATACAAGTACACAAACACATGCACAAGCACAAAGAGTACATCTGTCTTCACATATCTTGTAGCGACTTCCATTTTTAATTAATTCCTATAGCCTAACTCTGGCACATTAAAATGAACTATTACCACTTCATGCCTGACCCTAAACTTATTCACACCTTAATATTTATAGATAACCCAAAGACAGACCTACTTCTCATAGGAATATTTTCTCCTCTAAACAAAAATAACTAAGATTAAAAGCTGGAGTTTCCTAACTGCAGTGGTGTGAGAATATACACGTGATGTGACTTACATCAAGTGTAAATAGTAAGCCCGCTCGTCTTACAGTCATTTAAAACTCCTGATATGTGAGACTCTAAAGAGTATATTCATGGAGATGCTACATTTCAAAACATGTCCACACACAAAACCAATTTAACTTGGTTTATAAGTCTTCTACCCTGCTGTCACTCTAATGCAAGCATATTTAAATAAAATGCAAATGATCATTACCACTTGGAAACTGTAGAGTGTAAATTGAAGTCGACATGGAACACTGCGGACAAGTGTTTGGTAATGAATTTGATTTAAGGCTTTAGTAAACAGACATGCAGTCTGATAAGTCAACTCATATCAACACTCCTACACACGGAGGCATTGCAAACTCGCCCCTGTTGTTCCCCATCATAGCAGCACTTCAAACTTTATTAGGATGCAGACCTACAATCCATTTAAAGCCAATTATTGCAGTGAAGCAACTCATTTGAAAGAACATGCAGAGATGCAAAAGATTATATATAAATGCAGCATATGATGTTTTTAATGTTTAGTAGAACATAGAGCATATATGAAATATAGAACTGTGTAATATTTGTTTTATTTCTATATTTCAGACTCAGTATTGCAAACCTCCCTCCATCTACTGTCATTTTCAAATTCAGTTCACTCAGAAAACCAAGAGTTCAACAAGTGGTCCATAACTTGGTGTAAGGTTAAAATGAATAAACACTCCCATTCGTTGCACAGAGAAGTAATGCAGAGAAACTGTTACATGTCTGAATATATGCAGCATCCAGAAGCACCACTTTGCTTGAGAGGCCCACAGGGATGTGAACAGCTTAGACAGTACAGTGGGTTAAAGGCAGGCATTATGTGCGACTTCAGAATTTTTTTCTTGTCTCGTTCAGTTTTATTCTTCAAACTTTGCAAGGATGAGAATATTTTTTCACAAATGTGTGGTTCTGAATTTAATCTGTAGATTTAATTTGACTAAAACTAACTTTCTGAAGTTTTCACATATCCAACAAAGCTACACAGAGGTTCAGAACAAGACATGGAAGCACTTTCACCCGTCTACTCTGGATCATCTGAAAATTCAATCTCACTTGGATCCTTTGAATTTACCTCAGACAATGTGCGTGCTTTAAGGATCTTGATGCAAAAAGACCCTTTGAGGTTCTGCGATGTCATGTCATCTTAACTTTGTTTGTACGTGAGAAGAAAAATAATGACATGGTGCAGCAAATTATGTTCAGCAGCACCAACAATTTCCAAAGGTGAGATTTCCTCCAAATCCAGTGCAACAAAAAGTAGATTTGTTAACAGGAGGCATGTTTGTGATTCAAACCATAGCTGATGCAGATTCAGTGTTCAGAGATAGCAGCTGTATGCTGAAATAAAGACTTGTCTTAACCTTTGTGAACCTGACATCCTGCATGGTAATTAGCAGTATTGATTTCTTCAATGGACCAATACTTTTTCTTCAGCCTGTGCGCTCATTCTTTTGCAACCTAAGATGTTATTCCTTTTTCTTGTTTATGCAACTGTAATGTGGATGTTGCCAAAAAAGAAAATAAAAACACTTTGAGATATTAAAAACAAACACTATAAGTGGTGTCAATGCAATACTGAAAAATGCAAAAATACATTTTAAAAATGTGAAAAGATTATAAAGCAAAAAATCTCCAAGAGAAGCCCTGAATGCTAAAGCCATTTCTGAGCATCGACCCACAGGTCAAAGCGTTCTTATGACTCATCTTTAAGTATCTGCTCCGGGGCTACATTAATTTAGAAAGGCAGCACAACACTTAATTTGACCATTTTTGTTTGGTCTGGGTGTCTGCAATGCAGAGACAAGCTTTTGGTCAGAGGTTATCATTTATACAGAAACTAACTATACAAATTCCATGTAATCCCTGATATATTGTACAAATTCTACTGTTCAAACGAGCTCTCCTCTGCTCTTGACAGCCTGAACAGGACTGAAGTGATTTATCACCTAAACATGTTTATTGTGTTATGAGTACCAGCAGTTATACAAAATTCAGTTCATATTTGTTGAACCATGGTGTTTTAGGGAAAAAAATAAAATAAAAATACAAAGCAGACAAAGTGAAAATTTGAAGGTGTATAGGTCATGTTTGAGTGCATAAAAAAAAATAAACACTGTATCCGGATTTTCTACACCTCAGGTAGACCAAACAGTTTAAGTTGGACAGTGATCCATTACTAAATTCACTCAGCCTCTTTGAAAATCAAACTGTCACACTTCTATCATGGTATCATACTAAATATTTAGCTCATTACTACTCCAACAATGACTGAGATGTAGCATGGCCATTTCACAGAAATTTTGTCTCATCTGGAGGTGGTTTGAATGATCTCTGTCTCAACGTAAAACAGAATCTGTATTCCAAAATCTAATGGTCTAATTTTCTCTTTGATCAACTATCCTCCTGGACTAATTGCAAAATCATTTGTTACTCATGAAGTTCTCCAAAATCAGACTCTCGACCATCTGATCAGCCAGCTAAACTCACCTGCAAAAAGAATAAAGACAAATGAGAGAAATGATAATGCTTCACACAGAGCACAATTATTTTGAGGTACTGGTACTAACGCTGGCTTTACAAGTTCTCAAATCATGAGACCCTCACCACACTACATTTTGATCCGGTTTTGTTACACAACAATAGTTCATGGTTTGCTGCTCTATTTTTTATTTTTATTTTTTTAGAACTACATTGTTTTGATCATATCCTGGCGCATAAAATATTAGAAGTTCCCTCAACTTTATGTCTTAGTCAGCTTCTCTTAACCTGCTACAAGATTTTACAACCCTGCTACATTTTATGTTTTCATGAAAGGTATTTCAAGAAATAACCCAGCTTGAAACAGATCAGGGAAGCACTGCAAATATGTTTCCCAGCGTTCTCAGAGTATTACTATGAAGTGGCAAGAGCAAATACCTTATCTGTAAAGGCTCTGTAAATACATGCAGAAATAGTTTGTAAGGGGACAGACTGCAAATATTATTGCATTTCTTGGAATGATCAAACATACTACTGACTGAAGTCACTTACAATCAGGGTGCTAGTTTTTAGGAATATATGTTAAAGAGGATTGTAACACTGTTCACTCTGATCTTCTGAATTCAAAACTTCCTGGGAGTCAGTATAAGCAGGTCAACAAAGGAGTGATGCGTTTTCTTCTCTTCTCTCAGCCCTCGTTAAAAACGGCTATATTCTGTGCAGCCTGCAGCAAAGCAACGGATTTTTATTAGAGACGAGTTGCAAAACTGTTGCAAAAGTCAATGTGTTTAGAGATAAGTGCGAACTAGTTTGTGTCCATTTGATTAAAAGTTCAAAATAGGGTTTAGCTGCGTAGGATTTTGATTAAGAAACTTAATACTACCAATCTTATGTACTTCCTTGTTTCCTCAAAAAAAAAAGAGAGAACAGTTTAGCCAGGGACAGTACTTGCATTTCAACATTTCTTTTTTATACAATCTAATAAAGGTATGGAATTAGGTTTTTAAACCTACTGTGGGTTCGGAGGCAATATGTTGGTTGAAATGCAATGTAATATCCTTATGTTTTCATAAGCATAATGTGAAGAAAGTTTTCATTAGAATGTGAAGTTCATATGAGAAGTTGGTGTGAGTCATCCTTCTTGACCCACCGCGGTGTTATTACAGCGGTCCACCAGGAGCAAACCAAACAGGGGCACATTCAGGAATGTATTTGCAGGCACCAAATGTGTGCAATCCCGAATTTGCAAGTGCGAGCTCTGAAACGAGGCACAGAGGCACATCTACCCCCAAAATACTGCCACTGAGTAAATATCGTTTTTGTGTTGATTCATTTTCCATACATTTAAATGAGGCAATATGCACAGTTAAAGGTAAAGCTTAGCCATATATTTATATAAGTTACTAGAGAAAATGACCTCATGTTTACAAATAACAGATGTTTGACTCTTGCAAGAAAAACAAATCTAAGAGTTAAACACTGGTGGTAGTTACACCACAGAAGAGAGGGAGACAAACAAAAGAAATGTACAAAAGATGTCTAAATCTTTCAAATGTGGAATCCAAAACGTTTGATATATGAAGGATTCAACCAGCTGCTTCGCTCCCAGGATGTGAAAAATAGGAGAAACCAAGATGAAATGAGGTGCAGAGCCAACAACCCCAAATAAAAACACAACTCCCTTTTTCACTAATCACAAAGCAGAGAAAAATGCAGATGTATTTTTTTTACATATGTGCCAACATATATTTGTATAGACCACATGAGTAGTCCATACAAATGATTTTAGAAATGATGCACTTGGTTTCTGTTAGAAAACAAATTGCAGAGATACTTTGCTTTAATACACACAGGAGAGTAGCATTCAACATGTACTAAAGTAAGGCATTCTTTACAGTGCCTCTCATTGACTATTTTAAAAGCAGCATAATTTGGGCATCATGTCAGGATCCCTACTTGGCGAGTCCATTTGGGGTCATGTATGCACAACTAATTTGGGGAAGACTCTGTGGTACAACCAAGGGTTGGAGAGACCATATTTCCTTTGGCATTGGACTCGATTTGGATCCTCTACAATGAGATGGAAAGGAGGGGGATTCCTCCTGGACTGGTTACCTCTACTAGTCGGCAGGCTGGCAGACCAGTCAGAATGTTTCCATCTGCTCCTCTTGCAGTGACTGCATGCCTAAAAAAAATCTTAACAGCTTATTGCATTTGCAATGCTGATTTCAGAACTTTAATCAATTTGAACTTTGAAATCAATATGAATAATTTAAAGTGGCACCTGGTGTTTATAGGAAACTCCACAACCAACCATATTCAGTTGTGTCAATGTTGCATAAATATACAAATTTGAGATCAAATGCAGTTAATCACTAATTTACAGATGGTGATCAAATTAGTGTAACAGGCTAAATATATTACAGATAAGATGAAGAAGTAAGCAACATTTGGAAGTGTGGATGAAAACGATGCACAATGTTTTTCTGTCATACCTAAAAAAAGTACTTCAGTTTTCTGTTCTGTTTCACTCCCTTTTACAACAAACACCATCTCAAGGCACTTTACGAGATAAACAGATCCAATTCTCTGCAATCCAACCGCATTAGACCAACTCAGCCCAAATAATTCAATTTGATATTGAGGCAAATATCACTTTAAGGCACTTTACAAGACCAATTCCAGATTTCAGACAGATTCAGCTGGTGTCGAAATGCCAGCACATGAAAAGTTATCCAAACACGGCCATCTATTTGCAACAGCATCAGTAAGCGACCAAAAACTGCAAATATGCATTAATTCATTACTGTTTTCTGTATCGGTGAACAGCACCTGTGCAGTCTGGAATAATAAAAAAAAATCTACCAAGTGTTCATGAATCAAATTGCCATGTGATAACAGATTTGTATTTAAATAGATCTTTTAAAGCATTACTTATCAAGTAAAAAATCATTTCAATCAAATATCCTGATTACTGCACCAAATATTTGAACCGAAGACTGGGAGGACACAAAGCGAAGCAGACTTTCAAGTCTCTTCTCAACGCCGTTCTGCTCTGTTAATAGCAGGCTGCCCCAGCTTTATCCCAGCTGCGGCCCACTTTCTCTTTCATGTTGGTTAGCCACACAATCCGTGCAAACCCTTCCATCCATTCTTGTCCATCTTTTTCCCTTCCGTCCCATTTCATATCTTCTCTCTTTGATTCATTTCTCACCAGCTTGCCACCCTGTCTGCCTCCCCTCTAAAACCCTTTTTGCTTCTTCCCTCTATTGACAAGAGAGCCATTAGTTGATTTTTATGCTGTCGGGAGACAAACTTTCAAAACAAAGAGCAACAACACACACGCAAAATGGATTTTACCAGGGCTGGCCAGCACTGCATGCCATATGATACAATAGGATACAGATGGGACTTAAAGGTAACAAAGGTAAACTAAATCCTCCATTTTGACATCATTAGCCCTCAGGCATCAATAAGGACAATTGAACAATTTTTTCCTCTATCCTTTTTCCTCTTTTAGCTTTTTTTAGAGCATGTTTTCTTGTAAGAAAGACTATGGACCAATGTTGAGAATCAAAAATTTGGAAACAAAAAAAACAAAAACAAAAAAACACTATAAATGTACATTGTGGGCAAAAATGTCTTTACATTTTTATTTTATTTTATTTTTAAGTTATTCAACTTTACAGCTGAATAACTTTCTGCTTTTTCTGCATAAATCTCTTTAACCAGAAATTAAATCTTGTAGTGACAAATTTGACCAATTTTCTCAAATGAAAACCTAATTTCTTATTATGCATGATTGTATTTGTGATATCTAGGAGAAATGAAAAACCTATCAATTGGTCATATTTCCCTTAAATGACAAAGTTATCAATTTTTAATCAGCTGCTAAACCAAACCTAAACAAAAGTCACCAACACATCCAAGGCTGATATGGAAAATAAAAATATTCTCCAGCCTCTCCAACTTTTAATCTTTCCCATGAGAAAAACAAAAACACAAAAACAAACAAAAAACAAAAAACAATCCCCCAGGAAAATAACTGTTTTACTTTTTTGTTGCTTATGGAAGTGACGTCAAGTAATCCAACTGGCTGTAAAAGGTTAAACTCACAGGTCATCCAATACTTGATTGTTTTGAGTGAGGCCAAATTATTCCAGAGATTAATACAGAAAATACATAGATATGTGAAGAAAATGAGCCAACACATGAATCCCAAGCATGAAATTTGAAATATCGATAGAAACATAAGTTTTGTTGGGCGGTTTAGTTACACAAAGTGATGTGTTGATGTCTGTCTTCACAAATGTAAATTGGAACTTAAAAAAAAAAAACCCCAGTAAACTTGGAAAAGTGACAGAACATGAATGGAAAAATGCCCACGTTTCCATACCTCCTGGACTGAGGAAGAAAACCGAAGAGGAAAGGAGTAAAAACAGCTCACTGACTCATTGTGTTCCCTCGCAGCTGCCAAGGAAAGAGGTAGGAGGGAAGGAATAAATGATCAAAGAAAATGTGTGTTCACCTGTATTCACTGTGCAATTTGTTCACATTTATCCACACAGGCCTTCAAATAATTATCCAACACTAAAATCACAAGAGGTCTTTGGATTTATGTGTACAGGTACTAATAGAGTAACGCACTGAGTTTTATTGTATATATTTTTGCATCAAGAGCATTTCAGGAAAATGCTTAAAAGACGGCTAGGGTACCGAAGGTCAAAAAGATATTACATATAATCTCTAGTGGGGGAAAAAACACAATCAAATGTGACAAGAAATGCTTTCTCTTCGTTTTGCCTCGTTAGGATCTGTAGTAGTCATCAAAAATGTAGAATGTGTTCTTGCAAACTAAGCCAATGCGTAAAGAAAGAAAAAAAGCCAGATATACTATTTTCATCTGTCCTCACAACCACAACCAGATGCAGATTTTCTTTTTACTTATTGATGAGCTATCTGGACAGACTATTAATGTACTGAGTGGTAACTCATCTGGCTACAGAAAAGAAAGAAAAGTAAATTCTAACAAGTACTTTGTTTTCAGCAATTGTGAAAAAAATGTGAAACTCTGACGTACCTGAAATTAACATCCAGGTGTGTGCCTAGTTTTCTTTTAGATTTTTGTCTCTGCGCCATTATATTTGATATTTATCTTGTCTAAAACATATTTCACCCAGAATGTCGAGGACTTAATTCTTTCGTTTTATATTACACCTCCAAATTAATTTACAGTTAACAGAGTTTTGATTCAGCGAATTTAGCTCGACATCGCAGTTCAGCAGTGATGGCCTGTTGCATCACCATAAGTTGCTCTCTGGTGTCAGAGGAACCTGTAGTACTTTTGTCCAACAGTAGAGGACTCTGCTCCAGCCACTTGGCTGTAGGCATAATCAACTTTAGACCTAATGTGAGGAGAAAATGGGAAAGAAAATGGCTGTTTAATTCTGTGGACAAATTACTTTACATTACTTTTTCATTCAACACTTAAGATGGATATGAAAAAGCAGTTTGACCCAAATGACTATTAGTTGTAGCTCAGTTTTTAACATTGTTTTATTATAGGCTTACGGTGCATAACCTTTTTGAAGCTTTTATTAAATCCATAAACCACAAATCCACTAAAAGAACAACTTTCAACTTGATATTTATTCTTAAAAAGTTCAGTGCGATTCCAGACGTCATCAAGCAGCACAAACCTGGGAATTATGCTGGATTAAGAGTTCTCTGGGCTCCAAGTCCCTTATTCACCTTCAACTGCTCATGTGCCAGCTAGAACCGTTTGTGTCATTACGGGCTCCGTTTTTAACCCAGAGGGCACAATTTAACTCCAAAAATAACATTTTCCTATTTCCAAGTAATGTTCAGCCAATTCAATAATACTATCCCAATGACATTTTGAGTGTGGGCTACATCACTGTATAATTAGATAGTAATTGTGGTTGGCGCTAAAAATGTGTGATACTTCTAATTTTTTTTTTCTAATAACATCTTTGGATAATTATTGTAAGATTGAAGAATATTTGGCCTAATATGCAGAGAAAATAGTTCATTTTCATTTCAAAAATAAAAAGACCAGCTGTATCAACGGGTTACGTTAGTTTTATTGTCTTAATGCACACCCAAGATTTTGTGTCTTGACTAAAACACAAAACCGACAGAAAAGTAATTTTTAATTAATGTAGTTTGCTATGCTAATGTTAAGGCCTGCAGAATCACAAGAAAGACTCCTGATTAAAAACATACACTGTCACAATCTACAAGATAAGCTAGAAAAGGTCACTGCAAAAAAGCTGCATGTTTACAAAATGCCGTATGCAATAAAACCAACGGAAAATGATGCTGAAGGAAAAAGCGTGCTAGAAAAATTAAGAAACGATGGGAAAAACAACGGGCTTAGGACAATTGTGAAGCAAAGCCCATTCAAGACTAATGTAGGAATTAAAGTATGAACTGCAGCTACAGTCAGAGCTACAAGGCCACCACACAGACATTTCCAAGAGGTACAAGCCTGAACCGGAGACTACATCTTTTTCTTCTTCACCCGTACCTGGACTGAGGCTTTGTTTAATCGTCTAAAGTAAAAACAGCCATTTAAAGGTAAATTTAAACATTTTATCTACGCACATACAAGCTTTATTGAAATGCTGATTTCAATAAATCAGGTCTTAGTACTTGACCTACTGTACAATACATGGACATAATTTTCTGTACCCTGTATTAAGAATTTGTTTTATTCATTTTTTTTTTTTTTTTTTTATTTTCTGTACCCTGTATTAAGAATTTGTTTTATTCTTTTTTTTTTGCATTTGGATAGTAAGCCAAAGATCCTCAAACACTGTAAAAACTATTCATTTTTAAAATGTAATTATTAAAATTCAGTAAGCATCCAATGATACTGTAGTGTGTTGAGATGCACTTTTGTATTCTTCAGGGCTTTGTTTTGGTCTTTATCTCATGCTTTTAAAGGCCTGGACAGTCAGATTTCAAAATAAAATTTGGTCCACAATATAATGGCCTAAGGAAGAATTTGGCTGTGCAAGAAATTGTGTACCAAAAGTAAATGCAGAAGATTAATGCACATTTTATCACCAGTAAAAAAATAGATTACAGCAATAGGTTTCCTCTTGTGTTTTTCTAGAAACACCCTTCAAAGTATGCATACAGGAAGTGCCTGGCAAGTTGACAGTATGTAGAAGCTCATTAGAAGTACAAAAGAAGAAAGCCCTTGAACTGAGCTCTGGGTGTACTCTGGGCGTTTAAACGCCTTCCAACAGCAGAACCAGTGTCATAAATTTCTGGTAAATTATAATAAAAAGCTAGATTTAGGTTTTGTTCAGCCATCTCATTTGAATTCCCCGTTAACACAATGTGCTCTGAATAAGCAGAAGTTGGATTTTCTGCTACTCTGGATATTGCAGTAGTGAAATCTTTTAAGGTCAGCCATTATGCAGTAAATCATTGAATAAAAATACATCTCACCAGCACAAGATATGTTCGGAAAAGGAATACATTAAAGCATTCTGCATGTTGCTATATGTTGCATTAAAGATTTTACCTTGAATTGAAAAAGAAAAAAAAAATTGAAAATGCCACACGAATAAACATTAAACTTCATCAGACAGTGAAATCTGTAAAAAGAACAGTTTGACCCTGAACTTTAAAAAGCATAATTTTGAAAAATGTGTGAACGCTCCTTTGTACACTATTGTTACACTCAAAAATGAGTTGTTTAATTACAGATTATGCCAAGATGGATAAAAAAAAAAAAAAAAGCAAATGTCTATTTGCTGATGCCTTTAATTTTGATCATTTAATGTTGAGGCAAAAAGGAGAAATACAACAGGACTTATTTAACTTTAGTGATAAAATCCAACAAAACACTGACAGAGCAAGGCATTTTTTAATCACCAGAGACTGACGGCATCAACTCTGCTGCCAAATCAGCAGTTTGCCAGGTTATCATTTCACAAGAAAACCTTGTCTGGTCTGGTAAAGACTTGTCGGATCCGAGCTTCCAGTTGACCCACTGGGAGGAGGATGCACTTTTAAACATGATACCACTCAGACAGGTCAATGATGGAGCAATAACTGCCAACTAAACTCTATTTGTGTCATATGCGGCTTTTACTTATCTGTCTGCTACTAGTGAGTTCATGGGAGTTTCCATCAATCCATCCAGAGCTCCCTTTGTTATTCCTGCCTAACCTCAGCAGGGTTTTGAGGGGGCTGGTGCCCGTTAAAGCAATCAATAAAGGGCAACACACACACGCAAACACACACACACATGCACAGGACAATCATTTATGCACTCAGCGCTACAATTTATAGACACCATTTCACAAATCAGCTCTATTTTAGAATCGTGGTAGGAAGCAAGTGCATTGGAGAGAGCCACCTATGCATGAGGAGAGCATGCAAGCTTCACGCATTCAAGCTAAGAACCTTCTTGCTGCAGGACAATAGTTCTAACAATTGCACCACCGTGTAGCACATTCACAGAACAAAAATCAGTTAAATAAACATAAGTAGGCCGTGTTGTATTAACTGTGTTTGACATTTTTCAGTTAAAAAGCTGGTGTTATGCACACAATTTTACACTCAAAACAGATTCAGAATTCAGTCTCCAACTTTGTTTGGAAATGGGAGTAAAAAAGTAATCGAAGAAAGGTCATGCTTCCATTTCTGAGGTAAATGTCTGAAATTACAGGTCGATTGTTGGGGAATCTATCAAGCCCTTGGCCGGCACAAATTCAAAGTAAAAAGTCATGGAATAAACTGTTCCTCACAAGAAATTAAGAACATCCAACATTGCTTTATGAACAACTACTTTAAATCTCTTAATTTCCTCGGCCCGTCCAGTGTTTTCCTTGGATTTCATAATCGTGCGTCTGATGCCATCACAGAGCAGCTGGATTTATGCAGTGATTAAACCCCACAGTGGCCGACTCTGTTCTAATAGTTAGGTGACTTCTGAAAATAAGTGACCACGCTGCACTTTTTGCAAAGGAGCTGAAGAAATGTTCTTTAAACCACGTTTCATCTTCAGTCTATCCAAGTCCTGACAACAAGTCACCAAAAATAAGCTACAACCATTTCAGATGTTACAGTAAAAAAAAAAATAAAAACTTGTTCAAAGGTTGTAGAAGATTGCTAGTTGTAATGCATTTGTGTTCATTAGACTGCCAGTTTCAGATCTTGACACATAAATCATTGTGGGTTCAGGCATAGATTGGCGGCGTCACCCTGTGACTTTCACAACATGACTGATGTCAATCATGCACCTTTTGTCAAATTCCCAAGTGGCTGTCTTGTGTCTTTCAGGGACGAGTGACTCCTGTCAGATTATTTCACCCTGAACCTCGTTCATACTAGTGCCCGGCTTTTTGATGATCTTTTCAACCAAGACTTACTTCATTACTCATTTTGACTGAGCAGCCACATCAGAAATGTTTTAAGCCTCAATCCTATTTTAGAATTATGAGGACATTAGTTTTTTTTTATAATATTATACTTTCAGTTCTAGCAAACTGCTTAAATGGACCGGTGTTGGTCTTATTAAATTAAATCAATGCATTTAAAAAGGTACTACAGCATCCCCAAACACCATAGGGAGGACACATGAGAGCCGAGTTACGAGTGTCACCCATTTTTCTGGACACTTTTGTCTCCGGGTGATGTTTTCAAAGTTAATTGATTGGACAGAGTTCTTTATACAGCAACGCCATTAAAAGATGAAAATTCTTGTGCATATTTGATTAAACCCCACATGTCTAGTCAGAAACTCCACCTGTATCTCATAACAGCCCATTATGCTCACTGCATTGATCGCATTTTCCGTCTACGCTTTAAATTAAATACAAAATTAACTGCCCTGGAATCAAATGCACATAATGTATTGTTTGATCTCACGCAGCATCAGTGCGCAGTTGCACATCGCAGACGCGCACATGCAAATAGACACACACGGCCGGCTGTGAGGTAGAGAGAGCCCATTAATCATGCCGAGCCAATGAGGAGACAGAGAGCAAAGAAACACATTGAATAGGAAGTAGGTTTCTTCCCCTGGCCTCGTCAGACAATTGGATTTGTGACAATGATTGAGAGTGTTTGCCCGTATGCAAGTTGGTGAAAAGTGAACTCCTTTGAGGGACAGCCTCTGATTTATCGGCACTTACCAAGTAAGTAGCTATCTTAAACCTGCATGCCCTTGAAATAATGCAAGTGAAGAGGAAACCAATGAAGAGTCACCTTTTGCACATTTTTCACCACTAAATTGTTTCCAGTCCATATTGTGCTGAGATTTCACAGCAATAGATCGCAAGATGAGCCGCATCACCTGCCACTGCTAGGGAAGGAAGAAATTGTGTATCCATAATTTGCTTACGATTTGCAGATTTAGGGCCGAATTTGCTCCCAGCTCTACGCTGCATCTGTTTTCCCCTTTTATTTTCCCTCCTCCTCCAAATGGTATCCCTTTCCCTGGCAGTTCTTAGAGCTGTGCAGAGAATGCCCATATTAAATCTTTAGATAAATGAGGCACAAAGAGTACGAAGGACTCATGTAAATTATTGCAATATTTTCATTCGGGTTTCCAAGCACAAAGGTCCTGAACATTCCTACAACCCTATTTCAGTTTTACCCGACGGATAATTGTCAATTCAGCCAGGAGTGTAAAATCCATCAATCCTCCCTCTCACACAAGCTCTAATATTGCTCCTCACTCGTTTGTTTGGCTGAATTGTTTCAGAAATACAGACAGAGGTGATCATTTTTCTGAATTTACTTTGCTTATTGCTGCCAATGTCGTTATTATTTCTACTCACTTAGAGATGAGATTAGAGAGGGAGGGGGGGTGCAACACTGGAAATGAGAAAATATCGGTGCTCCCACTTCAATGTGTGCATGTTTACATAAAATAAGTAACAGCATCAGTAGTGCATCCAGCATATCAATATCCTCGCCATCAGCGATTTCCATCTCCCCCGTCACCACCCCTTTATTGTGTCCTACAAAAGGTAGTGTGTGAATCATCGTGGAGATGTGCAGCTATATTCAGATCGTGTTGATTGCAAGACTAGAAAAGTCTAAAAGTTGTGGTGTCCTTCCATCGCCTCGTCACACAGACAGTGGTGCATTTACACCCACACAAATGTGAACCGTCTGTGTCCTCGAGAAGGGCCGTCTAATTGTCCGTCTAGCCGCCTGACCGTGAAAGGTATAGATAAAGGAAAGGCGGAGTGGAGGGAGGTGGTGGAGTGGGTGAGGAAAAATGAAGTCGGCTTGTCGGTTCTATTGAACCTCAGTTGAAGAGACGCATTGAAATACGTAGAAGTCATTGAGGACTCAATGGCACTCACCGACTAGATTTCCAGCTGCTGATATAGGGGCCACCTGGATAGTTACAGATTATGTGGCAGATCATGACGGAGGAAGGTATGGCACTTTCAACAACTGTGTTAAAGCATTAACGACTCAGAGCTCTCTCTCTCTCTCTTTTTTTTGTGTTTATTTTTCATGAGCTGTTACCCTGAGACTGTCACAGTGAATGCTGAGTGGCAAAACTGAAAATGCAGAAGCTAAGAAAAGGATTCTGTTCAGAAAATACTTGGTCACAAGAAACTTTTCTTGACCAATATTTTCTTTTTAACTTCACGCTGCCTTATAAAAGTAATAACACCAGTAGAACTTTCTAATATTTTGTGATATCTCCTCTACAAACAATTATTTGTCTTCAAAAGTCAATTGAGACTTGCCTATAAACAGACATGTTCTGTGAAGGCCCCCTGTGCAGCCGACCAATATTTGCATTATTTGTGGGGATTTTGGCCCACTCCTCCTTGCAGCTCTTCTCCAGATCGTTCAGGCTCTGAACGAGTTTCAGCTTTCCTAAAGTTTTCTTATGGATTCATATCTGGAGACTGGCTCGCTCACACCAGTACTTTGAAATTCTTGAAACAGAGCAACTTCTCAGCTGACCTGGCTGGGTACTCTTGCTGGTTGGTAGGTGGAAATATTCAAAAATCCTACGATGACATTTTTCTGAATTTCTTCAAGATTCTGTCTCACAGTTGAGACGTACAGTCGTTTAAAATTGCAGTCCACCCCTTGCTTTGTAAGTGGGAAGACTTCAAAAATCAGAAAATAAAAATTCATGGGTAACAAATGTTTTCTTACTTTTACCTATCCATTAGTCAATAATGTTCATCAAACATGTTAAATTATTCAAGATTAAAATGGTTCCATTTAATTTGCTCCTCATTCCAGGCCCTAGATAATGGGAAAATAATGACCTTATATTGCAGGGTGTTTAAGCTGCAAACTATGCAAACAAATGATCACTTAAAGAACACAACGGAAAAACTAAACAAGGAAAACATCTCACATCTATGTCTGGTGATATAAAACCAGTGTTTAGTGGGTAGTTTTCATGTTGCTTGAAGGTCATCTCTACGTTGTGCCACTAAATTAATTTTACTTGCAGCCTAAGAGAGAGAGAGAAAGTGTGAGAAAGCTTACTTCCAGTGAAGGATGGCATGCTAAAAGATTTGTGAAAAAATGAGAACAAAAATGTTATATTACCTTTTATTCTTTGCTTGACAGTAGTTTCTTCTTTTTTTTTTCTCTTTCTGCTGTGGTTTGTCTTTAATTATACATAGACATTGTTCAAATTTGAATAAGCTTCTGAGTTAAGGTGCATGTTTTTAATCAATCTGGACACAGCTCTGTCTACTTTTTGGCCAAGAAGTTGGTCTTGTAGTCTACTTAATTTCTGTCAAATGGACAAATTGACATGCAATTCTGTTTGACACGAGTTTCAGTTCAATGCTTTCACAAGTGGAAGCCGCTGTGCTCCAAATTGGCCCCAATGTACAAATCAGTTTCTGATTAAAACTACTTTACAACTATAAATCTAAAACAGTTGGTGCTATAAAAGTGAATTAAAAAATTCCAACTGCAAAAGAAAACAAAAACGTCCACCATTTGATGAAAAATAGCAACTTGTCTCGATACAAGAAGCATCAGTGATTTCCAAAGATACTAAAGAGACAGAGTTGACAGAAGATGAAGGAACAGCTGGAGGAGCATGTTGCAAATGATTAGACCAACTGGCAACAGGTCAGTACCATGATCTGCAGTAAGACGAGCTCTTGGGAATTTGGGATGTGTAAAGATTCTGCAAATTTGCCAAAAACCTGACACACAAACACACATTGTACAATAATTTCAAGTGTTCCAGGAAAATGACTTGGGCTTATTTCACATTATTTGCAGAGCAAGTTATCAGAAGATTCAGAGAATAGAGAGAAATAATTGGGCACAAGCAGCATTATTGATAACCAAAACTGCACAGCCACAATAAACATGTGATGAGAAGGACACTCAGGCCTAATTCTGTCATCTGAGTTACAGCACAGGGAGAGGAACTTTTATGACTGAATAGTGAATGGACCATCTTCATAATTTCATAAATGCAAGACAAAGTTATTTCATGCAAAAAGTAGAGACTTTTGCATGAAATAAAAGTCTTTATAAAGTAACATGATTGCTCCGAAAGCAACTTTCTTTCCTCAGTTCAGTTTCATTAACATCGCATCAAGGAAAAGAGAACAGATCCAGTTGTGTTCAGGCAAAACAAAGACCAGTGCATATTTTCATGACAATGAAGTAGTTGTAGAGCAATTGAAAAACAGGAGAAGCCAACTGTCACAACACGCATGTTGTTGATGCTCTAATGCATTAAAATGGAAAAATAAACCTTCAGAATGTTTACTTTATAGATTGATGACTAATAAATACTTTGCGTTTTGCTTTAAAATAGAAAATGCCTCTATGGAAGTATATTACCCAAATTCTTTTTTTTTTTTAAGTTTTACACAAGTATTTAAAGCAGTTATTTTTAATCTATATGTAATTGGACATATTCAAACCTTGAACTCTTCTGAGAAAATGAAACTTTCCTCTTGAGGACGGAGGGTCCCAGGTGATTTGTTGCAAGAGCGTCAATCAAAAGCCAGGTAAAAAATTGCTTAGTGATTTTGGAGAAAAATAGGTAATTATATGCATTGTCACTTTTTACACATTTAATCACTTACACTCTTGCTGGAAACCAACATTTAGTTCTTATAGGTCTTTTGATGAGGCCATTGTTACACTCCTCTTCCCGATGCTCTGACTTTCAGGAGCCACGGACGTCCGACACGTCTCACAGAAAGGAACATCACTAAAGAACCAATGAGAAGTTACCAAGTTAAATCGGTCACACCTGTTTAACTTGAGATTTGTTTGCGCAAATAGTGCACAAAGAGTGAGAGACAGTGTCTCTGTCTCTGTGAGACTCGCTGTGGGAGACAGAGACAGCGAGTCTCTGTCTCTCATGAGAGTCGGTGAGAGATAGTGAGCTACAACCAGGATATTCAATGAACTGGAAGCAAAACCAACAATTTTACAGTTTGAGTAACCTTTCAACCTAAAAGAGCAGCTGCTGTGTTGGGATATTTCTGTCAGCTGAGAGGAGAAACTTGACTGTGAGAGCCAAGTTAATGGAAGTTAAAGACTGTTCTGTGGCTGAAACAAGAGCCTGATTTTGAACCATGGAGGAGTTCCTCTCCACGTTCCTTTAAGACAGTACTAAGGGCCTGATAAACCTGCCAAAGGAGCCTTTAAAAAAACCCTCATATTCCTCCTTTCTCCTGTCCCAAAGTGCCGTCCTCAAACTGAGAGTCTTAGAACTCAATTGTAGGCGTTTTCCTTTGATCTCTAGAGAGACTTGTAAACTTTTGATCAAAGATGAATCATTAACCCACATAGACAATACAGTGAGAATTCATTTTCCTTTTCATAAACCTTTCTCTCTTAGCTGGAATAGTGTGTAGAATTAATTTTAGCATATTTGTTTTTTCTTGATTTTTTTTTTGTTATTATTATTACTTGATTGATAAAATCATTAGGAAATGGACCTGAGAATCAATACAAGTATGATTACCTACTTTGATTGTAAACAAATCTTTATCCGAGAAATCTACTGACTCTCACTTGGAAGCAATTTATCCAACAGACAGAATTTTGATAAGCTATTAGAGCAATGGTATTGATCATTTAAGTACATTAATACAGATTAGCATAGTTTATCAACCACCGCAGAGGCTTCAGGGAGAAAAATCTGCTACACAGTAACTCTTGCATTATGCATATGGCTTCACAGTCAACATCAAATTATTTATTGCCACAGCAGAGATGGTTGGCCTGGATGGTGTGTACTTGTATAGTGCTTTATCAACTCCAGAGGACCTCAAATCGCTTTGCACCACATTCAGCCATTCACTCACACACTGATGTTGCTTAGCTACTCGACTGTAGCCACAGCTGCCCTGGGGGAGAGTCTGACAGAGGCAAGGCGCCACCTGGCCACCACCAGGAGGGAAAGGTAAGCTTTTGCCCCAAGAGACAAGACAAAGACAGACGGAGCAGAGATCGAAACTCCCAACAACGAAGGGACAAACTCCGACCACCATCGCCACAATCATCCAGTTGTTACAAAGCACTGGGATGTTGCAAATAAAAACAACCAATTCTCGGTAAATGTTTACTGTATTACTTTTAAAAAATGTCAACCTTCATAGGTTTTACCCAAGCACGTCCAAATTTAAGCTCAAAGTGGATCAAACCTTTTCTACAGTCATTTCTGTCGAATCTTTTTCCCCCATGCTGTCAGGTAGTCCCCACCCCCTTTCTAAAATACCCTAAAAAAATCTCAACTTCCCAAAGGAGCCGTTGATCAGGATGTGCAGAGCTGTCGTCGGGTTCATTGTCACATTCTCCATCACTGTCTAATACAGTGCAACAGGACGAGCAGGGGGTGCAACCCATCCTTCGCTCCGCTGAAAGGATCATTAGCTACAAACAGTTCCTCTTTGATCAGCAGCACTCCATCAGGGCGAAGCAGCATGGAGGCATGATCATCCTCGACCCGTCTCACCCAGGACATGTGCTCTTTGAACTTCCTCCCTGAGGCCAAGATGGAACGTAATAAAAATAAGAATCCACTGGTGAATACAGAAAAACCTCCTTTCCCGAAGCAAATCTCTTCCTATAGAAAATTTGCTGTAAAACTGCACCACCAAGCAGATTTGAGTAAATTTAACACAGATGATTATCACGCCAGCGTCAACAGACGCATCACTGTTTTTAGTCAAATTTATAAATTTGCTTTCTAAATATTTACCTTTATTTTCTTTATATAGTTGATAATGCTTTAAGTTAAATGTAATTCATAATTGAAACAATTATTTTGGACTTCATGAAAATAAAATTAAACCAAATTGCAAGACATTCACACTCCTGATAAAAGTTTTATCGTTAAGAATGACATGAGGGCTGACACACATCTTTCGAAAGTATTCTAACCTCTAACTTTCATTGTTTATGTTACAATCACTAAATTCATTGTATTTTATTGGAATTCAAATGGCAGATAAAGTTTTTTTGAATGGGGAAAAAAAAAGTCCGAAAGCTTTTCATGCATTTGTCCTCAGCGACCCTGGATTTATTGTTAAACCAATTGTTGCAATTGTTATTTCAACTCTTCTGGTATTTCTCTCTAAATGCAGTCAGAACTGAATGTTTCAACCTTTCTCCTTGCCAAACAACATTCAACAATATTTATCTGTAGACATTTCTCATAACTTGCAGCAAATTCTCATGATTTGGGCTATTCCTGCATGTGAGCGTGCTTTGTTCTAAACTTGTTGGTAGCTCTTCTGTTAAGAAAATAAATTTATAATATGTTAGTTTTAAAACTTAACATGTCTTGATTGAAATAGCCTAATTATAGTTTTGAGATTAATAACGTATTCTGCCCTATTGACCTTTATTTTATCTGTAGTTGCAGCAGATTGTTTGCTAAGATCTTTTTGAAAGTGCCTTTTGTCTGGGAAACAATCAGGAGAAGTTCCAGCTTTTCACACTTATCTGTGAAAAGCCATAAGACAGCAGGAGTCCAGGCCAGTACAGGAAAGTCTCTTCTTCCACTCTGTTTAGACAAAGGGGACAAATGGCTTTTAATCTTGGAAACAAATTGCAGGGAGTCTCTAACTTTAGAGAGGGTCAGAGACAGCTCCTGATTGGATGAGCAAAGATACGCCTTATTTGAATAAATTAAAAGACAAGAATAGGCCTTTACTATAAACATTTGTGCACGTGAGGAACAAACTAGATTTGCTCTTGCAATTCTCCAAAGACGTCTTTGCTTTTCTTTCTTTCCTTCTTGTTTTCCATTTGTCTCAGGTAAATGAATGTATGTCTCTGCTGTTCTGCAGTTTCTGTTGTAATTTGCATAAGTTGTCTTCTATTGGATTAAACTCTGTAATTCTGTGACGTCTGCACTCATTGTTGTTTTCTGTGTGGCTACACGCTGTCCACTGGGAGAACCTGGGATCCGTAAGAAGATTGAGCCAGAGAGTTTTCCTAAATATGTTACAACCTAAAATCTTCTTCAACACTTCCTATGGGCTTAGAGTCATTCTAAGAAAAGGAAGAAATCAAAATGGTGCGTTCCATTTTCTCCACTTCTCAGTTATAATTTTTGTGAAATCTGCAAACAAATTCTTATTTTTTTTTTGTAATCAAGTATGAAGTTAGAATTACAATTCAACATCTACAGAAATAAAATGTCCAAAAACAAAATAATCATTCCTTCATCACGGATCTCACTCTTTGGACACATCACCAGCAGATAGGGCTTGCAATATGTAAAAAAAAAAAAAAAAAAATCACTCTTTGGACACATCACCAGCAGATAGGGCTTGCAATATGTAAAAAAAATTGTTCACAATGACCAGCACAGACACTCGCACACGCTGAGACACAAAAGCACTATTCCAGTCACCCACAGACACGCATCAGATTAGTGGAGCCGCACGCTTAAAAGCCACAAACAGCAGGAACTTAATTGAAGCGCACGGGAGCCAAAAGGATGTCCTGAGCATATCAAATGGTTTTCCCCTCGCCACTAAGATTGTGGCGCACACTTCTGAACCAATGGGTCATCATTATCAAATAGAGGCATGACTCACCCTCTCGCACTCTGCCGCCACAATTCCATCTCTCCCTCACTCTCAGCGCCTCCCCTCCCCATTATCAATGAGACACATGACTGCTCACAGCTGCAATGCATCGAGGGAGCCATGAAACAGGTCAAAATAAATATTCTCCAAACACATGCTTCAGACTCTCAGTACTACAGCAAAATAGCCTCTGAAAGACTGGGAGGAAATAAGGTGAACCTGCACTGAAAAACGTCTGTTCTACTCCCGTGCGTTTATGAGGCGAGGCTCGCTACGAATGCTGCGAATGAGTTTGGCTGCACGTCCCCCGTTTGTATCTGGGATTGGATATTTGAAAATGAAGCCAAATTATTGAGATCAGCAGAAAATTTGTTTGTTTGCTTTCCTGGTATCCGAAGTGAAAACATGTTTTTTGGCTGATGTTTAGAGTTGGGATGGAGGCTGATTTTTTTTTAATTTTTTTTATTTTAGTCATGATTTTTGGTCCTTGTTTTTATTTCATGCAAAGTGCTTTATTAGCCTGTCCTCTGGTTATTTGTACAGCCCCGTGTCATGAGTGCTACTCATTCGCCAATCATCACACCTGCCTTGTGCTGTAATTTAGCCCTCAGCATATAAACCCATAATGTTCACTTCTTTTTCCTACATGGCTTTGATAAAATCTGTTTGATTATTATAGAGTGAGTTATGGCAGCAAAATCTCTATTACACCAATGTGATATTATTCAAATTCAGCCCTTGAGACTTTGCAGACTTTGCAGTTGAGCTTTAAAAAATACAACAATATCTGCATTTTAATTTAAACCAGCAGAGGTATATAAAGAGTACATTTACTATGACAAATCTACTCAATTAAAATGAATAAAACAAAGTTTATAACAACACTGGTACTTACAAAGATGAAACAAAGTAAGAGATGCATCAACGCTGCATCCAATTACAAAAGCATGACTTTTGGTTAAAATATTGTCATTTTCAAAATTTCTCGCCAACATTCTCAACTGTTTTGATTTCTCTTTGCATAAAATAGTTTATTAAGATAAAAATCATTCATTTGTTTTTATTGTCGCTTGTAGAAGAGCAGTTTCTATAGGAACAAAGTTTAAAGGCTCTGTTTTAAGTGAACAGGGATCAGTTCTTCAGATCCGATATCCTTTTCCAGGATTTTTTGCTTGACTTAAGGAACAGACCAAATGCCTCATTTTCTTTGAACTCGCGAGAGGCTGATACACTTTGGATTAGAGGCGACTCTGAGAGGAGAAATAAAAATAGCCGAGATGTCTCCCTCAGAAGGCCGTCTGTCAACTTTGAATGGTTACAAACTCTTCCTCCTGTATCAACACACACAAAACTCTTTCTTCCATCACATCTCTCCCATTTTACAGTTGCTACGCATCAACTCCGGGATCCGATTTAAACTGCCCCTCATCACTTTCAAGCCCGTCCACCGCCTCGCCCCACATTACCTGTCCCAGCTCCTCCACATTCACAAGCCCTCCTGCTCCCTCAGGTCCTCTGCCTCCATTCACCTCTCCGTCTCCTCCAACCTCCTCAGCACCATGGGGACCAGAGCCTTCTCTTTTTCTAGCTCTTAAATCAGGTGCCACCTGATATCTGTACCATTTACTCGCTTCCTCGGTTTAAAAACCCGGCTCAAAACACATCCTTCCAAATCTGCGTATCCTCCGGATGGAACAGTGTGACTACATGCAGCCCTCAACATGTCTAGGGTTCAATTCCTGGTGTCAGGCCATTTGCTGCACGTCTTCCCCTGCTCTCCCCTACATCCTTCCTGTCCATTTACCTCTCAATGAAGGGCGCTAGAGCCGAAAAACGTATTATTTAAACATAACACTACAGTTCAGTGAAAAGGTCGAACCGTCCCATTCCTGTTAACCATCACACAGCTGTCTTGCAGGGACTCTTCTCTGAATCCTCCAAACACGGGGAGCGTCTTCACTTCACTCTTCACGAGGACACTGATGACGGGAAGCAGCATGCAGACACACGCGGGAGCAAAATTGAGACCTTGTGAACATTTTCACTTTGGATTATTTTTGAAATCCAGCATCAAGACAAGAGGGACAATCACACACTAAATGACTGCACTGCGTTTAGCCAGCAATCAGGCTTCACAACTGTAGTCGTGCTCAAAATAAATCCGTTTTAAAAGAGTAAAATAAAAAAAATCACCTCCTTCCCTTGGAAACATATGGCTTCATATATTCATGAAATATAACTGCGTGTGTGGTACATGTTTTATGTAGTGCATCAGTGTGTGCTCGCATGTGGGGGGGAAATCTACTTGCATGATTTTTTTTTTTTTTTTTCTTGAGCACAAACATTACAATGACCATAAAATGGAAAGGTGTTTAGTTAGATTTTGGCTCTTTAGAGTGGCTCCAAATTTAACACAGTGGACATTAAACTCAGACAAGTGTGTACCTTTTCATTATCCTTAGATAATTTGTCATTTACTTAAAATTATTTACCAACAACATTTTGTGCTTATTCTACCCATCTCATTTTTTGATCTCCTGGTGTAAATTAAAATAGAGGTGCAAAAAATAAGCATCTGATCTTTCTATTTTTACTGGAAAAAGGAGAGCTCTTCTGCAGATGAAATACTATATTTGAAATAATTAAATGACAAAAAAGTACAATACTTTTATGAGCAATAAACCAAGAACCTTTATCAATAATTCACTGAGTTTTGTTCAGGAATCATTTGCTTCTGTTACACAGCAACAGCAGAGTTGGACTTTAAACATGACACACTAAATATACATCATACATACTCATAAGGAAGTTATATATCAATGCTAACTATGTTGGAAGTGTACAGCAACCATATTTAATTGAAATATATTAAGGTTATTCATAGAAGCTGAATGACTGACTTGCCCTTTAGATAATTTAAGACTAATTTAATGTGTCTAAATTTAAAGCAAATCAGCCTGAAACGTTTTAAAAAGTTGCAGTTGTCTACACCACATGACAATTTCAATGTGTAACATTACTTTTTGAAAACGTTACTCATATCGTCCAGCTTACCCGACTTGAACTCACTCCTGATGTTCTCCGTTTCCTCCAGGTTGAAGTTTCTGCTTTATTCTCTCACCGAGCTCTGAAACTATTCACCAGACCCCTCTGAGTCAGACGTCCTCTGATGTTCGCTTGTTCAACTTCCTCCACAACTGTTCCATTGTCTCCAGTTGTCATGTGCCTGCCCGCTCTTCAGCAGCCTCCGTTCACTGCCATTGTAGGTTTCACCATCCGTTCTTCGAAAGCAAACAAAGGATCTCTCCTGGAACTAAGGTACTCGCCAAACTCCATCCATTTTCTAGATCACCAACCCTCTTCAACGTCAGCCTCCAATCCTGGAACAATAAGCATAATTTTCTTTATACGTGTTTTTTTTATTCATCTTCATACATTTTTTGCTGTTCTTGCATCTCCTCTTCTTCCTAGACATCACAGCTCCTATTTTATACACAATGTTTGTAAATACTCATTAAATATTCATGTAATTCTCCCTGAGAGTCAAGACTTACCCAGAAACATGACAGTTTACGCCAAAACACACTTTGCAACATGTACAGTTTAATAGTGAATTTAGCCCCGAGTCTAAATAAAATGGTATTTGAGAAGTTTTTTTTTTGTTTTTTTAATTTGACTTGATGTTTCAGCAGATACAATATTTTTAAGCTGGATTATGCTTAGGTGAATTATGTTTAGTCTTAACTTGCATTTAAATTCTAAGCTTCTAAGTTAATGTCAAAGTTTTCTAAATTTGAAAACAGACTAATCAATAAAAATATCCACATTAGTGACAATATCAATATAGTTAAAATTGATAAAATTCCACCTAAAACAGCTACAAAGGCGATTTCTTGCTGAGAACATATATATATATATAAAATGAGAAGGCTTGAGAAATTTGATGACAACTGACCATCAAGTCACATAAATAAAATAAAAACAGACATTTCAGAGTTATCTTTATCAGCAATGTATCAAAAGGACATGTGACTGCATGGCCACATACATCTATGGATGGAGATCAAAGTAGAGGCTCCATAGCCTGCAGGGTTTCTCTTCTTAAGTTGGGTCCATATTGATGTGTATGTCGGGGAGTGTATGTTTTGTGCCGGTGCAGGACTCGAGGTCTGACTGGATCAGTCTAATTTTCTCATCTCTCGGTAGGGCTTTAAATCCTGGAGGCTGTTCCCCCCCTCCCCCTTTTTTTTTGACAGCTGGGAAAAGAAATCACCAAATATCAAAGGTAGATGATCATATTTAAAATGAGTGGCTGAAAAAAATTGCCAATCTTAATGAATCAGATCATTGTTAAGCACCCCAGATTAAGATTTTTTTAAACTCATATTTGAAGATGTTTCAAATCCAGAGTTCAAACCTTTTTCATAAAAAAAAAAGAAAAAAGATATTGACAAACTACATGGTTTTCTTGGGTTGACCAAATACTTAAGCAGCCACATTTCAATAATTTCTGGCAAATAATTGAGCATGTTAGTACAGCAGAATTGCACTGACTTTGCAGCAAACCTAAAATAATTTTCCAATCCATTAATCCTAGAACAAATTGCTGGTACGCGCAGGTTTCCATTGATGCTGCAGTGAATGTGTGTGTATTTGGACAATTGTTTTATTATTCACATGCATTCAACTAATGAAGACGTTGGATAACTCTCCAACTATCCCCCAAAACAATGCTGCTAACGCATGTTACTGTTTTCTTCAAAATTTCATATTATCTCCAAACAGCTGAGAGAATCTTGGAGCTAAGAGGACATAAGTTTGTTTACCTACTAGCACTTCGCACTGCATCACTTTGTTAATTTACACACTTTCTGCAGAGATCTGAAATTATGAGCAAGTGGAAGCCATATGGTAGGACACTAGCCTGGTATAATTATAATAAACAAGAAACGCTGTGTGTCTGCATCAAAGTCATATGGTTGGACTGTAAATGTAGGGGGCCCCGTCGATAATCATGCAGCAAATGAGCCTGCTGTTGTTAAGGTGGTCCCCTGACAGCTGCTGCAGCCAAGAAGCACATTATGCACACAAACACACAATCTTACAATAAAAACTAAATTTACCTGCTCAATAAACAGCACACAGGCACATCTTCTAATAGAGGTTAATTGTTGCAGAAACTCAAGCAGTTACAGATTTCTCACATCATCATTAGACTGCTCAGCTTTTCTCTAACAATCATTAAAATCTCACCACTTTCTTGAAGTTGGGTCATAAAGGCAAATTTTATTCTTTTTCCGCATGTGAAAAGACTGATAACGTTTGATGTAATGGCATTAAACTCAGCTTTTTGTCTTCAGCATCCAAAAAAGCAGAGACAAAACTTACACCAAAACTTTGAACAGATTATTTAGCAAATGTGGCAAAGAGAGCAAGACTCTCCAGTTCCTCAGGCTGAAATCTGACAGGGCCACATATAAGGTCATCAGTTTTTTTTTATATATACATTTTTAAGTTGGACAAAATTTTTAGCTAGCCAGTCTTTAAAATAGCCTAAGCACCAGTCCAACACATGTAAGATTTAAACTTCATCATGCTTAAAAAGACAAGTCGATATCTTCTGCACAGAGTGATGGTTGGAAACGTCCTTCAGTGTCATTAAAAAGCCCTTGAATGTCCTCATCACCCAAACCACACTTTTTTAACAACTATTACGTTAACATATATTTCTAGCACAACATAAATGTATTGGTCACTTAAAAAGTAGAAAATCTGATCAAATTTCCCCTTTGGCCATTCTACACTCGTCATGTATTGTACACAGTTTATAGTGGAACGGCCCAAAACCGTTCAACTGGTGTCATAATCAGGGCTGTTCCCACTCAGACACACTTATTTACTGTTTAATTTCCATTCTTAAAATTAATTCAAAGATTGACAGTTCAGATATTCAACTAAAATAAAATATTTATTCTCATTAGCCTGACTCTTTCCTTAGCAAACTATTTAGAGTACACACATTAGCTAACTATTTGAAATGTCTGGTACGCTTTGCTTGGTAGGAAATGTGCAACAGATTGATTTCGTTTTGTTCAGAGCTGCTGCTGGAGTGCCACAAAGAAAAGAGTTCCAGCTGCTTCAGTTCGCAGAAGCTCCTGAGTGGGTCGTACCACTTGATTGTAAGGGGAGAGGACATTTGTTGTTTACTATCTGTTTGGTTTGTCTTCTGTTTAAGTTCTGTCCCAAATAATATGTTTATGTTGACTGTTGTTTTGAGCCCAATTGCAATATTGTTAACAGCTGACATTTTGGGTTCATCACTTTTCCTCAGTTTACACTAAAATTGTTGAAGGCAAAAGCAGAAATACAAATTATATCCTTACACGAGCAGAAATTGAAATCAGCAATCAGTTTTTTGGAGCAGAAAAAGCAAATAGACTGAATGATTTTAACATTCTGATTTTTAACTATCCAATTTATGTACTTGAAACACCAACATATTAGTATAACATAATTTATTATAGTTGAAAAACATTGCAATGAGGACATCCGTTAATGTGCTAAACAAATGTCTCATTTATCCATACTACCTTTTGAATTTTCTTTATTAACAAGACATATTCAAAAAAAACCCCACAAAACTCACCTTAATAGTGACACATCTGATGAAATTCTGAACTGGTCTGATTTTCTTTCTTTTAAAATTTTCAACAACTGTTTAAAGTCCACGGCAGATGGACCCAAAAGCAGACTGAAACCTGAGTGGAATGAAATCAACTAAATTCCTTTCGTAATACAAACTGAGGCATGAAAACCGGGAAACACATAAATCCAAGGTTAACAAACAGCAAGCCAAAGGATCTGAAACCAAAAGCTACAGGCAAAACACAGTGATCCAGCAACAGTCAAAGGAAAACAGGGAACCTCTACAAAAGCACACTACATCAAAAACACGAAACCAAGATGTGAGCAGTGTGTCAATGCAATGATGGAGACCAAAACAAATGCATTCATCGGCTCTACAGAATAAATGTTGTTTTAGTGAAAAGCTGAAATCGGAAATGAGCAATTGAACACAGAGCTGGAAATAATAATAATAAAAAATAACATTCCTGAACAACACAAACTCCACACACCAAGGCCATAAATTTAATTTTGTGCCTTGTGACTGATTGACAAGACCTCTGCTCCCTCTTTCTTTTTAATTAAGTAAAAATATTTATTATAAGACAGCAGGCTTTTCTACAAACTTGATAACGGGCAGCTATGTCCAATTTCAGCCCTGATCCTTGACGCAATTTTTATTTTCCTTGTGTAGCCCTGCTCCATGGCGGATTTACCAACTCTGCATTACATCAAACTCTGCAGAGGCCTGTTAACGACCCATTGATTTAAATCTGGTGTGTGAAGCTGTGCGGGACTGAACTCCACCGCCTCAAAGGTAGCAGTCGGCTGTTGTTGATGAACTTTGCAAATATTGTCTGTGAGTTCCCAGAGCAGCTGCTCAAAGGCACACAGTTGCTTATTTAATAAATTTGTACTTATGAGTTATTGTTTCAGGATGCTCAAGTATGAATAGCTGAGAACAGCTGCATCATACTTTATGCTCTGTTATGCTACTCAAACAATATCCACCTAAAGTAGAATAAACTCATTTTTATTTCCCGAGTTGGTTTGTACCAACTGGACTGATCCCTCTTTTTGTTGTGAAGCTTTAATATTCCGATTCAAGTAAGACTGTTTTAGAAACACTGGCTAAATACTGATATATGATGAAACCACATTTTGTCAGTAAAATCACAAACTTCAATGTAATTTATTGTGATTGTATGTGATAGATTAATGGTTAGTACTGCATAGTTGTAGAACAGGTCCACAAGAAGTGGAGGAGCTGCAGACATCCACGGCTCCATGGCTGCACATGCACCCATTGATTTTTTACAGCAGACAGCCGCTCCTCTCTCAGGGTACTGAGAGGTACTGCGCACCCCCCGCTAAATCTTTTAGGGGTACGCAGTTCCCGACCGTACCCGTCTACTTTCACCCATGGATCAAAGTATATTCAAGTGCTAGAATTTCCCAGTCAACTCTGACACATAAATCAACACATAAATCAAAATGGTAAAATAATTCAATAAAACTTGAAAATTGCTACTGATAAAAGCTTAAACTATTTTGTAAATAAAAAAAACGGCACAAATGCCCATCAGACATACATGAAAATACTTCTAGAGAACAGTAGCAAATGTGGTTTTACAAAGTATTAGCTCGACACAAAAGCACACCACACTTTTCAGATTTCCCAGTTCATAATATGTCAGACCAAGAATCTTTTTTTTTTTTTCCTTTGTGTTGACCATTCACATAAAATTAAAATAAAATACATTCAAGTTTGTGGTTCTTATAAAATGTGAATAGGCTTTAGGGGTATAAACACTTCTGCAACACTGCAGACAAGGGGAGTAATTTATATGATGGGGAACAGCAGTGAATGCAGCAGAAAGCTGACACAAGAAGAGAAAATAACGGAAACCAAAATAACACTCCAAGGAAACAAGGGCCAGAGAAAAACTCAACAGTCTCTAAACAGGACATAAAGCAACACAAGAAAGGACTCAAAATATGAGAAACAAAACAGAGTTTTTTTCTAGCAACTGTTTTATTTTTAAAGGAAACACCAGAAAAAAATTAAGCCCTTCTTTTAACAAGATGATGTGCATTTTGGAAACATGCATATCTAACTACCTAATACACATAGCCTTGAAACAAGCTAGAATATGCTCCTGGTTTTTTAAAGCAACATTCAGTTTCATAATTTAAGTTTGAAAGTCTGCAGACAACAAAGGTGCACTGACTCATTTCTGAGACTTTACAAAAGAGTCATTTATCATAATTTCCCCACTTACTTTCCTGCTTTTATATTCTGGCTATGATATTTGGCAGATGCAGAATCATTAATGAAAGTGAATGATCTAAAGTGTGGCTTACCTAAAAACGGGTTGATGTCTGACTACTGGTCTCGCTCAGCTCACCAGATGTATTTGCAATTTTGCATGAACATCAGCAAACTAGTTGATGTTGTGTGTTTAGCTTGATTGCTCTCTTGATTGGTAGAGTATTTCTACACAGATCAATGCTGAAATCATTGAAAGTTATTTTGAATTTAACCAGAAAACCAGTTTGTTGGGATTTTTTATTGTACAAGACTCAGTCAGTATTTTTATTTTATATTCTGGTTTAAGGAAGGGGAAAGTGTTGGAAACGGCAGGAGGTTCTTAAAGAGACAGAAGCCGATTTCAAAGCATGAGATCAGGCTACGGTGCAAAGTCAAATTTATTTGAGTTGTTTTTGATTACAGCATTTTTCACTACAAATGAAGGTAAGATTTTGTGATTGTGGTATAAGGTGGCACTATGTGCCCAGAAAATACATAATTTCTCCTATAAATCTTATTTGATGAGAAATAGCTGAGTGGTCTGTGACCAAATTCATGTTTTATTTATTTATTTTTATTATTATTATTTTTGAAGTCGTAAAAAAAACAATCATATAAAATGCTACTTGCACATTCAAAACATTCCAGAAGTATTTCAGCCTGCCTTTGGACTTAGTTATTTACAGAAGCATTTTGAATGATCTAAGGTGCAGCATGGATCATATCAAGGTTATGTTACCTGTATTAATACACCTTAGTGCAGACTTTGGATCTGCTGACCACACCATTCTACTAAAGGTACTCACACAGATTAAAATCTTTGTATCCCCGCGTTTGTGTTCAACTCTCATTTCATAGATGATAAATCCTTTATTAATTCATAAGAGTTTTATGAGAGATACATTTTTTGCCCCTCATTTGTCAACCTGTACATGTTGCCATTGCGGGTTGTCTTCATCTGGAGGTATATTAATATTCACACCTAGGCTGGTGATGCACAGGTGTATAGTGCTATATTTCATGATGACCTAATAATACTAGTCAGGGCATGTTTTAGATGTATTTTAGACATTAAGACGTCTCTGAATTTTCATTCGTTCGGTCAAGGCAAAAATCAAGATTTATTTACTAGTGCAATACCTTGGAGATGACTTTTTATTCATCTTCTATAATTATTTCGATAAATTTACAAATAAGTTCTCCTTTATAAAAATGTTCTCAGTTTGGGGATTTCTTGTTTCTTTTCATGTCTGTCAATTTCAATCTATTTAAAACACTTTGTGTTTAACTCCTTTGCATGAAAGGGTAGCTAAATCGATAATTTCACCAACTGAAATGATAAACTTAATTTTCCCTCATTGAAATGTGACCAGGGGTGATTAATCTTTTTAACTGGCAGTGGTTAGATTTTTATTTTTCATTTATCTTTTTAATTCCGATATAAACTGGATTTGTTTTTCTGGCAAAGTGGTGTGATATGACAAACTGGTCAATCAAATAATTGGCTGATTGATTGATGGGTTGGTTGATTAATTGATTGATGTACCTTCTATAGTTCAAGCATTGGATGTGAAGGAGACAAATAAAAGATGACAATTGGCTTGAGACACCACAGATTATTCACTATAAATCTGCAGTCTTCACATCCCGTTGTGTGTGAAACATTGTAATATGAAGTCTCTGCAGATGGGATTCACACATTACCAACAGTGAAAGGAAGAGCTGTTGGAGTGTTCATTGTCAAATGTATTTCATGCTAACTGAAGGAGCAAATGATCTTTGAGTGGCTAAAGATGGTGAGAGCATGAGGAGGAAGAAATAAAAATATACCGCTAGCAGGATTAGGCTCCTCAATGCACCAGATTCTCTTTATAAGACAAAGAAGTCCCATTATGGTTCACATTTTGGCTCAGTGGAGGTGGAAAAGAGCAGGAAGGTAGAGTGGGTAGGCTGGAAGAGTCATCAGTGGATAACAGTATCCTCAACATAATACCATACCATCTGCTTCCAGTAAAAGGCCAGGCTAAATTTGACTTGTGTTCAACTCACAGAAATCTGGTATCGCAGAGCAGAGAGAGTCTCTGAGTGGGCAATAGGAGGGCAGATGAATGCACTCATGTAAACTTTAGTAAATGGTTAGGTCAGCCGCTCAGGTATTGCATATATGTTAGCCAAAATCTACCAGAGAGATGATAGAGGCGAAGCTGAGAGTGAAGCTGCGGATCTGTGCAAACAAGTCGAGTCATATCAGAATCGCCTCTGGTTTCAAGCACTGGATCAGAGGGGGATTGTAGAAGAACACACTGAGAGGCTGACAGGACCCACGAATGTGATGAGCAACAAAGAGGATGATGCAAACCGACAAAACTAGAAATGAAAGCTGATAAATGGCAGAGAGGCTGCAAAACATGCTTAGCCATGTCAGGTTTTTGACTATGCCAAATCTTTTCATTGCAGTTGTCGAAGAGAACTTCTAAGTGATGTATGCACGGCACCAGCTTAACATTAGGATCCATTTATGGTTAGGTGTACACTGTCTTCTTGATAGGACATGTTTGTAAGCAAAACAAATATCAGGGAGCAATTGAACATTTTGTCCTCAAAGATGATATGGTGGAAACAGGAAAAATCTGCAACAAAAGGATTAAGAGTGAGTTTGACATTGTGGGACTGAGAGAAGAATACAAGCATACGTAGCATTATGATGCTGTTGTCAATATCCTTTTCCCCCTTCCATTCATGCTGATGTTTAGCCTTATATAAACCAGTTATTACACTTTGCTTCGTAGAGGGTCTGAACCATTGGCTATTGAGAAAAGATTGCTTCCTCGAGGGGTAGACTGTGTTGAATGTTTCAATTTAACCAATCGCTAATGTTTGGCCGCGACATATGCGATGTGGCTTTTCGATGCTTACCAGAAATTGTCTGTGTTGTAAAGAACAAATCCTCCACTGCAAAGAGAGAAGAGCCAAACCAAATGAGATGCATGTTAATGTTAACTCATTATTTGAAAGTGTGGCTGACACACACTGAACGGTTTTGTTCACTTCCTCTGCTGCCATTGCCAATCTACAGACAGACTACAATTCTAAAACAGTGCAGAAAATCAACGTCGATGTTTACAACTTCTTCTTCCTCTGTTTGTTTATTGGACCATTCAGCTGCAGAAATCCAGCTGAGTGGGAGAAACCCTGGGTAGAGCAATGAAGGGAGATGAGAATTGAAGCCAATGGCCAGGCTAGTACGTTTTAATTTGACACGTAGAGTTCACGATTGTGGAACCAGAAAATGTTCATTGGGTTGTTCAGGCTGGGAGCATTGTTCACTCAAAGATGACCAAAAACTAATTGGACACTGAGCCACTTTGGAGCAAAGCATCTCTATTTTCCAAATAATTCACTAAAGACAGAAATGTTCCTTTTAATCGAGTAAATATATGCCTATGTTTAAAAATATATGCCTATATTCATAAACATATGCTGATTAAGTATATTTCACTACTGCCACCAACTGTTTCAGAAGGGAACTGCTTGTCCTGGAGCTGTGCTGGTGAGTTAAGTCCCCATGGCAACCAATCACTTGGTAGGGTTGGGTGTAGAGGTGGTCATGCTCCCCCTGGCTCCACCAGACAGTTCAGCTCAGTTGTTTTGTACATAATCACACCTGATTTAGATCTGAAATGACTTTCATTCATATGAGTATTTTTTTCTTTTTTCTGATAGGAAATTAGTCAGAGGTGAAGAGATCACCATAGTATAATGAGGCCACCGCCGTGCTTCAATATGGGTGTAGTGTAGTTTCCTTCAAACATGATGCTTGCCATTCACATAAGAGTTTGTCAGAACAGAGAATCTTGTTTCTATTGATCACGACATTTAAGAGATGAAACTAATCTGACTGTAATCTACATGGAAAGACAAAAGTTTTCATTAATTTGACCAACTTTCTAACAACCCTATTACAATTTATATTATCTTACAACGTGAGGCCAGAAGGAAAAGGGTCTCTTGAATTTACAGCGGGACTTGGAGATCTTCTCATGGCAACACGATTAATCATATTTGATGAGAGCAGGGATATTTAATGAAAACCTTGAGGTGAAAATCAGCTGCATAATTAGGAAGTTGGTGAAATCTAACTGGTAAGGTGAAATAAGCAATCTTTCTACCTCAGGCTGGCTTTAAAGAAGATGTAATATTACCAAAATCAGGTCAGGAGAGACTGAATAACCAGACTCAGTCAGAGACTGACAAGAATCGTGTCACTAAACCTTTAGAGTCAGTAACTAAAACTCTGGTTTAGGAGGTGAAGCACTAGTACGCTGCCTATTCCACACGTTTGAAATGTTGCTATCAAAGGAAGGCCGGCGATACTGCACCCTGCAGTGGACCAGAATTTGTTGATTTTTCACTTTTCTTTTTTAGAGAGACTTTGTTAGCTGTAGATAAGCTGCACCAATTATACTGCAGGGAACTACACACTGTGCAGCGTCTTCAAAGATGTGTGTGTGTCCCTTCACCCAGTGTTACAGTAGGAATGGGAAAACTGCTTCACATAATGGGAACCAGAAGTTTCAGCATGCTTCCTAATTAATGACAGTAATATTTGCTTTCCTGAAAGAAAGTAAAATATTCACAATTTTAATTATTATGAGTTCAAGCAAAAAAAAAAAGATTAATGTGAAAGTTTAATAGAAACTTTTCTGCTTGTGCTTCAGTTTGTGCTGTTGAATGTTTAAAGACCACGCCTTTCATCTCAGCTATTTGATTTTTTTTTTTTTTTGTAAAATCAACACGATAAACCAAAGCTTTATTTTTGTAACATGTCCTCCAACTTCTATGAATGAAGAAGTTTAAGCTTTACACGCACTCATCATTCTCGTGAATGTTATGTAAAGTTGGGATGTTATTTCAACTCTTCCTTTTTAGGATGGAATAATTAAGTAATATATAGCATCAGTATATTTTAAAAATAAGAACTGGGTGTTTAAGTTTGAAAAAAAAAGATGAACTTTTTTTTTAAAGCAAAAATGTTTTAAAAAATTGTTCCAATTATATATTAGTGTTCAAAATGCTTCCACACAAATATTTGATCACATATCCCATAGCAAGTTTAAATAAATGACTGCTTTGGTTTTTTTTTTTTTTTTTTGGTTTTTTTTTTTACAGTGATGAGTTTTGTGATATCTCTGACTAGTTAGCTGACCACTTTTTATGACATTTTTAGTGGAGCTTGAGGAAGAGCTATTCCAGAAGCTGCTAATGTCAGCCATTTATTTGATTTATCCATTCAAAAACTACATTTATTGGACATATTGGAAATTGTTGTCCTGTTTGTTTGAACAAGTGATATTTAAACCTCCAGGCTTCTTTCTTGGTCACTACAAACGTAATGTAGTCTTTGGTTTATTGTGCAAAGGGTCACTGCTTTTCAAGCGACGTATAGCTCAAGACATGAGACTTAGTGGTAAATTAGGCTTTTCCTGAAAACCAAAATCACTAATCTTTCATTCAATGGTGTTATTGTCAGCTATTTAAAACTTGGACATAAAAATGTTAGAAAAATTAGTTTTAGGAACCACTGAAGATGGAATACAATCAGAGACATATACTCACAAATGTTTGTTTCAAGTATTTATTTAGTTATTTTTGATCCAATAGGGAATGGGACGTGTTCACAAATTCTGTCAGATCACCTCGTTCTCTGACCACAAAAGAAATGACCTCTCTGTATCTTTGCAGCGGTGAACGTGGGAACTCTGCAAGCCTGCAAAAAGTACCTGACGCAACGACTCTCTGCTATTCAACACAGGAAAAAAAATGTTTTCTGCAACGTTGATGTGTCAGAACAAAGTCACAGCTGGCAAAAGTCATCAAAAGTTCGCGGTAAACTTTCCACAGACAGAAGTTGCTAGACTGTCTGGAAAATGAAAGGTTAAATGAAAGCAAACAATATAAGAGTAAATGATGAACCACAAGCAGTGCAATTATTAAATACAAGATGCTTAGTGAGTAAAAAGTTGTTGTATGAGTAGATAAGTAAAATAAAATTGTCAGATCCTGCAACAAGTACCTTTAACTAATAACAAATACAAGTTGTGGGTGCAAAAGAAATTAACATGACATCCCTGCAGCCGATGAGCGTGCATAAATGTAGACATTTTTAAAATGGTCATTTTGTTGTGATGGCTAAGGCAAAGAAACAAACTTTATAACTAAACACCAGAGGTTGCAAGAAAATTGGTGGTCAGAGGAAAAAAAGGAATCCAAAATACCGATAATCTGAACTGTTTGAAATGAGGAGATCTAAATTTAACGACAAAGCTATGTTTTTTTTTATTGCTTTTGTTAATTGCTTACATTTTCCTAAGCGATCAGGAATATTTTATATAATTATTGTTTTTACTGAACTTACAAAAATAATGAATGTTTGAATGAACAAAGTGCTTGACTAAAAGTTACACTTTGTTATATCTGAGGCTAAGGACAGAAGAACTTTATCTTGCAGCGTGCATGTTATTTGCCTCTGGGTTACAGTAACCTCTGTTCAACCTTGTTGAGCTCATGTAGACCAATAAATCACATTAAAAGTGCTGGCAGTGGAGGAGAGTAGCATTGATAATTTCCTTACAATGCAATTTTCTTCAGGGGCACAAACGATGGCAGTGATACGCCCAAAGACCAAACACTAGATGCAGCTTAAGGAACGTAAAAGCCCAAAGTGTTAAGCTGGCTTCCAGTCACAAAATAAAAGATGTGTCCCTTCAAATGCATGGAGGAACAGTGGTATCGCTGTTTCTGTAGTGTTGGCCTGCGGGGGCTGTTACTTTGGTTGGCTCTATAGTTGCTGCATGGCTGGCCTGGATGTTGGTGGTTCCGGGTCTGGGAGTGGGCGCTGCCTCTTTCACGGTGTGTGCTGTGACTTTTGTGTGGTGCTCTTCGGTTTGCTGCGTTGGCGTTCTTCCCTTCGGTGGTCTGGTGCGGCATGGGTGGTGCTGGCTGTTTCAAATTTGTTTGTGGTGCATGTGCATGGGTTGGCTGGATGTTTGCACTTTGGTTGGCCCACTTTTTTGGGTCTGGTGAGACCTGCTACCTGAGTCAATGTTGGTATGGGGTGTGTTTTGTTGTTTAAAATAAATAAATAAAAGATGGGTGAGTTCACCCTGTTTTATTTTTAACATGTACGTCTTAATGTGTAGTAGGTTCCATTCTAGAACCGTGATGTTTGCATGCTTTACTTTTTTCTTTAAAATATTAAACATGTCATCAGAATCTCATGTTTGTTGGCATCGTGTTGTCACTGACGCCCTACAGAAGGAGTGTAAGCCACCAGAGGTCATTGCTACAGAGACTGGTTGTTCCATTAATATGCTAAATCCAAGCATATTAATGGAAAATTAAGTGAAAAGAAAAGTTGCACAAGCCAAAGGAATAACTGCAACTCTGAGAGGATTTCATAACATAGCTCATTCAAAAACCTGGGGAGACTCAAAAGGCATTGATATGCAGTTAGTACCTGTCCTCCAAGAGCCACAACACACAGACATGTTAAGGACATGGGCTATAAACACTGCACCTCTTATTTAAACCACTTTTGAATCAACAACAATGCCACAAGTGTCCATCATGGTCCAAGATGAAAAAGTACTGGACTATTGTTCAATGGTCCGAAGTCTTCGGCTCAGGTGAAAGAAATGTTTACATTTTGTTTGGAAGTCACAGTTTCTCTTCTGCAGGAACAGTGGAGAGGTGTGAGTCCGCTGTCTACTGCCAACTCCAAGAACATTGTAAAGTATTTCATCACATACCTCTTAGCAGTCCGACATTTCTGTATTTCTTTTTTCTATTGGTCTTATGTGCTAATCTAATTTTGGGAAAACTATATTTTGTGTTCTTATTAGCTGTAAGCCCTTATCATAACAGATGCAAATGTCTGAAATATACCACTCTGTGTGAAATGAATATTGTATGTTTCTATTTTTTAACTGAATGACCAAAATACACAGTACAGACTTTAAAAATAAGACTGGTTTAGCCCCTCTGGTGACTGTGTTTATTTTGCCCACTCCAATTTACTGGCAAATGCCTAGAACCTACAAAAAAAAAAAAAAGTCAGATTTTACAGTAAGTGGGCATTTGTGAGTGTGTCTGCATGTGTGCAAGCAAGAGAGTGAGAGATCTGTAACTTCAGGCCAAAGAGAAAGAAGGCTGTGTACCAGAAGGGACCGGCTGCAAGCTGCGCTGGGTGCTGGTGTATCTGCCTTTGCTGCAAAGTGAGCAATCTAATAGCCTTTTGGCCGTCCAATGCAATAATAAAGTTTGCCTTGGACAGTTAGAAGAGACAACAAGAGTGATTTACTCAGACAGGCAAAGAGAGACAATGACAGTGAGAAACGCAGGGAGGGAAGGCAGAGGAGAGAGCAAGTGACAGATGGCAAATGGATCCAGTACATCCTCACCGATACTGGCCTGCTTGGAAATGTAAGCTTAAGGGGAGAGGATGAAATAACATGTAAAAGTCACAAAATGTGTACATTACAGAGTTTAAAGACTGAACATGAGACGAGAGTTGGGGTATAAAACTAATATTGAACATTTCAGGTTAAGCAATACTGTTTTCTCATCCCTCCCCTTAGAGAAGTTTTATTAGGAGGGAAATATAACAACCAGATATCTTTTAAATCCGTATACAGAGAGAGATGGTGGGGAGTATTTTTGAAAACAGACAACGCTTGATACATTTTTTCCCCTTCTTTTAAGGAAAAACAGATGTTAATGAGTTTTGTATGTTTTTGGTTTTAGGCATGTTGCCAGAATGAAATTTTGTAACCGAGTCATCGCTGGCATATTAATTAAACACCTACGCATTTTCATCTGATCAAGATGGTTGAGAAAACGGTGCAACACGGCACAAACAGTCAGCCACCCTGAGGGGGTACAGCCAAAACCTTCCAACAAACACACACTTTAAACGGTTGCCAGCTACATCCATAAGCAAACATTGAGAAAATGACAGTTAAAATAAATAAATTTTTCATCTCACCTAGATGTCAGATGACACCTCAGTGAGAGAAAACCTAAATCTGACATGAAAATCTGTGAAAGAGGTAAAGACTAGGAAAATGTCAAGGAATCTCCCAATGTCCAAGACAAATGATTAAAAGTGCCAATGGAGAAAAGCAAACAAATGAAAATATAAGAATGGTTTGCTTGTTTTAATGCCAATAAAACTTCTCTTGATTATTATTTTTGTCCAAAATAACAACTCTCGTATGTTCTTGTCTTTTGAAAGATGTCAGTGTCGTTTCCAATCAGAAACAAACTTCTTGTTGAACTGCAGATATGTCATGTGTCAGGCAGGATAAGGAGCAAATATGTTGCTTAAAAATATTTTTAAACAAAACTGATATATATGAGGAGGTCAGCTGGAGGCAGCAGTAAATACCAATTGCAACATACAGTAAATATGAGAAAGATCTGACAAGAAATTGAAGAAATTAGGGGTGAGTCACCACCTATTTGAGGTTCAGTATTTGCAGATTCACCTATTTGCATATTTTTGCTGTGGAACATACCTTCAAATTACAACATTTTCTGCTGGAAATGCAGCTTAGAAAGCTGAAATACCAAGGTGCAACGCTACTTCACATGCTTTTGACTATACTGGTAAAGTAGCCAATCCAGAAGCACTATCTACTTTCCTTGGCATTGATTGGCTGTGTCCCCAATGGTCTGAATAAGTTTGGCTGTAGATATTAGCTTCTGCGGTAGATTTTCAGTGAGTATGCATATTAAAGTGTTTCAACTTTTAAAATAGACACTTTTACTGCTGTACTGGTTGACTGATGGAGATTAGCTATGAAGGGAGCAGAAGGCTAAGAGACAGAAACAAAAAGTAATGAAACAGCTAAATAAATGAACATTATGAAGGAACACACAAACCATAAACAGTAGTCCTATCAGGACAGACAACAGAACATAAAATGATACAAAAATGAGTCAAAAAACAAAACCAACACAAAAATCAGCCCCCCGAGACAACACATTATAAATACATTAGAAAAATACTTTTTGAAAGATAACTGCCATCTGGTTAAGTACGTTGTGTACTTGAGAGAAACATTACCATCAGCAACTTATTCATTCAGATTACAGGTCAGCCTGTGTCATTTGCATTCAGTCGGCAGTCTCTGATTAAGTCCCACCAGAATGCTGGCTGCTTTTGTCCAGCTCATCTTGGTGTGCATTTTATTTCCTCTGTGTTCTTATGCAAAGACAGATAAAGAAACACTGAAGCATCTTTGGCTCATCTTTATATTCACCAGCCATTGAAGCATTTAGCAGCTTCTTTTAATATGTTAGTCATGAAGAATTATCCCTTTTTTCCAGAAAAAAAATAAATAAAAATCTGTCCTTAGATTCATATGTTTTCATTGTGTTGCTTAATGATTCATTTTCTGCCAGCAAATAAACCGGTGAGTTACTTTTAATAGAATTACAAACAGCACGATACCAGAAATGCAAATCTTCCGTCAGGCAAAGGATTTACAATCAGCTAAACAAACATTTATCCCGACCAGGTGATCTTTTTGTGTTTTTAAAGCTCTGTTAATCAGAGGTGTGTTTGCTGATGTGCTGACCTTCTGTCATATCAATTACAGCAACTTAGAAGCAGACCTGCTGTATTCTAAATCCTGTGTGTGTGTGTGTGTGTGTGTGTGTGTGTATGCGCGTTTGTTTGTTTGTAATACCTTGTGGGGACGATTTTCCTGACATACTACGTTGTGGGGACCATTTGCTCCTTGTGGGGATCGAAGTCTGGTCCCCACAAGGGGAAACCCTGTTTTTGGGTCAGGGGTCAGAGTTAGAACTAAGGTGTGAATTGAGTTTTGGTTAGGGTTAGGTAGGGTTAGGAAAAGGGTAAAGGTTAGGTTTAGGCTGTAGAAATGAATGGAAGTCAATAGAAAGTCCCCATAAAGATAGCCACGCAAATGTGTGTGTGTGTGTGTGCGTTTGTGTGTGAGCTACTCAGCCAGTCAGAACATCACCAACACTAATTGAGTGAGTCCAGAAATGAGAAGCATGCACAGGTCCTCCCTGAGGGGTAAACAGAGTCTACATCCCACACACAAGCAAACACACACACACATGTGCGCCCACAAACTCATGCTAATGTAATTGATTTTCTAAATACTTCCATACTTTACGGTCACTGCCAAATGGAAATATATTTAAATAGTTTAGTAGATTATTTTAAATGTGGAAGAAATAACTTATGTATGCACCCACTGTCATGTGAGATCTTTCTTTAAGTCCTCTCATATCTTACAAGTAAAAAAAAAAAAAAAGTTCCTCTAAAGGCTGCCTGTTAGAGCGATGGCCATTGAGATTTCATTTTCATTGCTTTGAGTCTTTCTTCATTCTGTCCTTTAGACATTTGTACAGTAACGTCTACGTCTGAGACTTTCAAGCAGGTCCCTTAGACTTGCTGCTTTATTGAAGTGCTCCTTTTAGTAGGAATGTAGTGTGCAACCACTTCCTATTGATTCAGGACAGCTAAGTCATTCTGCACATACAGCTGATGTTGCAATAAAAAGTAAGATACAAAAAGTTACTTTTTTTTGGCTTTTATTAATTTTATTTGTATGAAATATTATCAATAAGGACACAAAAATTTTGAACAAACGCCCGTGGATATAAAGTGAGTTGGACAAAAACTGAGCTGAAATACTTTTGCTAAACATACAAAGCAAAGTACGTTTGCCACAGATGAATCCATTAAAATAATTTCTTATTGAAGAGGTACAGTTTAAAAACAGTTTCAGATGACCACATAATGTTAGAAACAACTTCATCCACATGGACGTATTGCTGTTCGTCAAAGCTATCGACAGTCTAACTGGTCAGAGGCTCACAGTATGAATCTATTCATTTATTTCGTCTACAGTTGGGGGAAAAGAAGTATTGAACACAATGTTTTCTTCAGTAAAAACATTTCTAGCAAAGCTGTGAAATGAAATTACACACGGGATGTTGGTAGCAACCCAACTGACCAGCGCCATACAAGAAAATCATTACGTTATGTGTGATAAAGAGGAATGACAGAGAAATCAGGCGAACACGTGAAGAAGGTGCAAACAGGGAGAGAGCAAAGAAAAACACTGAGATATGTCGGTATTTACTGTACAATGTAATGTAGCTCCCTATAAGTGCAATTTAATATCAGATTGTTTAGTTCAAAGTGATGGTCTATAAAAGGTTTCCAGTGAACCAAGTGTTGAACAAACTAGGTAAAAGCAAAGAGCCCTTCCAAGTTGTTTGCAAACATATTGATGGGATTTGTTAGAGACAGATTCCGTTTGGATTTTGCAACGAGCACCATTGGGGCTGTTATCATATACCAGATCGTCCTACCAAGATTTCTGACATTGAAGTCAAAAATAACCACCGACAGTCAGTAAGACCTGGGATTATTTGGTGCAGTTTGTTTATAGAAAGAACAGGTGACAGACTCTACACAATAACCTGAAAAGCTATGACTGTTTGATGCAGGGTTAGGATTTGAGTCTGCTCAGGTGAGGTCTCTTTGGATGTTTGGCAGACAAATGGTATGCCGCATCATCAAAGAACTAAAACTCACTAAAAGTGGACCTTGGATGCGGGGAGATCATGGTGTAGGGAAATTCTTTTTACCTTGTGGTAGAGATAAACTGTATGCAACAAAGTGGAGCAGTAAATGGAAAAACATACAAGGATTTTTTTTAAGTATATAAAGACAAAATAAGGGCAGATTCCTTGAAGAAGACCATGATCCCACAAACAAAGCCAGTATTTATTGGTTTGAAATAATAATAATAAAAAAAAGATAAAGCTGATATCTTTTTCATCTGGCTGGCCCAGTCAATCATCTGGTACCAATTGAAAATCCAGGAATAGTAAAGAATACTTACAGTTCTGCAAAGATGAGTGGGCCATAATTTCTTCTCTAAAAGACTCGAGGCAAGTTATTGAGGTCTGGATTTTGTTTATTCCTTAATAATAAATATCTTTATTCAAAAGCCAAGTATTTTGTGGTTACACATGTTGCATTTGACTAATAAATTGGTTTGTTGTTCCTTTTAACACCACCGTAGAACCTTAAAAAACCTTAAAAATCCTTAAAAAAGCAGCTTTAATAGATACCTGCCTGTATTTTAGATGGAATACAGCAGCAAAGTTATCTATTTAAAATAAATCTTAAGTAAAGATGATGTAAACAACAACAACAACAACAACATGGAGTTTCTTTGTTTTCTGTTTAATCACCACTAAGGCCTGAAACGCCTTTGGTTATCTGTCAGACCTTTGACTGCATTTGAAACTTAAAAGTGTGAAAAATATATTTGCTTTCATGTTTTAATTTCCTTAATCCCAACTAACAGACACAGACTAAAGAATCATAATATATTCTTTTAAACACAAAAATCAAAGTAATATCAACATGTCAATAATTTATGCACAAATATACATTTCAATCTAATTATTACAAGAATTGAAAGAAAAGAAATAATTACAGTGAAAACTAAAAGTTTATAACAGCATAAAACATTTACATGATTATCATCATTTTCTTTTTAATCTTTACTATAGTCATGCCTGCTACCTTACCTGTAAGTCCCAACACACTTTCAGAAAACTGTCCCTATGGCAATTCATTTAAATAAGGCAAAAGCATGAACAAAAAAAAAAAAAACACAAAAAAAAGACAACAAAAAAATCTCCAGAGACATGTAGTGTCTTAAACGTACAACATCCTGATAAAAAATAAATAATGTACTGAGGTTCATAATGTTTGTCCACTCCCAGCAGTAAGAGCTCACCATCAGTTCATGATTTCAATTTAGAAACAAATTAAAAAAAATATGACTTTGTAAAAGACCTCAAGGCCAGATTTGAACTTGAATGTCAGATGTGACCTCTTTCTTTTGTGCAACAACCAGCTGCCTCCCTCTGCGCTGTGTTCTTCGGTGCCGCTGCATCGAGTACAGCCAATTCAAACGAAGAGCAAAAATAAAACCTGTGTGGGCAGCTAAATACTCTGACAATATTTCACATGGTGTCAACAGCTTTATAACATGCAGGAGTGAGGGATGTAAAAAAAAAAAAGCATTACTAAAGAGGTCAGCCAGTGACACAGAAGGATTGCCTGCAAACTAATGAAGCATCTAATGTTTGGCTCATGTTTCACTTGCGTTTGTCTTTATTTCGCTCTCGCTTAGAAAAACGGTGTTAAAATCAACACGGCTGTGTGTGTACCAGCACCCAGAGAATGCCGCATTATACAACAATATGAGGTTTGTATCAGTGGACTTAGCAGGGAAGAGAGAAGAGAAAAGGAGATGATGATAGAAGAAGATCCAATAGAAAGAGAGGTGACGAAAGGAAGGAGACTGCTGGCGAGACGCTGGAGTCCAGCAGAAACAAAATGCACGCAAAAAAAAAGTGACAGGAGAGAGGAACCGGAGGGAACAATGGCATTTCAATCAAAAGATACCAGAGAGTTGTCTTGGAGAAACAGACCACAAGCAGAACTGCAGCCTCCAACACCAGGATCAGAGCCGCTGGGCTTCAGGCGCTTCTTCGCCACTACCAGGACCTTTTTTCCCTCGTGATGTGTGCATTACAGCACACACACATCATTTACACAGGTCCCCCCCAAGCCAGGTGCTATTTAGAGACAGACAAGGTCAACAAGCGCTCCAACATCTCACCAGTCTGTAGATGCCAGCGGCGGTGAACTACTCGCTCGCACCAAGAACAAGCGCAAATTCCCACCTCCTGCTTGACTCTGTAGAATCCATTTACCTCAAAGCCAAGGGGGGAAAGACCAGTTCCAGGATTTGGTCAGTTCACAGAAAACATACATCAGTTTGTAGTAAAACAAGGGGATCGTTATATAGTTCAGTTAACAAAACAAAAAGTAAGTCGTTCTGAAACGCACCTTGTCCCAAAAGATATGAGTCAGCAAATGTTGGCAGTAATGTTCATGTCACTTAAACGACCTTATAGACAAAAGAAACGTAGATTGTAGTCTTGTTACGATGAGATATCACCATTAAACTGAAACAGGAAGAACTGAGTAAAAGCTTTGTAAAGTCTTTGAGTAAAGATGCAACTTTTTCCCCGTTTAGTTCCTTCTTTATGCAGAACCCAATTAAGTGACTCCCTTACGCAAGTAGTTAAAAAAAACATTTTTCTTGCAGCTATAAGGGGAGGGTTCGGATTTATGAAGTAATATTCTGTGATGTTATCAGTGATGGTTCCCTCAGCTGTTGTAGAAAGACGCCACCTCACAGTAAGTTTGTAGAAAAGGAAAGAAATTCCCAAATAGGTGACATTTACTCAGAGGCACTCCCTGTTTTTGCTGATTCTAAAAATGCTCACACTGAAATTATTTTTTTTTTTATCAGTGAAATACAATGCAGAACATTCTGGATCGGAATCTGAGTTATTCACATTTTGTGCTGATCTTTACAAGGCTCTAAGTTCAAAAAGAAGAGCAAAAGAGGGGGGGGGGGAACAGAGTAAACTAATTATTAAAAACAGGCTGTTCATCAGTTGATCAAAATTTAAAACGACTGCCATTAAATATTCACAATCTGGCCACGGACCTGGGTTTTAGCTCAACTTATGTCAGGAATTCACATTGTTATGATCTACTGATGGCAAAGGCAGAGGCGCTTTGTCTTTGAACATGGCAGGAATGCTGAGTTGTCAGGTTCCTCTTAAATTAAAGGCCGATTCTCAACCCAAATGAGGGCATTAAAGGGCTCCGCATGGTTAAGTCAAACTGTTACCACCGTCGCAGCAAAAGCTGCATCATTTTGTTCTCGGCCTCATGTCGTCTGTAGGAGGTACCCTTCTACTGCGATGTTTACTTTTCTACAAACTAACTGTGATGTGGTATCTGTCTGCAGCAGGTTAAGAGAGGTATTATTAAGAATAAATTTAAGAGGAAAAAAAAACATCCAAGTGTGTTTATTCAGTACAATTCTGTTTGCCGTTATTCAACGAAGCGCCCATAGACATCTGCTGCCAATGACCGGCTCAGGTTTTTATCACAAGCACTGAGGAATTTCTGTGAAAAATCTGTCAGAGGTAATAATCTGTTTTACTCAAACTGGAGTGCAACAATAGCTTATACAGGTTGTGGTTCGTTTAAATTTAAAATGTAATTTTATTTTAGCTTTACTATTTTTGTGAGACTCATTATTCCATCCAGTATAACGTATGTTGCATCTTAACTTTGTATTCCTGCAATTATAAAATGTTGAGGAAAGAACACAAGTCATTTTCTCGAACAAAAAATTCTTCTCTCTCTCTCTCAAAAAAAACAAAAAAACAAAGACTATACAAACAGGTTAATTAATGTCATGGAAGTTTTGACTGGTTTTAAAAACACTGACATGAAAGTTCATACTGTAATGAGAGTTAAGTGGCTGCTGTATTAAATGCTCGGCTGTGTTTTTTTTCCCTTCTTTTAAAAATGTTTAAAAAAAAAAGCATGCTGTATCACAAGGACTGCAGTCTCTTAACCTGGACCAATGAGGAATGAGGATTTGATTCAACGAGGGATTTGGCAGCTTGAGAAAAACACGGTCACGAGCAAAAATCACAGTCGGGTTCCCAAAGTTCTTGAGCGGCCAATGGGGCTCACTGTTACAGGCGGTCAAATAAAGAACCGAGCTTTAACAATGCAGACGCCTCGTCTTTTCATTCAGCTTTGCCGCCGTGCTGTTGGTGCAGATGGCCAAGCAGAGATATCACAGGCGATGTCTTTGTGTCAAAGTGTGAGTTTGAGTGTGGGTGACTGTGTTTGTGTGGAGTTTGTGTGTCTGTGGGCGTAAGCTCATCTGAACTGTCAGCATGACACGACGTGGGAGCGATGATAGACGGGTGAGTGCCTTTTTTCAATCTCACCGCCTGATGCGTGTGTGCGCATGTGTAAAAATCAAGCTAATTTCTAAACAAGTGAATCAAGAGCTGGTCTGGATTGCACAGTGATTGTAAGCGCAATGGGACGGGTGGGGGATTTTTATTTATTTTTTTATTTTTAAGGGTGAGTTTGGCGCGAAGCAGCAGCAGTGTTTTCTCCTAAATATTAACCCTTATGATAACTTGAGCTGATGATATGGCTGCTTATGGCTGTTTTTTTTTTTTTTGGCATCCTCAACTGTCTCTCTGTGTGAGGGCTTGCAGTTCGGCCGTGTGCAGGGAATGCTGGAGGAAGACGTTTTTCCGGCTATAGCTATGCAGAGACAGAGGGCCGCGAGGTGGTTGTCCTAAACGGCCGGTGAACGCAGAGGAGGAGGAAGAGGAGGAAGCTGACGAAGGTGTGGGAGGTGTTGGCGAGGCCCGGTCTGATGACGAGATGTTTTGTGTGGAGCTCCCTCTGCTTGCGAGGCTGTGGAGACTGGAAGAAGCGCTGGCCCCGACTGCACGGGGGATTAGGCTTGGCGGATGGTGATCCCCGCCTCCTCTCTTCACCCCGCCGGACAGACTCGCTCCACTTCCTCCTTCTCCTCCTCCTCCTCCTCCTGGAGTTAAGGACTCAGAGGAGGAGGACGCCCTCTCGGGCTGCCGGGAGAAAGGAGGTGAAGCCGAGGTGGAACCTGGGGGCTGATATGTACTGGTCTGGGCTGGTGTGGTGGGTGAGGTCTGGACGGAGGACGGGTCTGAGGAGCCTGAAGCCAGATGACCTGCAGTGTTCCCAGCGCCCTGGTGGTGGCGCTCCTCCCTGGCAGCGTGGCGCTCTGCGGCAGCAGTGGGCCGACAGTGGTAAGGGTGGTGTTGGTTATAGTGGTCCCCTCCTTGTGCCGCTGACGCTCCCCGCACCACCCTTCGCTCCCTTGGAGCCAGGCTGATGCTGCTGCTGCCGAGTCCTGACCACCGGCCTGGAAGGCTGATCTGAGAGAGGAACACAGAAAAACAGACAGATATCAGAGAGACTTCACTGAGAACAACTCACTCTGCTCTTTTTGGCAGCGAGTGTGTGACACAACCTGCCATTTTTCAAATGTTAGTCACCGAACATGTCTGTCTCAAGAGAGTAGGGATTATTTGAGAACAAAACACAGTCAGACAGAGCAAAATGAAGAGACAGGCAGCATGAGAGAGTTGTGTCCCGTGTTCACGATAGGTTGTTAATTGGATGACATTTGGAGAATCATCTCGTTGGACCTCTGTTGTCTCATCTAATTGTTTCCGAACCGACCATAACTCTGCAACGAGCAAACGTACGCCTTCAAAGAGAAGCAGAACAAGGCAGCGCATTTATGGAGATATGTTATTAAGGTACGCTTAAGTCCTAACTCACAAGGCAATCTCACTGTTTATCACACACGTACACGCACACACACAGAGACACAATAGGGAAGATGGCACATAAAGCTAGATGGCAGAAAAAGGAGCCACCTGTTCTCTTTCACACTCCACTGCACCCCCTTATGCAACATATCTCATCACTGCCCCTCTTCTCTGTAGCTCTCAATCTCACACACTTGCAGCCGAAATCACGCCGGGACCAACTGTGCAGTGTTCAGCAAAGAAACAAAATCTCATCTGACACTGAACCTCGAGGGAAAGTGAGCGGATTTGACATTTTCTAACACAATGCTTCTCTGTTTGTGTGTGTGTGTGTGTGTGTTTTTTTCCCTCTGTGCTCTGTGCATATGCATGAGCATGTGTCTGTGTAATGTATATAGGCTCCTGGTGTGCATGGGGGCAGCATGATGCCTATGTGCTTTCATTGTGTTTCCATGCACCCCTGCTTACAAATTAATGTAAAAAGAAAAACCATGTTGAACTTGTCAGCAGAAATGTGATTAGCCAGCACACAGCTAACCGAAAGCATGAAGTGCTTAGACTGCCAGCTGCATGTGTGCTATTGTTAACCTGCAAACAGAGGGGAGCTGCTCGGAAACCAGTGACCACAAATATAACAAGGTAATCATACTTTCATTTCAGGCAGAAGAAAATGCTACTATTATATGTTTAACAGGCCAAATTATCTATAGAAGTTCCATTTCTAGTGTTATGCTGATGCTTCGGATCCATACTTTCCAAAATTTGGTAAAAGTGCCACTGATACTGGTAGAGATTTTGGTATAAATTACATTTTGGGGTTAAAGTGTAACAGTTGGATCTAGAAAATGACATGTTCAGGTGACCAGCTAAAGACCATTAGAAATGCAAGCTAATAGTTTCTCTAAGATCACCACAGCAACATGTTTACCAAATCTGATTGCATAACACTGTGTGTAGTTTTTGTTTGTTTGTTAAAGAAGGGTTAGGGTCAGGTAGGGTTAAAGAAACCGTCTGACTTTTTCCATTTTTTCCTAAAAAAGATATAAACATAAGATAGTATAACTAGGTTAGTATGTTTAGAGGGAGTGATGTGGCTCTCATCCTGGCTTTGGAAGAGGGGACCAAATCTTGCTGAGAAGTTGCTGTGGGGATCATAAGAGCTTGATTTTCCATCCACATGTATAGACAACTCTTACAATTAGGTCCCCCCAAGGTCTTTTGTGGGGTGTGTGCTGTGGGAGTATAGTGTGCCAGAGGTGCGTTTAAAAACTACACAGTCCTTGTGAAACGAACAAAAGAGCTGGTTTGTTGTTGTTGGCACAAAGTCTAGCATATTTCCAGTAGGACAGGAGTCTAAACCAAATGAATGGTTAATGAGCAGGTCTTTGGAAAACTTTGTGACATACCAGGGAGGTAATTCAGCGACTTCAGTCGGTTGGGAAAGGTGCTGCTGCCCATCTCCAGCTGTCAATGGGTGAGAGGCGGGGTACACCCTGACTGACAGGCTGTCAGTCCATTGCAGGGCAATATATATATATATATATATATATATATATATATGTATTAAGACAGATGAAATATTAGAAAATACTTCAACGCAACAAAGATAACGCAACGAAATGTAGGTAGTAGGCAAATTTTTTCTCAACGCCAGACTAGAAATCTTGCTCTGATGTACGATTTCTATCTTCCAACATATGAAAGGATTCTGCATAGGGTAAGCTCTTATTCAAGCTGCTGTATGAAGAACAAGATCGGGTAAACACATTCAAGGATGATCTTCAAGATGAAAGAAACGGGAACAAGGACAACCTCTTTCAGAACCACTTTGTTCATGATATGGATCCTCAGTTTGTGGGGTTTAACAAAGTAGACTGTGAAGCGATTGTTTGTTTGTGTTTTTCATAACACCTTTAGTGCTTGGATTAAAACGAGAGGAAAAGGGAAGAAAAGAAAAACGGCATATTTCCGTCTAAAAACACCTAGTGTTATCGGAATGAATACTCGTAGGTCGTTTTAAAAAAGGAGTTCAAAAAGGACTCTCCTTGGTAAATCCTTAGAACCGCTGTTCTGCATGTCCGTCACATACATTACACCACACCTGCAGGATAAAGGAACGCTAATTGACGCACTCATTAGCTTCAAATAAATAAAAACGTGAACTGAAGCTTAGAAATCTGCTCTCTAGCAGCTGAGCTGCAATACGCTTTCATGCAACACACTCTGCCAAAACATCAAACAGTGTCGTTGTCCATACAGCTTTCTTAAAGAGCTTGGGGAGTGCATCCCTACTTTCTAATGGACTCTAATGGGTGGATAAACACTACAACACATCTCACACATTCCTTGATCTAATGAAGGGGAGTGAGAATTAACTCACCAGACACATTTTCAACATGGGGCGTTGGGAAGAAAACATGGGGGAATTGTTACAGCGTTGAATATCTGCTGCGCACTTGTCAATGTATGCGGGGCGGCTTAATTAGGGCTAAATCACTAATCTTATGAAAAAAAAGTAGTTGTTTTTCCACCCATAGACATCTGAGGAAAAACAACAGAAGGTAAGGCACAAATAGTGAGATACAAGTTGGCAGGCGCCTTGGAAGAAAACAATTACCAGAGACTGCATTAAGTGCTGATTGAGGAAACATATGTTGCGTATCAAAGGGAGATTTCTGGTCTATCTGAAAATGACACCATGAATCATCTTCGATGGATCAAATAAAACCTTGGTGGTTAAATTTGAGTGCATGTGGGTCTAATGAACACAGGCACCACAGGTTAAGGTTGAACAGAAAGAGAAATACACAATACACAGCCAAACCAAAGAAGAAAAGATGAAAAAAAAAAAACACAGAAGGTGAAAAAAGAGAGAATTGGTTCGAAAGTGATTAAACGCAGAGATAAAGAAAAATGACTTTAAAACTGGAGCAAATAGCAAACTGTGCAGGAAAAAAGAGAACAAGACTGATTTACAAACTCAGGTGTCCTTTCTCAAGTACACGCTCTGCGGCAACCGGGCTGCCAGTGTGTGTTTGTGTGCAAACACTCTGGAGAGTACCTCGGTCTCACACATGGTCCTAGGAATACACACACACACACACACACACACACACACGTGCACGCACATGCACAGACACAATTACACCGTCATACACACACCCAGACCAAGGTAAATCAGATGGGGCTCCTCTAGAGTTCGTTTTTATAGAGTCGTGAAGAATAAAGCAAAGGGGCCGTGGAGAAGTTTGCATTAGCAGATCCTAATAAACTTCACTTATGTAATATTTGCCATCATTTGTCTTAGACAAGAAACAAATTAATGATCTATGTTTACACTGAGCTGCAACTCCTAGAAATCTCAGTTCGACATAACTTGAAAAATAAAGCAACGGAAAGCTGAGTCAAGTCTAGTTAAAGACATCTACAAAATAAATGAAGCTTAAAAAGCAAATCTTTCCCACCGAGTTTAGAGAAGTTACACTTTGTCGGTATTAATTATGTAGCTTCTTTCATGCCGAACACGTCATACGATCTAAAAGCTAATGTGGATCTTTGGAAGAGGGAAACACCGGAAAAGCAGCTTTGTGACAATAGTCACATCGCTTGAACTTTTTTAACTTTTTGTTGCATTATAACCACAAACATGGATGTATTTTGGGGGGAATAGAATAATGCAAAGTCGCGTCAAACTTTGAACAAGACTTAAAAGACCAGGATTTTTACAAAAAAAAAAAAAAAAGCTGAAAAGTGTGGCATGCATTTTTATCAAGTCCTCTTGAGGGCGTCACTACTTTAACCCTCCCACGGTCTTTAAACCCCACAAGATTTTTACTCTGTGCGCGGTCCGGTTGGGTCGCACTGAGGCTGCGTGTGATTTTACAAGTTTTTTTTTGCATAGCTTCCAAAATTTATGGTCTGACAGGACGACCCCTCCACTTCCACGCCCTCCGACCACGACATTTTTGACACTCCTCTTGAGCATCGCACTAAGACCACGGGAGGGTTAAAAAACTATTTTTTGCTGCTAGTAAGAGCTTTCTTTTGGTTTAAATCTTGACCATCTCTGTACTTATAGAAACTTTAATTTCATTCTCAGAAAAAGTGCTTGCACAGAATGAAGCTGGGCATTTCTACACTGTTGGACAGTGCACAAATTATATTTTATTACGCTGGATGGAACAGGGCAATGCGTGATGGTAACAGCTTGGGATATTGTTCCATAATAACTAGCTACAGAAGGCGTATGAATGATGTTGCAAGGTACCACACTGGTAAATTCTCATTTGGCAATAATTAAAGACATTTACTAAAGCATAAAACATTTAAATTGTTCTTTCTTACTCCACCAACCCTCATACTAGAAAAGTATCTCACTAATCCCTGTGTGAATATTCAGGATTTATGGGAAAAATTAACTATGTAGCCTCTGAATGATCACCATGATCCTAAAGGACATAAACAAACAAACAACTTGCGGTAAATCTATAAAAAATGATCAAACTTTTATCAAATATTTTATTGCACCGCTTCCTGCTGCATAAAGCCTTAACAGTAAATTTACAAGGTAGCTGAAAAATAAACAAAGTGATACATAAAGCTGAGAAACGAGATTTCAGTTCCAATCGAATACAAGAATGCTTTAACTAGCATTTTCCACGATTTATTCTGAGTTGAAAAATGGACTTTTCACAGACATGCTGTGCTCCGAAGAGTCTCTGAGGGCAGTTAACAGGATAAATCATCCAAATACAGTCAAACAAAAGGTGAAACTAAGCCTGGGTTTGCCGTCTCAAGGCACTGGAATGCCTTCACTTTGAACTTGCTGGTTTTTATCGATACATGAACTGCTTAGGAAGTGAATCTCTGTTGTACGGCCTGTAGCAGAATCTTTGCCTCACTTCACTCATTTAATTTTGACTTCGTTATATTTTTCAACCTTTGTAAGCATGGAATACTCTGAGTTAGTAAATAAGTAGAATAACTGAACATTTTTTTTTTTTTACATTTTTATGTTTCCGATAGTCACAGATCAATTTTTTAAATAATAGAAGAACTAGACTTTAAATGCAAAGCAGCAAATCATTAAAAAAAAAAACACAAACAAAAAAAAGCAAAATTTTCTTTTCTCCTTTTACCAGTTTGCTTGAGAATAAAAGACAATGACTTGACTTAAAATATTTTTGGCAGAAGCTTTTAAAAATATGCTTTTAACAGCATCTGCAAGTGTACACGTCAGATCATGTAACTGAAGCAGGGAGGAATGCAAATAAATCCCAAAGCTATAATCCAGAATAGACAAACTAAACATCAGGCTGGCTGCACTGGAAGTAAGGATGCAACATGTGCTCTTTGAAATTCCTGCCCTCTTTCCCTACAGTCAGCAATGCAGCAGGTTGTGTTTCTCTTGTTTTTTTTTTCTCCTGCATCTGAATTATCACCTGCTTTCAGCAGACTAAATATTTAACCTACTTGCCTGTCAAGAGCAGATTTAGTCTTCCAGAATCTGACACTTTCTGGCCCACCTTTGAAAGACATTAATAAACATAAATATGGCAGGATTATCCTCTAAATCCAGGAATAAAAGGCTTCTGTTAAATGTGGCCAACTGCCTTGGAGAAAAGAAGTGCCATTAGTTTGGAAGTAAACACAAAGTAATATATATAATCGTTAATTTGCTTTTTTTTATTCAACACTAAAATCTCCTTAAACTTTTGCGTCAACATTAACACCATCTTTCAGCAAACGGTGAATATTTTAACTTAACTGTTTGTCACAATTAGCTCTGGTCTTTTTGAATTTGATGCATTTTTTTCCCTCTGCTTTTCCACAAAATGCATCCAAAATGTCCCAATTACGTTTGGCCAAACTTTGTACTATTTCCGTGACTATGTAAACGCAATCCAATAAAACCTTGGAATAATACCATCTTTATTTCACTTCATAGTGAACATGAACTCCAAAACAGATGTGCCCTGTTTTTATTCTGCAGTGCATAAGTTAACCATGATAGCTACACTGAATCTTATATAGAGAAGACAGAGCACATGTTACTGTAAACTAAAGATTAAAAACAGAAGGTAGGGGGAAGGGCGGAGGTAGGTGAAGCAATGGATAGGCCCCTCACTGACATTTGCTGATGACAGTTTGGGTGGGGCCGGGTCTAAAATAATGAAGAAAGATTGAAAACATGAAAGGAGCAGTCAATCCAGCCCACACAGCAGCAAACTGTCACTCAGAAAGCTGGATGTCATATCTTGGACATTGTTGACGGATGAGCTGGTATGCCAAACGTGCTATACTTCGAACTGCACAATCTAGTACATCATAATAACCGTATGCTTCTATTTGGTGCATTCAAATGCCGTATTCATTTTTCATTTGTGCCATAAAATTTATTTTTTCTCTTTTCCTCCCCCAAGAGCTCGTTGACAGCACAACTGATTCTGTATATTTATTATGCAAATTATTGCAGAATGTCTACAAGACTATTTTGGGGAGCCAACAACAATTAGTGCAGCTTAATTTTACAAACTCAACAAGATATTGACACTAAGAAGGAGTGAAAATACATTAAAAATATTAGATAAGTTAAGTCTTAGATTTGTGTTTATATGTAATTTCCTGAACTTTCTGTTAACAGTAACTATATCCAACTTAGTGCTCCATCCAGTTTATAAAGTATTACATGTTGCCTGGCAACTGCATGATATTTTTCACTGATAAAATGCATGAGTAACATCAGGATGTCTGCTAGCATCAGAACCATCCAAATACAGCTTTGTGTAAAAGCCTCAAATGTGATCGCAGCCAACATTTAGGTTTGCTGAACAAGTGTCTGACGAGCAGCTCTTAGTCACTTCTTATGATTGGGGGAGTTGAGTAGTGCGCTGCCCCAGGGTTTTAAACATCCACCCACAATGGAAAACACAGACTGGCCAGCATCGAAGTCTGTGCCATGCTGTGGCCACGAGGCCCAATGAGGTTTCTTCAGCATCTCTGTTGGGCAGGGATGTTGAGAGTCTGGCAAAGCTCATCAACCACCATATCTCCAAAAAGCCTCGTGACTCAGTGTGTATGAGCCTAATCGTTGGAAAAAAAACAAAAAACACCCTCGTCAACCACAGGCTAAAGAAATAACATCCAAAATCTTAAGCAGGAGGGGTAGAAAAGGTAAAATATGTGAATAGGTGACAAATCAGAAATGAACAGAAAGAAGGAAGTAAGGATAGGAGCTAAGAAACACAAAAAAAGGACATATAAGTAGATGGGGAAAGTGTTAGGAAGGGGAATATGAGATCAAGACAAAAGCAAATAACATAATAAGGAGAGAAGAGCAGGTCAAAGAATAAAGGTGATGGGATGACACGGAGGTAAAACAACAAAGAAGAAGCGGATAGCTCGACAGATGATGGGAACTGCAGAGCGAAGTGAGAGTAAAAGGTGACAGCAAAGAACCAAAGTTACACAAGATGAAAGAAAGAGATAATTAGAAAGCTAGAGACTGGGATGAAGAGAAAAAAGTAGTGAGACAGAAAGTGTGAATGTTAGCATCAGTATAAGCCATGACAGCTACAAGGTGGACAGAGAAGAATCTGACATCAATTTCTGTCCACAAGGAATCCAACACAGAAAAAGAAGCTACAGTCCAGACATTATTCATACCTTTGGCTGATTTAGGCTTAAAGTACATTTTAATTTCAAAAACACATTTCTTCTGACTGGACATAATAACATTTTGGAGCAGCCCAGCAAGTGTACCGACTCAAATCTGATTGAGAATTTGTGGAAGGAGCTAAACATTAGAGTGATGGCAATGAGGCCTTCTAACTTTAAGGACATGAAGCTCATCATCAAGATAAGTTATCAAATTAACAGCTCACACATTCAAAAATCTAGTCAGCAAATGTAAACAAGAGTTTGATTGCTATAACGACAGCCATTTGTTTAATGAATACAAAGATGTTTTAACTGGACTGCATCCAAGTGATTTTAGCTCCATATTAGCTACTGAAACAAACTCCCTTTTCTGTGTACTTCAGCACTCAGTTTCTGGATTGATTGCTGCCCCTGGCTGTCCCTTATGTGTCAAAATGGCACTTACTCTAGTTGTCTAATTATCACAAAAGCTGTGATGCATCCACACCTTGTTTTTAAAGCCTAATGCATTTCTATAACTGTCATTGATGGTCAATGTAAATCTCCACAATACTCTCCTGTGTCATTTAACTATTTTTTTTATATATATATAAGTCCGCCGGATTGAACTACTGATAAATAATATTTGCTTACATAAAACTAGAGTGCCATGTTCTTGAGTAGAGTAAAAAAATATTATTTCAGCAGGTGTCATGATAAGAAAAGCCACACAGTGTGCTGGACTCTTTCCATTTCCATGGTTTGACATTTCTTTGATCTGCTTGAGACCTGGCAGGAGGCCTGAGGTTATTTCACCTTAATAAGGGTAAAACTGTAGGAGCTATTTTCTACCAGCCCCACCAAAGGCAACAGGGCTGTAACCGTGGCGTTGTTCTTCATTAAAACCCAAAGCTTCACAAAGAATCTTAAATTTCTTAAATTCTTTGGTGGTAAACACCAAACATTTGACTGCGCTTCCAAGGAATGTCTCTAAATTCTTCAACTTTCACAACTGGATGTCGCTCATTCTATTCCCCCAGTAAGGTCGTAGACGTGTTTTGAATTGGCACCTTGTCAAACAACAGAGAGGGGGAAAAAATGTAAACACGCTATTTTATGCAGAGTGTAGAGTGTCACTCTGCAAAAATGTACCATCCTCCTCGATAAGGGAGTGTCTTCCAGCTAAATATGTTGAGTATATCTGCTATAGACTTAAGGCAAAAATAATTTGGATGTCTCCAAAAACTTTTTATAAAGAGGCTGCATCGTTGAGTACATTGCATAATGTTAGAATACTGGCTCTGCAACTTATATTTCAATTTATATTCCCAATCACATCAATCAATGGCTTTAGGTTGGACATATTTAGGAGAAGGGATCAGTACAAAGAGGTCTGATCACTCAGCTGTCTGACATTGAGAATTTTGTTTCCGCTTACTCTTAGGTATAACTTAATAATAAAGTTTCTTTAAAATCAGTGTCATTGTATACAACATTTTGCATCTGATGAATGCATACAGAAAATATGAGATCAAAGACAGCAATAAAGTATAAAGGCTTGACAGTTTGACAAGATAGATTCATGGACTGACAGCAGGGAAAACAATGAAGTATGAAGTTATGACAGTGCGGTACAGGCTGTCAGGCTGATACATCATGTGGGAAAACTCAGAAACTGTAGATTCTCTGATGCTTATGTGTGAGCACAAACCCTTTGTACATGGATGTGTACATTCACCACCAGACTGCTGAGTTATGTGCCATGTGCAGTGTGCAACATGACGCCAGGAAGAGTCACAACTAAAATCAGTTTCAAGGAAAAAAACAACAACAAAACCACCAGCCACGAATATTTAAAACATGTTGGGTCTTGACTGGTACAAATTAATCTGCCATAAAATCTGAAACTGTCGGCAAACAAGTTTTAAAAGCTTTAATGCAAAATATGGCTGTAGCCGTATACTGTTCCTGGTTTTATTGTGTTTTTAAACAATTACAAACACGCTGCTAACCTCCAGGTTTTTGGAAAGAAAAAGCTGAATACACCAAAATTCTCACCAAATGCTACATCATGTACATCCACATAAACTCAACAGCAACTGTGTTAGCCTTGCTGTTTATGGATTGGACCACCTTTTCATATTAAAACTACCATTATTGTTTATGGTATAGATTCAACATCATGTCAGAAATCTTCCTCAGACACTTTGGTCCATAATTACATGACAGAATCACTCAGGTGCAGTACATGTAGACATGGAGGTTCAGTGGAGTACAGTGATCACATCATTGTGTTAAAAACACGGTACATTGTGGTTGTAAAGGAATGAACATGGTCAGCAAAAATATTGAGGTAGACTGTTGTGTTTAAAAAGACTGTTGTGCTCAGTTGGTACTTGCAGAAGCAGCCTGAACCCTTGATATATGCCAGGACTGATCTATATCCCCCATGCTGTTTTTACTAAGTTCTGACCCTGAAAGTTGGAGCTAAAATTGAGGTTTATCGATCCAGGCAATGTTTATTCAGTCTGTCATTGTCCAATTTTGGTGAATCTGTGGGAATTGTAGCCTCAGTTTCCTGTTCTCGGTTGACAGGATGGTGTCTGGTCTGGAGTTCTGCAACTGATTCAAGACTTAAGATGCTGCAGGTTCAGAAACGGTATCCCAGATATTTTGGTTGAAATTAATGGTTATATGACCCACTATTGCCTTTTCTATAATCTCAAAAGAGTCTGCCCATTCATCTCCAACATCAAAACCGTATTTTTACCTACACAATCCTGCATGTGAGACATTTTCTCTTTGCTGGACAATGTTCTGTCATCCAAAGAAATGCTGTTGTATGAAAACCCCAGTAGATAAGCACTGTCTGACACCGACAACCACACTATGTTCAACGCCTTTTAAAGGGAAGGTAGGTAGTAATGCTGGTCTGGAAGTTGTGAACCCAATTTAGGCAAACCGTGATTGGTAATGGGAATAAGGTGGATGAGGGAGGGTGAAAAAGGGTGGGTGATTTAAATGTCCTCATCCTAAACTTTTATGGGAATGAAAATAAGCTATCTGCCATCCGAAATGCCAAGGGCACAGAGTCAGTATGTGGGCAGGAAATACAAGTAGGCTGGGAAATGTTGAAGCTTCAGTGACATGTTGGTGATCGTATTAACTCTGAGCCAAGATTTCCACATACCCATGTTTACATGCTGTCCAGTGCTAAAATAACGCAGGGTCTTACTGTCAAGTAGCACTAAAAGCAAATAAAAGTTGTAAAAATTAAATAAAATGTCTTTTTGAGAACATGTACATTTCACACACGATTTTTGCAAAGCATTGATGTCACTGCTCTAAACAGATGTCAACACCATGTGGACAACATTTTGTCAATCATTTGGTTATTTACTTTCTTGAATCAAAGTTTTTTTCATAGGTTTAGTTCTTTAATAAAAGAGTGGTGGTGATGTTGTCCTTCCAAACAGTCTGAAACCAAACAGTTCAGTTATGCTGCATTAGCTCAGTATCTACATACTCATGTAGAAATGTGCTTATGTTCATAGAACATACTGCTATGCATTGACTTTAAATATCAATTATTACTTCTTCACATGCCAGCCTGATAAATATAGATACACCTTCACCTACACAAACACACACAAACACACACACACTTACTTTCCTGTCAGTTGGTGCAGCTGATGAGCTGCTTTCCCATTTCTCATCTTGTTCTGTGTGACAGCCCAGGTGGGCTGACACACTACAGGAGATGTGAAAGGTGGGAGTAAGGGAGAAGAAGAGATTGAAAAACGATGCATGAAGAAAACACAGAGGAAGAGTGGAGCTTTCCAGGAAGGAAAAAAAAAAGCACTGGGTAAATTTTTCCATCAGATGTCTGCTCGGCCCGATGGTAGTGCTGCAGCTGCCACCTGTGTCGTCACATTAAAAACAACTGAGTGCCCCGCTGCACCCACAATCCACTCACTAGGACAGAAAGAGAAGGCAGAGTAGACAGAGATGTTTCTAATGATAGATTTCCTCCATATATTTAACACTACGCGACACCGGCCGCTGGGAAAATATTTCTTATCGCAGGGAACATTACTTTATTTCTTTTTAGTCACTTTGGCAAAAATATGTTGCTTCATGGACGTTATTTTGTATTACAATATTTCAAAGTAACACAAGTAAGACAACTTTAAGCTTTCAGAACTAGAACATTAAAATGACCATTAACATACTGAATAAAGAAAGCTTGGTTTTTCATTGCACTTTGGTGCTTACTGGACCTTGCTGGAGAAAACAGAGTGCTCTTCATAGGCAAAACTGTCTGACATTATGCTCTTCATGATGTATCTGCAAGTGTGTGATTGCAAGGGACACACTACTCTGAAGAAGATTAGTTGATCTGATCAGCAATGGCAGTTACCAACTCCGAATGCAACTCCAATTAATTTGTCCTAATTCAACCCATTTCACATCTACGCCCCCACTGTTCCTCTGCTGCATCAGCACCTCAGGTCATAAAATTACCAAGTACCTGTTTGTCACAGCTAAGTGAGTCTGTCCTCTGAGCCGGCAGTGTGGGCTTGTGCAAAACAGCATGGGTGTTCATTTACAAAAATAAACAACCCTCATTTGGTCAGTTAACTCCAGGCAAGTGACTATTTTTACAGACAATTAACATAAGGGACAATGTCAAAAGTCTACAAAGAGGCCACTTCTTTGGTTCAGGTACACATGGCTTGTAGTCATATCTCCAAAGATCTGTACATAAAGTGATACTCTGTAAAGACTGTGTGCCCTTTAAATAACACATTCAACCATGTGAAGTCTCTCAAAACATAAATTTCAGAGAATCTCTGTTGATGCATGTTGGTATTCTGAACTAATATCTCAACTTATTCCTAATTTCAAATGTCTAAATAGAGCGTTTCTGTTACATTATATTATTTTATGGTGTATATAAATGAATTTGTGCACTACTCACCAGGTATATTGGAGCCCCTTACAGCTAAATAAGCATGCATAATGAAAATAGATCCTCACAGTTGACTGTTACAAAAAATTTAATCAGGAAAACAACCGAATGCAAAGAACAGAAGACTCTGTCCACACAATTTTAAGCATGACTTGTGATTATAGGATCTCCACTAGCATAAGTTGAGCGCAGATGGTCTCGCAAAGCTTCTGGAAAAAATTCAGAAAGCCGTTTTATTTTTTTTTTCAAATGAGGCACGATTTCCAAATGGGGTGGGAAAAAGAAAATGAGTTTGCAAAAGTTATTTTGCTCTAATTATGTTTTAATTATCTATTTTTGTGCAGAATAATTGGATCTTTCCCCACATAAAAGCCACAGAGATCATTAGCCTACATTCAACATTGATGTTGTCATTGATTGTGCTCTGTCCCATTTTAAGCTCATCAACTGATAAATAAAAAGGTGACATTTAAGTAACAACCAGTTGGAGTGGCCAAAGACCACTCCCACTGGGATGAAGAGCTTCATCTAAACCTACATAAATCCAAACAAGAGGAGCTATTTCAAAATACTTTTAAATGTTTACAAAAATATTATTCATCCAAAATAACTAGTTTTTTTTATTGGTGTCAAAATTAGCCAAGATATCACATCAAGACAAGATTCAGGTTTGTAAGGAGGCCAACAGTTTCTCTTATAGAGAGTGTGTTACAAACACCTGTACACCGAGTCAAGCAGTTTTGTTAATGGTTTAAAACTCCAGAAAATACAGTAAAAAAAAATATATGATGACATAGGCTCACTGACAATCACCAGTGTTCTTGCATGAAAAGATTGGACTACAGTGATTGAAATACATTATTTTATCTTTACACCTGAAACTCCCTTAAACATAAGGGAGAGTCTAGAACAAAGTATATATACGATTTAACATCTTTAGCAGCTTATATAAGCAGAAAAAAAAATCTGTATCTATATATCACTAGGAATGCATTGAGACAGTGCTGGAAATTCATTACATTATACTTTCACTGCAAACTAGATCTAACGTATTCCTTTTCCTTATTTCAAACAGTGAAGGCTATTTTAGAGCCTTTATCTTTTATCTGATCATTTACTCTTGCAGTGTAAATGTCTTTTTATTAACTCGAGCTTATTCTGTACGTTCTTAGAAACTCACAGTACTGAATTATAAAGAATCATATGCCATCTTTGAATTGAATCATGTTCTCTTAAACTAAGTTTTGATAAAGTGCATGGAATGACACTGGACATGAGTTATGTTGTTCATTGTGTATGACTAGTGAATTTGGGCAGAGTTTTTGGGTTAATGTCAATCAATGCTTGTTAAATCTTGCTTATTTATGTTTTGCTTTGTTTCTCTGCTTCCTGCACTTAGATTTGTCTGCCTTCATGTTTTATTTAGAAAAAAACTGTTTCCCTTGCTCCCTTCTGATTTCTGCCTTTCTCCATGCCAAGCCATTGTCACAGATTGATCCTGATCTATTCACTAAAAGTAATTTTCTTTCTCCGTATACATTCAGCATGGTTTCCTTTGTTCTTTGCTGGTTTGTTGGCGTTCACCATACTGTAGCCCTTTTGTCCACTGGAAAACAAATCGGTAGTCAAGTAGATTCAAGTTGTACTTTGTTATGTCTGTTAAGTGTTTTGTGTAACCTTGCACAGTCAAACACCCAGAGGGGGTATTCACACAGCTTATGTGTCTGACTATGTTGTAAATTGGGGGAGAATATTTGTAAAAAACAAAATACTCCAGATAATTTACTAAGAGATGTAGTACAGTACTAGAAAACAAACACAGCAAGCCGTCAGGACATGGATACCATTTAATCGCTGGACTGTAAATTCAGTCAGTGCAGTTCATTCATAGAGCATTAATCTCAGAAAACCTAAAATGTTTCAAGTGTGTCAGAACATAGATGCTATTAAACAGGGACTTCCTTATTTTTTACCAAAGCCAAAAACTTTGGAATTTAGATTTAGCATTGTATATTAGATATATACAATGTGGTTCACATAATCATCAATCCATGTGAATATTCCCTTGAGAAAGCAGACCCTTGTTTTTTAATAGGTTGTCATCATTTTCAAACACATTCGATGACAGAAGTTGACAACAACAAGAACTTAAAGCAGCAATTTCACAAGCATTTGTTGTTCTTTGCCATCTATTGAAGTTGACACTGGGTCATTTGTACCTTTACCAGTTTGACAAAACGTTCCCAAGATATTTAAAAAACATCTTCCTCGTTTTCCTACTCAAAAAAACTCGGGTCTAAAAGGACAAAAACTGCAAAATGACCAAACAGTAAAAAGAAAAAGTCTAGCTTCCTGTTTAAAACCCTCAACTGTCAAGACAGCAGTGTCCTCCTGGACCCAAGCATTTTGAGGTTGACAGTTAAAAGGATAAAAAATAAATAACTTTATTACACCGATCATCTTAATTTTCATAAGAACGTACACAGCAAAATGAACCAAGAACATATTGTAAATATATTGTTTCAAAATCTTGAATAAGAATGAAGAAGCATTGCAGAATTTTTGTCTTTCTAACACAGACAATCAGCTTAATCAACAAGGTGATACAGACAAAAGGATCATGATGCAAAGGCTTGTCCATGTCTGTTTGACTAAAGAGATTGTGCAAGCAGAAAACTCCCTTTTGGACACGCCACAGCCCAAAGTATGTGCAGCCGTGCAAGTGCAGAGAATTATCTCACTCAGAGGGGGGAAGACATGAGAATCCATGTCAATTTCAGATTTCATGTCGTCACTGAATATTCATTAGCAATGTTTGTCAGTTTAATATTCTATCTTTGGTGTGAGTCTCCCTAGTTGGCCTCAAGGCCATCCGGAATGTGGAGATTGCAAAAGAATAGCTTATCAATATTCATATAGGTTTATGCTTTCATTAATGTTGCAACAAATTGTATCAGATCAAACTCACAGCATGTGGGTGTGTCCACACTGGGGCATCTCACAGACCGAAAGAGAGAAAAAGGTTGAAGAGAGAGGGAGACTTGTCAGAGGGGGGTGGACGGTGAAGATGGTGGGGAACAAAGAGAGGGACAAGACTGCTACAGATGGTCGAATGTCTCCAAAAGATAAGAGCAAACTTTGAAAAAGAAGGGAAAGGATCAAACAGATGAGCAGAGACAGAGGAGAAATAAGTGGGAGGTCAAGAGAAGAAAGGGAAGAAGGGGATAAAAGAGTCAGTGATACTAAGTAGGAAGGAGGCGGCCCGGGAACAGAAGAGTTAAGTTCTAAAGGTATCTGGCCTACTTTGTTCTGACTAATGAAGCCAAAGTGTCCCGAATCTGTCCTGAATCACCAGAGGCTCGTTAGACCACCCTGTTCTGAGACTGTGTCTGTGTTTCCCCTGGCATGTTTGTAAGCATGTGATGTGTGTTTGAGGGAGGGTTACACTTGATGTGAGCCTGATTTAATGTGCTTCTCTCTCCGCTGTACCCTGAAGCTGCATGCGAGTGTGAGCTCAATGCCCTGCATGTGTTCTTGCCTCCACTTGTCACCTTGCTTCATATACCAACATGGTGACAGAATGCTTCATGCAAACGTGTCCATTGCATGGCCACATGTAAGCGTTTGAAATTTTTATGTTTAGTGACTTTGCAAGATTAATAGATTGATTGTGAGATCTCCATGAATTTCTATGAAAGTTGACATGCTGACACAAAAACATAAAAAACACACACAAAAAAATGAAATTTTTACTTAACCACCACCATGACAACCAGTTTGTAAGTTAACTCTACCCCTACAACTTCTATGTAACTTGTGCTCCATTATTGAAATAACTATCCCCATGACATGTTACAAGATATGTAAGCCCATGCTGCCTAATCTCTATCCTCCTGCCACTCCATGCATGATTAACTGCGTTCAAATGGGACGACTACATTAATAAGAGCCATGTAATTGGCTTCTGTGTGTGGAGAAGGAACAAAGTATTGCATCTTATGTTTGAAAATGGGTGCCAGGCAAAGTTTAGGGAAATAATCTACTGATAAACACTCACCGGCCACTTTATTATTAGGCGAACATGTCCAAGTGTTAGTTACCACAAGTAAACAATCAGCCATTCACATGGCAGCAACTCGATGCATTGGTCAGAGTATTTCAGAAACTGCTGATCTACTGAGATTTTTATGAACTGCCAACTCTTGGGTTACAGAGGACATAATATCCGGAGAGAGGCAGTAGTAAAGATTAATGTTACATTTTTTGGGCTGACCTGGGAGGTCAGAGGAGAATAGCCAGACAGGTTTGGAATGATACAAATGCAACAGTAGGTCAAATGACCACTTGTTACAACCAGGTTGTGAGGAATACCCTCTCTGAACCTGCACTGACATGAAACTTGAGGCAGAACACCAAACTGAGTGTTAATCTCATCAACTAAGGATTGAAAACTAAAGCTGCGTGTCACAGCTTCGATCTGTCCTGACTTTTTTTATGAACAGTTCAGGCTGCTGCTGGTGGTGAAATGGTGTGGAAGAAATTTACATGGCAGATTTTGGGGCACTTGGTACCGATTAAAGTTTAAATATCGCAGCATTTCTGAGTATTGTTGATGACCGTGTTCGTCATTTTATGATCACAGAAAAAGGCTCAACAGAAAAATAATCGACACGTCAAGGACCAGCTATGGTTTGCGCATATTGAGGCAAAAAATAAAAATGTGTGAGGAGACACACTGGTGGGTAAACAACAGAAATCAAGTGTTACATATTGCAATTAAAACCTAAGATTTAAGATGCAATAATACCATGGAAATTACAATTTAACTGAATGAAAACCAAGAAAGCTGTAACAGTAATTATTGCTGAAATCTGTGTGACTATAGTAGAAATAATGTACTTAATATACATATTTATATATGTACAAAACCCAATACTAGTGACACTCAATAAGTACAAAGTGTGATTGTCGATGGCGGATTAGAAGCAGGGTGTTTCTAATAGACTCCTCCCTAACAAATATACCCTCCTCTGGCTTAATTGCCTCCAGTCTTAAACATGTTACCCAATCACAGGAACCTCACATAAAAGGTGCTCATGTACATCTCTGGAACATCTTTATACATATCATTTTATGTGCACAAATCTGTCAATTTCCTTATTTTTCTTCAGTACATCAGCAGTTTAAATGCAGTAAACACATCACTGTGTTGCTGTCTTCTCATTTCTCAGAGTGAAAATTGACCTTTTCCATAATTCCCAAATCTAATCTTTTTCAAATTATTGAATGCAACTCTTGGGGATGCCTGGATGATAGACTGAAACAAGCAAATAACAGCGTGAATATGTTTCGTGTTTTCGATGACTCTATAGAGTATTGTAAAATCTGTTGTGTTAATAGACCAGGCAATGTTTTTATATGAAAAAAAAAATAGTAAGTTTAAAAGACGCAAATCCCAGACAAGTTATACAAAGAATTTTTTTTTCTATTTCCAACAGACATAGCAAGATATCTGATAAATATTCAGAGTTATGAAGAGAATACAGCCAAATTGTCATAAATTTTGAGCAGCAGATAAATAGAAAGCATTAACCATGTTTTTAGATTGCAGGTAGAGTTGTATAGATCTGAAATAGGCTTGTCCTTCAAGGGGAAATAGTCTTTCATCTTTTTCCTGCGGAAGCTAAAATTCATTTCTCTTTACAATTTGTTCCTAAAAATATATTCATCCTCTAGGGCTTTTTTCCCTTTTCTATTGTTTACAAAACTGAATTACTGCAGATATAATTATAAGCTATTATCTAGAGCAATTAAAAAATACCAAAAACAAGCCTCGACAAATGGATTTATAAAAAAAAAAAAAAAAAAAAAAAAAACGATGTTAAAGGTGAGACAATTAACTGCTGGTTTCCATAGGCTTCACAGAGGCACAATTCAGTGCTACTACAGAGATATGGTTTTAAAGGATGAACAAGAAGCTGTGAATCTCCTCATGTAATTTACTTTTTGATGAATTCTTATCACTTGACTCTATAATTTTAAGATTAATCTGTTCACATTTAGGCTTTCTGCAAATTAAGGCAAAATAGATCTATGCTGAAACAAAAATGTTCCAAAGGAAATTACATTAAAAAAAAGAAGATTGGTTAAAAAGAAAACAAAACTAATACTACAAGAGTTTATGTGAAAATGTACTGATGTGTACTATAAATTACATAGAAGTTGATTGCAATTTTGTGTGCGACTACATAGACTTTTATTATTATTAGCATGGTATACTTCTTTTTAGTCTAGATAAAGATGGCTCACAATATAGGATGACCAAATGACAGAGAGAGGACATGTGTTTACCTGATATAATAAGAATACCAAAGAAACAATACACAGCTTTTTTTTTTTTTAGCAAATCTGAAAGACCAAACATTGGGATTGGATTGCAACAGCATGAACGGAAGAAAAACTGAACCACAAAGCCAGACATACACGAAATGAGTCTGAATAATTGAAAAGACCAAGGGTAATTGCTCCAAGAAGCAGTTATTAGGTGAGAGGATAAGAGTGAGTAATGAATTTAACTGAGAAGATAAAAACTGTGATCCAAAATCTAGTAAAAGAATAACTAAAGTATAAAAAGTAAAAAGATTAAAAGCTCAACTAAAAAAAAGCCCAACACAAATAGAATAATTTTACAAAACCTTTAAAAAACCCAATGAGCATAATATGATCTACAATAGTTAATTATTACAATATTATAATTTAATTAGTGCTTGTTGGTGATATTTGTAACTGTTGTAATAAAGCCTGAAGTGTTCATGCCCCATAAACCGCAGGTCCACCTCTCTAAACTGAACATAATTACTATCTGCGGATTTGCAGGTCCTTCTGTTGTAATGGTTACATTAAACCCTAATAAAAATATTAAATGTGGTCCTGCTACAGTCCACACCACAGTATTTTGTTAGGTGATATAGTTATTTATTTCATAGTACCTGGAATATTTAGGTTTACACCCAAACCTCACATTGCCAGAGGTTTGGGTGTAACTTTGCATCTAAAGAGAATTGTGAGGTCCAAAACTGTATTCTACACATTCTGTAACAATTTTTCTTAGACACCAAGGTTACATTTATTTTCAATTTATTAATTAAAGCTAAAAAACAAAACAAAAACAAAAAACAAAAAACAAAAAAAACAACAAAAAAAACAGCAATGTCGTTTGATGCAAGCAATATTGAAATCTATTTAACTATTTGTTTGACAAAAAGATTAGGATCATGCAGCTCAGTGTGCTCACTGGGACTTCTGGCATTCTTAGCTCCATTTCGATGTGCAATTCAGCCAGTAGGAGATTTGTTCATGAGGAGAGGCTGTCCAAAACCACAAAAGCTCAGGATGAGGCCCCTAACTTCTAAACAAGCTAATTTGTAGATCTGGCAGATATAAGATGGTAAGAGTTGCTAACTAAATACTGTCGCTCTGAGGAGGAGTTTCAAACTTCTTACAAAGAACTGAAATGGAAGGGACTGAAGCACAGACGTGGACACATTGCATAATATGAATGTGTAATTGCTTACCTTTACATTCCAAACTTAATGACAGCTTTACATCAAGGCTGTCTATAATGCTTATTTATTCTTACATTTTACAGATTTATTTCCCCTTTATTCCCCCTGGTAATAACAAGTATGCCAATTTCACTTTTGAGGGTTAATAAAGTGTGATATTATTCAAATTAATTCAGCTTAATAAAACATTAAAAGCATGTGTCAGAGGATATCAGCATCCAAGAATTACTGCCATTTTTTATCCTTTTAGTTAATATGGTCTTTCTAAAATGAATTATAATCTCCCTGGAATACAGATTAAAAGATTGAAGCTACTTTATTTTTGGATATTTCTTCTTAAGCTATCAGTGCATCAGAAAAGAAATGAGGAAATCTTGGTACTCAATCATTTCATCAAATAGCTAACACTTAAGCACAGAAATGACTAACACTTAAGCACAATCACACTTCCGCCCTGAGCCTTTACAGCATTAAGTTCACATGAAAAGCACATCAATGGACAAAGAAACAAAGAAACCATGAGAGCCATTTTCATGTCCTAACAAAATCATCAATATAGTCAAAACTGAATCACACATGACATAATATGCCACTGCATCCTGTAGCATCTAACATTGTCTGCACTGTTCTGAGCCTCGTGACGAAGAAACACTCTGACTGTACCTGTAGGACGAAGTGCTTTTGAGGGCCTGTGGGTTAAATGCCCTGGAGAATTTCACAAGACGTGTATGCTTAACACTACAGGGATTCCTCTTTCCTTTCCATTGGTACCATGGCAACTATGAGGTTTTCCGTGTCTGTTCCAATTCTCCAGCTCCTTCTAAAGACGTCCTAATTTCTCTTCCTTCCTGACAACCTCTCTCCTAAATTACCTTTGCCGCCGCTGTGTTCGATTGTAGCGTTTGAATCCTCATGGGATTATTTTTTTATAAGAGTTGGTAAATGTGCTTGAGGGTTGTGAACCTTTAATAATCTTCTGTGCTTTTGAGCTTCCTAAAAACCTGGAGTCAGAAAAAAAAAAATCCCATGCAATGCTACGCAATACCAACCCACTGTATTTTAACAAGAACAAATCACTGAGTAAGATCCCGTAAGTCATATTTGAATAATTTTAGAAAATATTCTAACATAAGAAATTTATTTCTATGTAGTCAGACCTATTTGTACATGTACTACTTACCGCAGTTCACTTTCTACCATACCAGCCATGTTATTACCTTTGCCTTCCATAAAGGCCAGATTTGTATGTTCATAACAAAATCTGCATCAACAGATCCTCCAATGTGAGCTTCTCCAAAGTTACCATGGGCCTCTTGGCTGATTTTGAGTAAATCTCACCTTGTTTTGTTCAGGAGGATGACCATTTGAAGAAGTTTACAGGCCATTCAAACTTTTGCAAGGGTTAGGGTTAGGGTTAAACTGTGGTAGTTCTCAGATCTAGTTACATAGTTTGAAATACATTTTTAAGAAGGTCCAAATTTATAAGAAATTTGGCAAATTTCCTCACATTGGTGTTAATGATTCTTCGTCGAAAAAAAGAGAAAAATGCTAGTTCCACGAAAAGAGCAATAACAGCAGGAGGAAGTGTTGTTTACACCTATTATTGTGTCAGAGACAACAGCTCTACCGTTATTCAATGCTCAGTCACTCACACATGACATGTACACACAAACGCCTTCGCAAACTTTTCTGTCCTGCTGTTTCAGCTGCAGTCTGGAGGCCTGTGTTAGATTAGTGTTGCATTTAGGCATCAACTCCACGTTCAGCGGGCATTTTCTAAGAAAACAGCTTTGGGGAGAAGTTTGCAAAATGTGACAAAAAAATCACATTAGTGTTTTCCTTTTTTTTTTTTACTCCTTACAAAACAGCATAAAATATCTTTCAAAATTATATTCTCGTGATTAAATGTATTTTTATGGTAGGCGTCTGGCTTTCCCCGGTGATCTTTGTGAAATGGCAGATGCACAACAATGTTATTTCTTTAGCACCCTGTCAAAAACATCAGCGGTCAGTGCTGTGATTTGAACTCAGAAACATTGATGTAAGCTAATGTGAGAAGTAACCCAGAGTTCGTCAGTAATCTTGTAAGTATTCTCCACTTTGCTCTAGGATTGATCTTTTGCTGTTTGAATTAAGGAGGTCACAAAGATTTTAAGCTCGTTTACAACCTCTCAAAATCTGGGTTTGTGGAGTTCAAACACTTCAGAGAAGATTTTGCCATTTTTATAGTATGATTAACCTCAATACGTTCTTTGTATTTATCAAAAAAAAACAAAAAAAAACTCAACTATGTGTTGAGAAGTTCAGACTTTAAAGGGACTGATCATAAAATCATTTAGATAGGATGTAAATGTGAGTTCTTGGTTTTGTAATTTTAATAAATTAGCAAAAAAAAATCTAAAATTGTTCCACAGTGTCATCATGAGTTATTTATACAGGTTTAGAAAGAGGAAGGAGAAATGAAGCACTGCGAATACTTTCCTGATGTACTGTAGATTCTTGCTCTCAGAATGACTGGAAACAAATTTAAAAAACACATGACAACTACTAGACTTCAAGTTGTGTTTGCAGAGTAATGTAAAGAAGCTTCATATGACTTCCTAAAGTGGAGCAACAGCCTGTTTGAAGCTCCGTACTATTTCAGTGGGGTGGAAGGCAAATTACAGAAATGACACACGACTAAATGGATGTCAGAGTTCTGAGATTTACATTAAAAACCTACAGAAGACTGAACTATGTTGGATCAATGAATGAGGGAAACAATGGAGCACAAAAGAACTAGATGTTTTTTTTTTTCAGATTCCCCTGCCAAGTATTAAATGTTTTGAACATTTTCAGAGTAAAACACTTGCTCTTGCACTCTATTTCACTATTCTTTCTATTCCCCCGTTTTTCTCCCCCGTGTGTGTCACAGTCTTTCACTCACATGTCATGTTCTTTCATGTTCTTTGGTTCTAAGACATTTAATCCCGTGTGAAGTGAGGCTGAAGGGCGAGTGGTTGAGTGTGTGGGTGGGTATGAGGCCAACTGAGTCACAATAGATGACGGGCTGGTGGAGTTTTACTGGGTATAAACTTGGCTCGAGGGTTTAAAAAATAAATTTAGCAAGGGTATGCTTTTTTGATAGATTTTTCTTTTTTTCCTCTTGACAAATGACTAACAAGCATGGGTGTCTGATTGTGAATCTGGTTTTGAGATGTAGTTGAAACCCATGTTCACTGCAGTTCTGTCCTGAACTAAGAATCTTAAGTTATCCGATTTCAGCTTCACAATACATCGACATAATCCAATGTTGCCTAATTATTTCAACATTTAAACTTTAAGTTGCGGATGGTGGGTCACAATATTTAATGTGCTAAGCCTTATGTGAAGAAACATCATTTAACAACTCTCAGTCAGAAAACAAGGTACTTGTAAATTGCATGAAGGCTACAGTTTATCGTGTTGACAAAACACGATAAACTGTAAAAGATAAAAATAATAACCTGGTTTCATAAGTATCCAAACCTTTAAACTGATACTTTGTTTCAGCAGGTTTTCAGCCAGTTTATGTATTCTGTGTATCTTTGGAACAAATACATCTGTGTGACTCATCTCTACTTAGCAATATTTGCCAACTCTACCTTGCAAATGCTCTCCTAATCTATGAGATTTTTAGGGCCAATGCGCCCTTCGGGTCATTACCTTGATTTTCTGCTGGGTTTAGTTCTGCACAATAAGTAGGCCATTCAGTCATTTTTTTTTGTCTGTTAAAGCCATTATTCTGTTGATTTACACTCTGTGGTCATGGAAAAAAACAATCCCACTTTATCTTCTGTAGACGCGCAAAGGTTCTGGGACAAAAGCCACTGATATTTAGGATTTTTCATCCATCGTGACTAATACTCCACTTTCATCAGGAAATGAAATCAGCCTGGATCATTATGCTCTGGGCACCATGTTTCATTGCAAGTATTGTAATGTTTTGGTGGTGCTTTATGTTGTTTTGGAGCCAAAAATACTTTTTGGAAGTGGAGTCCAAAAGTTCAAAGTGTCCTTTTGTCAGACCATAACTCAACTTAGCCAATTAGATTTTTTTGAGAGCTCAGCATTTTTGTAGAAAATCTGTTTTTTTTATTTATTTATTTTACTTTACACTACTAGATAGTGTAGAACTGCTGAAAAAAGAAGTGATTGGTATTGGATGAAGAACACAACCAGTATTGACCATTTCTCCAGCTCTTTTGGTGCTGCTTTTGACCGCTTGACAGCTTGCCTGATTAGTTTTCTTGTTTCATGGAGAAATGTCTTGTTTTTGTGGCCAATATTTTTATTTTGAAAATATTGTCTTCACTCTGCCTGTGCCGTCATACAACACTGAATTTTTTCAAAATTTCTCCTAACTGATATTTTTGTTTTCTTTTTGGATGTCAGTAAGATAACAGCTACTAGATAAATAGTTAAAAAATCTACTTTGATTGTGTCGATTGTTGGTGTGGCAGTGAACATTACAAAAGGTAGAGAAAGACGGATTAAAGGTGTCTAACACCCATGCTGTCTTGGCTTCAATACATCTCTCAACATCTGCTAAACTGATCTCCTCAAATTGTAAATGTCTCCCTATGACTCCCCCCCACTAACCCATCCATCATTCTCCTTAGCCCTACCCCAATTAATACTCTACCTGCCTCTCTCTCACTTTCATCCATCCATCCGTCACACTTGCTGACCTGCCCAGGTCATTACCCACTGTGATGATGGTTTTGTTACACTAATTAGCCTAATTATAATTGTCAGTTATAACATGGTCCTCTGCAGGGACCTTGTGATCCTACTGTGACTCTATCCGACCTTGGCCATTTAACATGTGCATGTGGGTAGTAACTCTGTGACCATATGCGACCTCAAAGCACTACATAATGTTCCTTTTTCCTATTTTAGTTTGTTTTCCCCCCAACTACTCTACTTTGTAATCCAACACATTTCTTTTCCTGCGAGGTTCTTTTGTAATTGTCATCATGACCTCAAATTAAACATGTGGTTAAAGTAGCTTTTGGTGCACTTATCTCCATTTGTTCTGCTCTTTAGGTCCTTCACACTGCATGTGTACTCAAATCTAATGTGTTGTGTTTTCCCCTTTAAAGGACAGTGCTGAATGCAAGCTGTAAATGTCCCATTTACTTGCATTTTATGTCACCCTATAAAGTACTAGAAGAGGCCATCAACTCCTGGCATGAGGTAGCTGTAGCTTAAAGGGGTGCTTATAATTACAGAATGGCTATCTTTCTTTAATTCAGGAGGTAAAGTCGTGTTCTTGTTGCTCATATTTGCTTATGAATAAGAGTAAAGCTCTTTGTAATTATGTGTATCTAACTGTGCTTATTAGCTGCATAGCTTTAAAAGCAAAGTAAAATGGGTTGCATTTCTCAGGAAAGAGTTTTTTTTTTATTCATATGACAAAAAAGATGATTCATACAAGTGTGGTTTGTCACTTTTAGTTAATGTGTAGGGAAAAAAAAGAGGTGATCAGGGAAACATAAGGCGAGGTGATCTGCTCTAGCACAAAATCCTACCAAAGATAATTTTAATCTTATTTAATTTGATCATATTTAGTCCAACAGCTATGTGTGTTTGAATCTGAAGAAACTATAAATCTCTAAAGTTAAACTTCACAAACTGCATACACCAACAAGGTGTTAGTTGTTACCAAAGTATAGCAAGATTTTTAAAAAAGTTAGGCTTTCCAAAAAATGTTCTTACCTAACCTACTGGTTAGGTTTTTTGAGGCTGTTTGTGACATAGAACATCACAGAGCTGACCCCCACCACCTAATGCTGCTCACTGTCAGTCAGCTGGCTGAAAGAAGGCTCATACTCATTACCCCGGCCTACAAGACATAGAAATCAGCGTCAAAAACAGTCATGGTATGAAAACTAATGGAGCACCACCCATCACTCTTATTATAGTAACGCTCTGTTAAATCTGCATATGGCGAGATATGACTGACAAATCTGCTAAGCATCTTCAAGCTGGCTTCTTTTTAGCGTGCCCAGAATATTTTCTGAACTTGGAAAAAACATCTTTTTCTCTTTAAAACACTGTTAATGGAATTATCTTCAGAATACCACAAAGCTCAACATTTTAGCTACTCGCTTAAAGCTCTTACAAAATACTTCTGTAACTTAAGGGTAACGCTGCTAGACCTTTTAGATGTTTGATTTCCATCGTGTGCTTTGTTGTTATGTGTGTTGATGTTAATTTAAATTTTTAGCTCATGCTTTTTTCCCCCCCAACTTGTAATGGTGTCATGTGTTGGCCATCTGTCCTTTGAAAAAGAAATGGTAATCGCAAGAGGCTTCCCAGTTAAATATAAAAACAAGCTGACTGCGGCCTTGATTGCTAGCTGACAGCCAAATTAAATCACAAGTTAATAGGAGCTTGGTATACTTCCAGTGCTACTCCACAACAAGCAAAATGATTTCAGCTGTAATATAGTATGACAAAACTTTACAACTCTTTGAGAAAATTATTTATTTTGATTCCATTTTGGTGATTTATGATTCAATGTATTGTCTATTGTGTACTATATTTTCAAATGGAAAACTGCTTCGCTCTTGATTTTACTTTATTTGTATGTACAGTTATAATTTCTTCTGTTTGGCACAATGCTGATGAAGCTACTGGGTGAATAATTTCATTCCAAAATGAAGCTGCTGAACTTGTGTGGTGTTCTGTGGGAAAGAAAATGTTTTTTTTTTCTTTTTTCCAAAAAAGACCTCCATATATGCAAAATCACATCTCTTCTACTGGAGGCATGATGTGATGCCTCAGGTGATATAAAGTCTGGCTTGTAAAATCTTAGGCTGATTGTCAGTTTTAGACATGGACATCAAGCTATATTAAGATACTAACAACTCCAAAAATGTTATGTCACAGCAATAAATGCTGCTGCTGCACTACTTTAAAACGGTAAGAAAGCTGAGTGGTTTGTCTTAACTGCAAACTCTACTTAGTCATATAGTAAGATAAATATAGCAGCTGACATCAGCTAACAAGTTTCTGTACTTGCAAAGTGCTACTCTATAAAATCACAACAAAACAGTGTCATGCTTTGCACATTAAGCCTGTTTACTTGAGAAAAAACCCCCAAAACAAATACATTTAGCAAATTTGATTCTATAGGTTTGCTTAAGTAAATTAAATTCTAATATATTAGTGCTACACTTGGAATTATTGCTACAGCTACATTCAATTGTTTTTTATTACTACTATGACAAAGCATTTACTTCACTTTAAATATGAGTAACTACATTATATTGTATGTTGTTCATTTTATTATATATAATGTGAATCCTGCAGACACTCACTGCTTCAAAGATGCAGCACCGAAGGACAGTGTCAAAAATATTTCAGTTGCATAGAACAAGACCAAAAAACAGCCTGCTACTTTGTCTTCGAATTCTGTTAGATGCAGTGCCCCTTGAATCTGCTGCATATGAACCAACAAGCTCTCTTAAAAATGCTGCCCTTGTCCTTGTATGTTGGCTATTTCTTCACGAGCAGTCAGAAAATCAGATACTGAAACAGGGAATGCTATGGTGTTCAAACCCTGAGTTTAAAATTTATATTTCAATTCTCGTTATTGTCCTTTGTGTTGATCGTTTCTGCTACCATAATCATGATAAATGTAATGATTTACCGCTTGATCCTGCCTCAGAGCCACATGTTTGGGTTGAAATTGGCGTGTGGTATTTTTTTGTTGTATCATGATTCATGTGATATTGTTAGTGAAGGTACAATTCATATATGGGTGTAAAAAGCAGGACCCAATTCTACACTGCATGAGTCTTAATGAGAGCATTCCTGCCTAAAGGTCTGACATCTCCTTGCATGTCTATTTCATTTTGCCTTTTATGTCCACTTGGTCTGCTTCTAAACCCCCTGCAGCCATCAAGCATCTCTCCATGTCTGACCCTCGCTCATTTTTGTACTCTGCATGTGCTCCCTTTTAAAGCTTTTCCATCCCTTCCTCTCCCAGGCATCTTTCTGCTTTAATGAAACAGATGTCCCTTCATTAATAAAGACCTGCTACACCAGGGTAATGAAGGATGGAGCCGAGAAAAAGGGAAGGAAAATCTTGCATAGATGATATGTAATGTCTTTTATGCTAGCAGCCAGAACGCATGTTCTTCCACTTGATTATGTACACCTATTCAACTGTTTGATAATGTGAGTAGGATATCAACCTATAATATAGGATATCAACCTATCACATACAGTAGCAACCATAGGTTTAAGTTGCTGTCATGCAAGTCAAACTATTTAGGTTTCAGTTAAACCATCATAAAAACACGATGAATATGACATGTTGAAGTTCAAACAGAGCATCAGGAATGGGGGAAAGAAGGTGATTTAAGTAACTTTGAATGTGACATGGGTTGTTGGTTCCATTTGGGCTTTTCCGAGTATTGAACGTCTGAGATTTTCATATATAATCCTGCCTTACATTTATAGAGAGTATTTCAAAAAAAGATGCAAATGATAAAAATACCTGGTCAATGTCTGCTCCTTCTTCAAGCACAATGCTTCAAACCTTCAAGCAGATGGGATTACAGCAGCAGAAGGTCACGGAAAAGAATACTATGGCTACATTTCACAAAGCACATCAAAACTGGACAATTACAAACTGGTAAACTGTTGCCTGGTCAGGAGAGTCTCAATTTCAGACTGCAGGGTCAGAAGTTGGCATTAATGATCGGCATTCTGCCTTGTACCTATATTTCAAGCTGATGCTTGTGGTGTTATGATGTGGGTGGTACTTTTCTGGCAGACTTTTGGAGCCGTAGTACCAACTGAGGATTGCTGAAATTGTTTCTCACCAAAATAACAATGTAACAGTAACAAGATGAGTTCACTGGACTCCTGAAATCTCCATAAATATCAGATCTTGATCCAATAAAGCACCTTTGCAATGTGGTGAAAAAGAAGATTCTCATCCTGGATGTCCAGCTGATAAGTCTTTTAACCATACAATGCAATTGTCTCAATACAGACAAAAATCTGTGGAGAATGATTTAGACTTATAGTCCGATCTTTTCCTTGAAGAATAAGGGCAATTCTGAGTGCATAAGTTGGTCTGATTTGGTATTAACAAGATGTATTTAATAAAGTGGCTAGCAAAATGTATATTAACCCATTGCTGAGCACAGATGAACTAAAATATCTACAAAGTTGATGAGGCTGCCAAACAACGAGCCACAGAAACACAGAGAGTTCCTCGTGGACAATAAGATGCACTGTAGCTAAAGGAAATGCTTGGTTAGTTTCAAGGAGAGTTTAAGTAGCTTCCTGCTGTGTTTCAGGATAATCTCACATGCTTTCCTCATGAGAGCCCCCACATGCTGAGACATACCAGCTGTTCCACAACTCTCACACCAGCACAGGCTCTCTGCAAATATGGTCACCGTCTTCACACAGGCAAACACAGAGATGGCTGATAACACATGGACGCACAGATGCATCAGCATGATGGCACAAATTCACACTTTCGATATTAAGCTTACGGCGCTGTGAGCTGTCTGCTGCTACAACGGATCAATCACATTTTAATTCGCAAACCAGTGCAGTACATGAAGTATCTTAAGGCGGAAAGGCCAGAGCAGATCAATCAAACGGTGAACTAAGAAGGGCCGGGTGAAAATGTGAGTCGAAGAAAAACAAAGACTTAAAGAGCAACTCTCTAGTGATATTGTGAGCCATCGGTTGTTATCTCAGTGAGCCTCTATAATTCTGCAGGACAGAATCAGGAATTTCGACAGCTTTGCAGCTTCCTAAAAAAAATGACTGTTGCTTTGTTTGTTTCAACACATTATTCTTTTTTCCATGCTTGTCATATTGAGTCAACACATCTGTTTTGTAATCATCAGCGATGGAAAAAACATGTCACATCACCAGAAAAGGGCAGATAAAATGCTAACTTCTCTCTAGAGACAAAACTGAGCAACTTGGCCTTCTTCTGAGCACTGAAATATTTCTCAGTTTTTTTTTTATGCTGTTCCAAACCCATTACTCTAAATCCTCCATGCTCACTCTTGATTTGATCATTTGCCCAGCCTTGTCCTAGTCGTTCATTTTTTAAATCAAAATCAGACACACTCAGACAATTTTGTCTAATTTAGGCTAATCGAATGAGAACATGGTTATGTGTCTCAGCTGATAGTCAAACGCTGCTAAGCTCCGATAATAGAGAATGAACACTAAGATGAATACTGAGCAAGGCCTGTTTTTGACATTAATGCCTTCTTTAAAAAGGGCATGCAATCACGAATATGAGATAACTTATAAATGAAAACAAAGCTCCAGTTATTGCTTTAAGTTATTCCACAAGTGACTTTACTAATAGACTAAACCAACATACTTTTCCAGATGTGAAAAATCTGAGGGTAATTTAAGACTCAGCTCTACGCTTGGATGAATAGATCAGCACTGTTAAAATAGTTGCTACAAACTATGAATTGCAAGCTTAACTGCTTTCTCATGTTGAAAGATCTAAAAATAGTTATTGATGCTTTTCATTATATCAGAATTATTGCTGCTTTTGTTTAATAATAAAACATGCAGGGCAGCATGTCTCAAGGACCAGGGTTGGAAAACACTGGCTGAGAGAATACAGGCCCTTAAGATTTCCATCAGATTTCCAGCATTTCCAGAGCTAGTTCATTTCAATTAGCATCACTTAAACTCATTCGAGTCAGTTTACAAGACAAAATGACTTTTAATCCAATCCATTCAAAATGTGTTCATAATGTCAATTGGTGGAAAAATGTTTTCAACCTCAAAGCCGAGTTGGTCATTTTAAGCTACTGACTTTGGAGCAATCCATCCTCCTTATTGAGGAGGATGGATTGTATTGAGTTGTCAACCCTCCTTAATGAGGTATAACTCAACTGCATTCAGTTATTAAACACAATACAGTTGAGTCCAGGATTTATAAGCTTAAATTGATAAAACAGTGACTTTACAGTACTTCATAAAGCTCTTTTAATTGGTTCTTACATCTCTCTGCTTCTTCAGACGTCATTTAAAACACCTGAATGAAGGGTGCCCAAGACCCGTCCGCAAGAGCTATGGACTTACAACTTTTAGATGAAACCCTATTCCATCCAGAATAAAATAGTTTAAGTTCCTCATCAGCAGTCAATCAGGGCTCCAGTTCATCTGATTCAGATGTGTTGAAGAAGTAACTTTATATGTTTTGCTGTATTTATTTGTTTTATTTTTTTGCATATGGTGTACGTTCCTTTGAGTGGTAATTTACCTAACCCATTTATTGCTTTCACTACCTTTATTTCTACTTCAAGACTCTGAGCCGAAGCAATTTATCACAAAAAAAGACACTGACTTTAGTAGGAACAAAATATTATTTTCTTATTCTTGATGAATTAATAGCTCCATAAACATTTCTGCACACCGTGTTAGGTGCAGTTCAAACAGTTTAAACTTAGTGAGAAATTTGACTTGTGACAAGTCCCGAAGCCCAACTGTGCCAAAAACAAAGTAATGCAATCACAGCTATGGAAATCACCTGCTATCAATCAAAACAGCCAACCTGAGGTTTCACGCAGCATGAATTACTTCCAGACAGGTAGTTAAGGCATGCAAATGACTGCTGAGGCAAATTAATTTGTTTTTATAAATCTCAAGAGAATCATGCCACATACAACAAATCTCAAGAGAATCATTCACATAGATTTTTTACGCCAGCAGACACAGACTACTTGAAAAGAGCAATGAATAATAAACAGCAGCAATTTTAAGGACACCATAATATGATTATCAAAATATCAATCACATGTTATATTATGAGAACTAGACAATGAAGCTTGTAGTGATAAATGTCCCTGTGGATTTTTTATGCCAGCAGACACAGACTTCTTAAATTTGCATTCGTCATCATCAAGCACGGAAAATGTGATGAGGAAATATCATTAGGAGTCATAAAGTTAAATCTTTTATTCTGGAACAGTTGGAAATCTACGCAGCTCAGTCAATCAATACTGAAAATAGGGTCTCAGTCGTTTGAAGCAGTTGTGTTGCCACAGTCAATCAAGAGTCCCCTTTTTCTGCATTCTCATACATGCCGTCAGAACGTACAGATGGGTTTTGATTTCCATCTTTAGGAGTGAAAGGAAGAGAGCCGAGGAGATTTGGCAGGGATAAGAAAGCCACTTGAGAGCTCTGAGACCGACACAGAAATAGAATGTTCTGGATTACACCCATGGGGTCAAATTTACCATAACGAAGGTAAATCAAATGTTCAGCTGTCTTGATTAGAGAGAGAAACAGGTTGAGCGGTATATGGCTAGAAAAATGATGGATAGATGGCAGATGGCACACACAAAGCTGGGCCAGTTGTGAGGTTATTTCTTTCCAGAGGGCACATCAGCCATTACATACTCTATGGCCTGCCACAATAGATCAGTCAGTGATGATCAAAATAAAAAAAATAAAAAAAGAGGAAGATGATCACACCAAATTCCCGACCTCTTCTTCTTTTCTTTTTTGCAGTGTCTTATAATTTGAAAATGAAACTGATCTGAAAATAACTTTAGAAAGAAAACACTTAGGCCCAGGTTTGTGTTGTGACACATCTCAGACATGCATACCTGTTGCATTCCTCCGTCACACCATGCTGCTTACTGCTTTCCGGACAAATGAAGGTAGACGAATGGAAAAACAAACAAAAAAAAAGACACAAAAGAGATGGTGTAATATGAGTATGGTCAACACACATATGGACACAGTCCAAATGAGGAGATGAAAACATGGGAGGCATACTAAGGGGAAAATGGGGATGACTGAGTATGGTAGATGTAAATATGTTTGTATAGGTTAATGTGAAGGGTCAGACCAGCTGAATGTATTTCTAAATTAAAACAATTGCGTCTGCTTCTATCCTCTAAGCACTGAAAAGCTCAGATATTGCATCAGCGATATAAAGAGATGTGAACTACAAACAGTATTGACATCACAGTAAATTGAATCATTTAAATACAAAGCAATTTTTTTTTTTTTCAGAAAAACCTTATTTTATAATCCAAGAAGAAATTAGAACAACACCTGGATTTAGCTACTATTATAAAGGAAAGAAGATGATTATTAAGATCACATTATAGAGATCAGAATTAGTGGTACAGCTAGCATTGATTAATTAAAATGCCATCTTTGTTTGCAATTAGAAGTAAATGTAAAAAAAGCATAAATGAGCAGAAATTACAATTCACTATTACAAATAATATGACAATAACAAGGGAAAGAGGTTGTGAAGGAGGGATGAGTCCGAAAAAAATAGAGTGGTGTTGCATGAACAGTGAACACATGCATGTCCACTGCAGTCAAACTCTGAGGCTCTAATTATGTTAAGCCGTTACTTAAACATATGAATATTTGGTCACAAATATGGTGCTTGACACTGAAAGCCGGAGTAACTGGCAAAAGCAGTTGGCAGAGAGAAGATAATGAAGAAAACAAAGAAAAATTGAATAAATGCCAAACAGGTGCAGGATTAAAAGGGGACAGAGGGCAAGGCAGTGTTTACAAGGGGAGAAGAGGGAGCAAATGGGGCTTTTCTGTGCAAATTTGTGTAGTTTTACGCTAGGTCAGCGCAGGACATATACTCGCACAAGCTAGTGCGAAGCTTGCATGATCTCTGCAAGCTTCACAACTCATTTTTCATTCATTTGGTGTGGCATACGTTCAATGTAATTCACCGACTTTTGAAGCTTTTCTGTATTTTCAATGCACCTCATTGTTTTACTCGCTTCTATCATCAGAGGTTTAAATCCACCACCTTGTTCTTCCACGTTTGAAACCGAGTCCCTTCGTTCTGATCTGTCTCACCTCTCTATATTCTTTGTAGAGGTTTGTTGTTACATTTTGGTCACATGATATAATATACTTCCATAGCCACTTAGAAAAACAGTTGACAGAAAGCTAACAGACTTAGACACTATGTGATCAACAGTCGTTGCTACGGTGCACATTTTAATTTCCGCAATTTTGTTAGAATTTTTTATACTTTATCTCATCCTCTTTTGCCTCACTTCTTTCCACCTTAAACGCATTCCATTCTTTCTTACAGTTTTCTTAAATCTACATCCCTCCATCAGGATGATGTATCCTTCCAGCCTACCCTCCTATCCTTCTGCTCCGCCTCCCGTCTACTCTGGTGTACCCTCTGTCATTGTTCAGATAATTATTTATTAACGTGTTTATGTCACAGACGTCCCGTTCTGTCTGTCGCTGCCATCTGTGCCCAGTTAGGTGCCTGGCTCCCTGTGTCGCAGTGTCCTGCCTGTGGGGGGAAAATAGCCATTCACGGGGGCACAGATCAGAGATTCTGACACACACACGGGGATGCAGAAAGGCACACACATGAACATTTTGCTGACAGCCCCGATGGTCCACCTGCACTGCCCCTCAGGACAGGTGGGGTTAGAAAGGATGAGAGGCACACAGCAGTGGCCACCACAGTCCCTTCTGTCCTGTCCTGTTTGCTTTGTTCTCTTCTGTCAGCACTATGTAAGACAGAAAATGGTCGCACCTTAACAAAGTTATTTAAAGGACAGAGAAAGACACATTAGAGAACTAATTGCACATGCCTGGAGGATGTTTTTGATCAATCTAAGAGCTTATTTAAAGGGCAAACATCCTACTTTAGAGCCATAAAACCTATAAATATTTGAAGCATGAAGCATAACACAATCACCAGCCTTTCTTTTCTTTTTTCAAACTGGAAGTACTTCTAAAAGCTCTGTTGAGAACAATAACAATCCTTTTTAGCCACTCTTGCAAACGGGAACTGAATAACATATATGATTTATTACATATCATCTGGATCCTCATTGATGGATTATTGAACACTTTGTGTTTTCATTATAAAAGATAAAATATTTTTTAAAGGGAATATGCATAATAGATGTAGCCACTTGTTAAAGCAAAGTATCCAAGGATGGGGTTTGTATCCATACTTCCGTAAATTAAGTTACAAATACCCCCTGGCACAAGACTAAGGCACATCCATTGTGTAGTGTTAACCTCAATGTAAAGAACATGATTCTAACAGACAGAACATATACAAATATAACATAACAGACAAAACATATATACCCCAAAGTTCATCCTCCGACCATAACAGATGTTTAAAGAGGGAGATCAACAGCTGGATCAACCAGAGAACTCTGCTCATCAGTTGTAATGAAAACTGTTTAACATGTTTTAACTCAGTACAAACTTTGCTATTTTTTCACAGTAACTGACTTGCTATTATTGAACGTTAATAAAAATACGCCACTCAAACATGTTTGGTTCATTGTGTTAACACACAACATTCTCAACACCAAAATGTAAAATTAGCACAGCAATGTAAAAACCAAAAATATGAGATCCCAAGTCAACATTTTACGGTTGATTTGTGTCTATCACACAAAGGTCAGATAATTCACCAACAATTCATCACACAAGAATATAAGGAGGTTTGGATTTCAGCTGCATGCTCTGCTACTTAATCTGGTGTGTTTTATTCCCCTTTCTAGCATGAGCTGCAAGCCCAAACACATCTGAAATGGAAGTAATGTGAAAATGATTACACACACTCCTGTCAACTTTATTAGGAACATCTGTTCAATTGCTCGTTAACACAAACCAATCACACGGTGGCAACCCAATGCATTTAGACATTTGAACACAATCTTGCAGAAGTTCAAACATAGCATCAGCATAACGAAGGCAGAGTATTTAAGTAACTATTGATGGTACTGTTGTTGGTGCTATGTGGGCTGTTCGGAAACTTTTGATCTACTGGAAATTTAATGCACAACCACAGAGGATTGTTCAAGCAAGAGAAAAGTACATGAGAATGAAAACGCTTATCTGATGTCAGAGGAGAATGGGCAGACTGCTTTGAAATCACAGTAACAGCAGCAGGAGCAATAGATACTGTTGCTTGTTGCATCAAAAGCACTTGGAGCCAAACATCACATCTAGTACTGCTCCTGTTAGCCCAGAACAAGAAACTGAGGCTAAAATTCTGATACGCCCAAGACAATTGGACAATAACAATTTCAAGACATTTTGCTTGGTCTGATGAGTCTCTTCTTCAGCTGACATTCAGACTACGAACTCAATTAAACCATGGTTCCATCCTGCCTTGCATAAAAGTTTCAGGGTGTTAGTGATGATATAATGGCATGCAGGGTATTTCCTGGGTAGACTCTTGGTTTGTTAATACCAACTGAGCATTATTCATTAAATATCACATCCTACCCGAGTGTTTGTTGTTGACCATGTCCATCCCCTTATGAGCACATTGTACCCACCTTATGATGGTGACTCTCACAGAATAATGCACCATAGCACAAAGCTCAAATCATCTCTAACTGGTTTTGTTTGAGACCAGTTTCCCTTCAATATACTCCAGTGGGTTCCACAGTCACCAGATCTCAATGTAACAGAGCATCTTAAGGATGTGGTATCGTCTTTATGCATGTGCAACCTAAAAATGTGCAGTAAGTGCACAGCACTGGCATATCAATGTTTCCCAAAATACATGACAAACCAACCCCAGCTGAATCTATGCTATGAAGACTTATCTCAATTGTGAAGGCAAAATGGATGAGAATCTTATAAAGTAGCCAGCAAGTAGTTGCCCTTTAAGTAATGTGTCACACCTGTACTGTAGAGTAAGAGATCAACAGCTTTCACAGAATATTCTCCTATAAAATCCTAATTTGAGCTTGAAGCAGTCTAGTAAACAATCGTATGTAAAAAGATATTTTATTGAACATAACATATGGCACAGCGACGTACAACAGTCTAATGCATCCTGAGCTCAATACTGAAAGATTTAGGGATTTGCCTGAGAGCCACATAACAGCATGTTGTGATATGACAGAGAAAGGAGAGAAAAAGAGAAAAGGAAAAAGCAAGAAATAAATGAGGTAAGAAGGGAAGGAAGGGGGACATAAAGATAGAAGGACTTGGAGAAAAGCCATTGGGAGTGTGAGGGGATTGTGATGATGCATTCTGGATCTCAATAAGTAAACAGAACAAATATTCTCCATCTCTTCACCTCCTTGTTGTATTGTCTCACCAGTCATTCCAGGTCCCATGTTATCCATTCCCTCAACATGATATCTGCTGGCTTGTTCTCTCATTGGCAAACCATATTTTATCTCCTCAATTCCCCACAGCAGTTTTCATTCAATCTTTTTTTCCATCCAATTTTCTTTACATTCCCCCCTTTCATGTTGCTAGTCTTGTTCACATTGTTGTTGTCTCTTTGTGTGTTTATGGGTTGGTGTGACATTCTGTACAAGTAGAAGACGGGGAGGTAGGGTGCCAGAGGAGGTGCTCACTGTGGCCTCTATCAAGGAGTCGAGAGTAGTGTGGGTACTTCCTTGGGGAGTGTTCCTCATTAGTGTGAATGGTACACAAGAGAGGATGTACAAACTGTGTGTATATGTGTCTGTTTGAGTACCTCTGTCTATAATTAGGAGTCACAGTGAGTGGTGTGCTGGATCACAGTTAGATAAGTGCTCTGGCGGCTAGCCAGCCTTGGAGCACACACAAACATACAAACACCCCCACAGAGGCAGCTCTCACGTCTGTGTTCTGGTATGACATAGAATCGAGGTTGTTAAAGATGATGCGGCTTCTCTCCCCTCTGAAGTCCCACCTGCAGATTGGAGGGACCAACTGAATGTATCCAGTGTTGCCTTGAAAACATAGAGCTCTAGCTGGAAACCACATTCACGGATCCGCACACCTACACACCTGTACTTTCTCATCTGCCTGACTACTGGGCAGACAACAACAGGATTGCGAAAGGTATCTGAAATAGTGATATAAACATGTGATTCATCCACATATGCATGGATGCTCACAAATGGAGGCATGTCTGGGAATAATTCCTGCCCTTTTTCAACTCAGAGTTATAAAACAAACATAGCACACGCACACACCACATTTCTTAAAAATGCAACCCCAACCTGCGAGAAGAAATCTTTCATCTCAGCTTGACTAGCACTGGACAGGCTTGAAAACCTCCACACATGCATAAAAGCACAGAGAAACACAACCACATGGAGAGAGACTGTCTCTCTATCAGTTCTTCCACCTGCTTTCCCTCCCCACTAAGTCTGTATCAGTGGACCACCTGTACCCCACACATGTATATTAACCTAACTACTTGCTCTGCTAGCTGCAGATGTATGCTTCACAAGGCACTTAATCACAGAGAGTCAGGGCATTTACAATTCAAATGAATTCTCATTGGCCTTGGTATGCCTGGAGAGTCCAGGGCCAGCCCTATACCTTGCACAGCAATGCACTTCATCCTCATGTCCCTGCATGGGACTTCTGTGACATGGGATGTGATCGTTCCAAGTCATGGCCTTTAAGTTTTACCACTAAATGTATTGAGGCTATTGGTTTAGATTATGAAAAGTGTAATTTTGTGAAACTCAAAGAATCATTGGTGTTGTGAATGAGTGGAACCCTTTACAGATGTGTGTTTCAGAAAATGTAGCCCCTATGCCAAGGCCTCTATAAGTTGTCTCATTATTCAAAAAGGAAAAAGCAGGTTTTGGATGGAATATTATCACTTCCCACCTTAGAAAGCATCACTGAGGTGAAAAAAAGAGATAAAACTCACCCTAACCAAAGCTTTGCAATGTAGACAATAAGATTTTTGCCCTTTGCCGTTTGCAAAATAGCTAAAGCTCAATCAAACTGATTCAAATCCAGACTACTTTATGCTTCCCAATTCATCTGTAGCCTACCATCCACTAACCAAGACCCGTGAGTAAGACTGAATAAGTCTGGATGGAGTCAGTCTATAAACAGCATTTTTCAAATCTTGCCACAGATTTTCAGTTGGACAGCTCTGGCTGTAGGCTTACGGTCAGTGGTTGCAATGTGACAACGCAAAATGTGAACCAGCTTCAAACATTCATTTATCTAACTTGAAAATTTCCGTTTAAAGACACTTTTTCTTTTAGCTAAAAAATGTGGATGCTGCAAATGAATTACATTTTGAACAATAAAATATGGCACCAACATCTTTATGCAAGTGGGCGACTGTAATACTAGGGACATAACTTTTGGCCCATAATATATTACAAAATGGAGGTTTTCCATTGGTGCCATCATCTAGTTCAAATTAAACGTAATATTAATCAAGAAGTACCCCTCGCCTCAACACTTAGCCAGAGAGACTAACACTTGTTTTCATCTCCTCAAATAAAAAAGTTGAGCTTATTAATGTTGCTTTCCATGCAACTGGTCTAGAAGCAACTAATAATTTAACAGCTTTACTGTCAGGCCTCACAGAGTTTAATGAGGAAGAAAAATCGGGGGCATACATGCATACACTCACAAAGATGATGACATTTTTCTTGCTTGAATGTTTAAATAAAAAAAAAGTAACTTAACTGCACCCACACACAGACAAACAAGCATGCATTCATCATAGGCATCAAAGTGCATAGGTGCCCTTGCGTAAATGGAGCAAACAAATGACACGCTAATGGCTTTTACTGCCTTTTATGCTTTAACCTTCAACATGGGGGTTCAGGATCTCAAAGCCCCTTGTACACATCCACATCCACGCATACATACACACACACACACAATATGAAAACAGCCACTTTTATATTTTATGTTTAAAATGGATGTGGCCTTTAAGTGAAGACTTGTGATCTGTGTGCATGTTTTGTGGTAAGACCTGCGCCTACAACTTCCAGTGAAATTATATTCTGGGAATGTGGCTGAGTGGAGGGAGGAGGGAGCGTCAAGCTGGTTTGGATAAAGTCACAAGTAATAGAGGTCAACCAAAGGCCAGAGCATTTAGGGATTATAGCTCAAAGTGCGAAGAGGAACAGGGTAAAGTTTACACACGAACAGGAGGGAATATTGCATTCATACACTGGTGCTCTAAAGCCTACAGCATGCTTGATTACAACTCAATACAGTGCAGGAAGGTAGGCGAGGAACAGATACTAAAAAAAAGCACTCTCTGTTCAGCTTGTCTCCCTTGGCGCATTTTTTAGTTTATTACATTTCTGACCTCCCTTTTTGACAACATATTTTCAACATAACATTTTCTGTGATTTAAAATGACATTTATGTGTGTTACTTTCACATGTTCACAATCAACTACACTGAGTGGCCACTTTAGTATAGTACACCTTTTCATTTACTACTTTGCACAGGGAGTAGATCAGCCACTAACAAGCCAAAAGCTCTATGAATTTGGGAATCTTGCTGAAGTTGAACATGAAGTTTTATTAGTACCAGACAGGTTAGTTTGAGCATTTCAGAACTGCTGATAAGCTGGAATTTTAAAACGAGAACCTCACAGGTTTATGGAGAATGTTCCAAAGAGGGAAATATATCTAGTGAGCAATAGGGGTTTGGATGAAAATGGGTTATTAATAGCCAGACTAGTCTACGATAATACAAGGTACAATTACCTCAAATACCCACTTGTTGAAACCAATGTTATTATTATACTTATTCCGTTAAACTTTGAAGAACGTAGGCAAAAGGAACATGAAACAATACATCTCAGCTAACGACAGAACCTGAGGGTACAGTTTGTACCGATTCAGTAAAATTTGACTGAAGCAGCTGAGAAAAAAGTTCCCTTGTTTAACGAGTGTCATTTTTAGATGAAATTTTTAATTGTGAGGGGCGGAATTTGTTGTAGGAATCCATCCTGACTTGTGTGAGTAGTTCAAGCTGGTGGTGGTGTAAAAGTGTGTGAGATTTTCTTTTTGGCGCACACTTTGTGCTTGTTACCGCTGTGCCAGTCTGAGTTTTATTGCCAATTAAGGCTTTACCCGTACAGCCATCGACTACCCATCTTCTACGCACTGCACACCAATCACCAGCTCTCAATCAAATGGAGATTTACATCATGGACGTGCAGCCAACAAAACTGTAGCAATTGTATAATGCTTTCATGTCAATATGGACCTACATTTCAGAGATCTGACTCCTTGTCGAATCTATGACTTGTAGAACAAAGCCTGTTCTGAAGCCAAAAAAGGGTCCAACTCAGTTTTACCAAGGTGTACCTAATAAAGTGGCCATTTTGTTTGTCTTTCCCGATAGTTTGTTATCCAGCTGTCACTATGGCCGATTAAAACTTCAATGCATCTTACAGCACAAAAACAATCCTAAAAATAAAACATGTAAGTCATTAACCAAATGTGTGCTTTAGTTTTAACAACGAGCTAAAATCTTGATTTGGGTTTTGAGCACTTCGCCATCATGTGAGATTAGACCCAATGTTTGGTGCTGAAAACCATGTATTTAGCGATAATCAGTGGCTTATAAGAACAAAATGTTGTGAAATAGCGATCTGCTCTGAGCCACTGTCTCACTTAATATTTTTTTTCTCTTCTTGTATACCTTCTGATATAATCCACAGAAAATATTACATTGGCTTTTGGACTGAATTGCAACAGACAGAGCTGTTCTATGACATTGACATTATCAGAAAATAGGTGATCTTATAGAGTCATTAGTGGATCCGCCTCCCTTTGGGTAGGATTAACTCAGTACGGCACATGAGGCAGCATTCTTGTAGACCTTACAGGACAAGGCAGTGCAGGTGGCAAAACACTAATGGTCTCCATACTAGGACTTGATTTATGCAAAAGATTGGCTTATTTTTAACCCACCAAGGTTTTACCTCACATAACCAAACTTCATCGAAATCTTAGCATCAGTAATTTTCTGAACTTTTCAATAGTAATTATTATTTGTTAGAGTAATCCACTCTAATGAACAATTAAATACTAAACTCAAGTGCGTAAATCCAAATTATGACTGCGCCTAAAGGTTTTTACGAACTTCCATCTATTGTAATTATGGAAAACAAATGACATAAGCAGAGTATTAGCTGATTTGTGAAGTAAAACAAGTGCAGATCCAAGTCTAATCAACCTTGATTAGACCTGCAGGTTATAATCAAGCCTTAGTACCAAGACCCCCTGTATTCCAATCTGTTACATCAAGGGAGACCACTACAAGACAGTCACGTCCAGTCAGGTGATATCAGAGCAGAGACACTCACTCAGTTGTCTCCTTGATGATAAAGTGGCGCTCCCATGCGCCTTGATGCCCTGAAAACAAAAGACATGATGACACATAGAGTAACCAGTAGAAAAAATGCATTTAGAAAGACTGAAAACTGAGGCAATGGGGAAAAAGGAAAAAATATAGATTTCTACACCATAATGATTTACCGTCAAACAGCACCTCTGACTTTTTCTAGTATAATATAAAATAGAAGCAAGGAGATGAATAATCAGTGAAAAACCTCCATATTTAGGAACGTCTTAATACCAAAATGACAGAAAACATTGTGCCAGTCATTAAAAAGGCAACTAACTAAGCCCTGATTCACTCAAGCACTCAATCACTAGCAGCTATGCTAAACATGGAGTTTCTCTTTATACAAAAATAGCACTGACCACATTTTTTTAAACTAATTTCTACCAGCTTATGAGCTGTGTAAGGGTTTTTCTTCTGCCACTGACACATGATTTGATAACCAAACAGAAAAAAGCCAGCTAGTGGCTGACACCTCAGCTAAAGGTTTATAAATACTGCTGGTCTGTTCTTCATATTCCCACACAAGGTTGTTCTTCATGTACCCACACACGGACGCGCTCGCCAAAAACAAGGACTCTTATACCATTTCACTGACAATAAGCTTCATGGCAATGGGACAAGGACGCAATCTTTGACCACCTAATAAAATGTGTGGGTCCAATGCCTGTAAAACCATATTTCTATGATGTTTTCTTCTGCGCCCGCCTACCTTTCTGCTCAGAACTTTGAATACACAACGGTCATTTTAAATGACCGCTGTGAGAGCACAGATTTCATTATGGATTTTTTCCCCCCAATATCATAGATAATAATGATATAAATACAAGCTTAAATAACTATAGAAATATAATGTTTAAAAGTGCATTGACAAGTTGCAGGGAAACCATGCATTTTTTAATAGTCATTAATATGATCCAAGTATCATTCCCACCATCTTATATGACACTTTTCTTATCAGAACTGGCAGGGATCATTTATACGAATTGGTTTCCTAGCTTAGACCAAACTTTAAAGAATAGTCCAATTTGAACAGTGTTGACATCAAGATCACTTTTGGAACAAGTTTTGTCATGCATTTGTGACACTGCGGTTGAAAGACTCACTGAATGGGTCACGTTTCAACCATCTAGCTGTTGAGTTGCAAAGTTAAGAAATTTGCAGGTTTTCCTCTGTATTTATTATTCTATCCACTTTGTCCAATGCACCCGCATCATAGGTAGCAAATGCTTGACTGGTTTAGTATTTTTAGGTTTAAACGTCTTACCTTGATTCCTCCAAATGGTAATTTTGTCTTTGGGGCTAAATACCTTGATCTTTGTCATTTGGCATGTCTGTTTAATTTTAATCAAAACCATTTGATTTTCTAGTATCTTTAAAGCTTGAGTCTTGTTTGTCTCAGGGTGAGTTCTGAACGTAATAACCTATTTCCCCTTCTCTGGTTGAAACCTGGACACAGTTGGGTGTTGCAAGAAATAAGTGCCTTCAAACATATTAAAAACAGTTTTTTTGGAAAGTGCAGGGATAACGCTTAAATGCCAAGTCTTTGATTGGAAGCTATTTGAATCAGTTTCAACTAAGTAGCAACTATGTCACGAAGAGGACATTGACAGATGCAAAAACATGTGCTTTCTTTGTGACTTTCCACCAATTTGTGGTATTTATATACAAAATTAGAGCCTGTGTGTCTTAGTTTGACATTTGTGGATTAGAGAAAAAATTCAAAATAAATTTGATTTACCAACTGAACTTCAGTGAAGCAGAAGGTTGTATTTATCATTCCAAAAACAATGATCCCAATGATGACGGTATGTAAACTTCTGACTGAAACTGTATGGCCTTAAAATGATTATCATCCTTGATGACTATATTTATCTTTTCAGATTAGTTTAAATTTATAACACTAATGTGAAAACATGATTCATAAAATGAGAGAAACAAGATCTTCCTGTTTTGGGGGACCAGGAAAGGATAATTTTATGTAAATTTGTATTTACATAAACATTGGTTATTATGCTACAGCAAAAGAAGTATATTTATAGAAGTTGAGTAGGTTTTCAGTATTTTGCTGATTGCATATTAATAGAGCATAATAATAGGTCCTTGAGCTATAATCTGAGGATCTGCTAAGGAGATGCAGGTGGGCCACATTAATGTGAGGATGCTTTGTAGTGCTAAAACCAATGTTATGTAATCCTGTGTGAACAATACGTTTGACTGCAAATCAGGCCTTAATTGCTCTAGTAACGTGTTAGTCTTGTTATAACTGATGTTAAATACTAGGTTTGTTCATTTTAGTTCCCTGCATTACTGCAGTAAGACAGTATTTTCAGCTATTATTTTTATAGCTAGACAATAACCATTACTGTTCCCTTTTACCTTGACATGGTGTTTATTTTATACTCACCTGCCTTAGTTTGCAATATTTAAAAACAAATACCAGGAGAAGTCCACAGGGTTAACAAAAGTCAGTGAGAAATAGTAAGACAAGATGAGCAACGAGCAGAAAGGCAAAGGTGGGGTGAAAGAGTAACAGTAATAAAACAGCTGAGAGGGAGGTACGGTGAGCAGAGAGGCACACAGGTGAAAGGCTGACTTTGACAATCACAATGTAGAGAGGAGTGATATGAAGGAATAGTTATAAAAAGTGCAAAAGAGATGACGGAAAAAAGTAAGAGTGAGCAAGACAGGAGGAAAACATGTTTGGGAAGAAGAAGATGGAGTCTTAAAGTAATAAAACAATAGCAGTGCTAAGAAAAGATTAAAATGAGATGGGAGAAAAGGGTGGTATGGGACACATCAAGAGAGAAGGAAAAGTAATATGTAGAAAGCAAAACAGATCATTGCCAGGGAATGAATATTGTATCATGAAAGCAAGAAAACCAAAAAGCAGAAGAAGTTAATACCAGGAAAGACAAAAATACACGTATTCAATGAAGGGTAAAAGTGAAAAAACAAAAAGTTGTAAGTGATATGAGAAGAATAATGTAAAATGTTCCATCTAGGGCAGCAAACCGCCTCTCTCCAGTTCCTGCTTCTCTCAGCCTTCCTTTTAATTCTATCCAGGCAGCGCTATTACTCAGTAAGGACCAGGCTGTACAAAATGATCTAGTTTACAGGAATAGGAATGGAAGACCTACATAGTCATACTCATCACCGGACCTGTCCATCCCTCTCCTGAAAGTGGAACAGATGTGGAAAGCACTGGTGACGCAGAATCATATCTCATTGTACATATTGATTCCGGGTTGTGAGCCCCAGGGAGATGCATGAAGCGTTCATTAAGAAGCGGGTGGGGGTAGCTGAACATGATCTGTGTCAACACTTTACACAGGAGTAATGAGTAGACATAAGTAAATGCGTGCAAGACCAAAGGCTTCTTTTCCCCCCAGACATAATGGATCGATAATAATGGACAAAACATCCCCGGAACAAAGGCAAAGAAAAATAACCTATGGATGTACTTTTTTTTCCTGAGGGCGCAGTTACTGTAATTTTTACAAAGATGAAAGGAGACATGTGGTTGTGCTATATATAACCCCAACTGACTGCAGCCATGTATGTGTTTAAAGGAGTTTATGGTGATTAAAGGACTAATATTAACATTAAAAAAAAAACATTCTAAATAATTATTACCTGCGTTATCAAGAATATAATGCAACTACGTGCAGCAAGGTTTCTACTGTTTAAGGCTTAAAGTAGCACATTAGTACAGCAGTGAGTTCCCTATTCCCTTAATTCCTTTTCAGTAGAAATGAAACAGCTTCTCCCTCTATATTTAAACCAACCAAAATAATTGATCTGATGGCACCAGTGGAAAATATTAGAGAAGGTAAATAATAGCCAAGGTTTTGTTTGCTGGTATCAAGAAGTAGCCATCCTTTAAACAGCATGTAAGAATAGATGCTGTAGTGGCTGAAGCATAGAGTATCCTAGCAGTGCCCCTCCCCCACTTGTTGCTGTGCACTCCCTTTTGGTTGGCTGAAAGATAGCTGTAAAACTTCCCCATGATTTATGAGTAAAATATTTCAGGCCTTTAGAAACACAATCTGCCATGAAAACTGGGCGAGTGCCATCTGTCTGTATGATGTTTCAAAACGACAGTGGGGAAGCCAGGAGCATTTTGTCTGCAAAGCTTCCGACTGGAAGCAATCTCTGCATTTAGCCTGACTGATTAAATATCAGTCGGGCAGATAGAGGTCTTACTAGAGGTCATGGGACCTCTAGTTCCACACGACGTAAAATTCTGCCCAATTACCTGGTTTACTTAAAAGCAGCAACAGATTTATGCAATATTTTTGTCTAAGTCTAAATACTGAAATCAAAGCAACAGTAATTAAATTTTATTGATGTCCCTTTCTACAACGCTGAATTCATATTTTTTTTCTCAAGTAAAAAAAAAAAATAAATAGATAGTTGATGTGTTTCTTTTGGGGGAGTTAGATGGCACACATTTTTGTTCCTATGAGACTCAAGGTTGCCATGCAGAAAGAACTTCCTGCAGGCCGATGCTTAGTGATTAGAGAAAAAAAATGCTTCAATTTTTTTTTTCTTTTGGAAACTTCACAATTGTATGATCTGTCTTACTGGATGATCCACAAAATATCTCCATTGAAGGTTGTTTATAGTGTGGCAGCTTTTGTGGAAGATGGTAACGGAGACGATCTCTTAGTAATGCAGCCAAAAAGCAAACTTACTCCAGTATTCAACATCTGTTGAGTCAAACTGCTCTCTGGAGCAGTTCACTCAAGAGATGAATATCGTATGATAGAAAAAGCAGAAATGCTTACTGGAAAAGAGTAAAGTTTAAGAATCAGTGTTTAATGGTCTGTGAGTTTTTTTTTTTTTTTTCCCGAACTGAAGTCGGATGCAAAACTCCCCCGCCTTTCTTTGTTTATTTGCCTCCACAGACATCTTGAAAGTTGTATTTATTTTTTTATTTATTTTTTTTCCCACACAAAAATAAGAAAGAACGAGAGGAAATTTGGCCCTTGGTTAGAAATTTCAATCGCAACCTCACGCTTCAGGGTCATAGGGATACATATCTAAATGTGAGCTGTGAATGCCAGAAACCATGGAAACTGATAAATCTGTTATTTTGAACAAGGAAAACTGGGTAAGCCTGCATAAATAAATCTGATCATGCTTCATTTACAGTGTATTTTAAGTTATTTCTCTAATAAACATCCTACATGTAAAGATGATGATTACTCAGAATGGACAAGTTGCCACATATGCTACAGTAATTACTAATGATAAATTATTACACAGACAAAAACCAAGGGCCCTCCATTTTTACCTATACATAGTATATGATACATGAAGCATAAAGGATGTTTTTTTGCATAAATATTCCCTTTATATCTGCATCAACTTCTAAAAACAGTGAGAAACAAAGAGGGATAAATCTGCATGATAAACCCAAATGTTCCTCTATTCAGTTCTCTATACAGCCCACAAGGAGACAATAAGCGAGTATCCCTCTGCTCCCTTCATTCTTTTCATGGGGAGAAAAGGAATGACAAAAAAGGAGGATACAAAGCAAGGCAGAAGTGGAAGGCCACAAAGAAAAGTTGCTCAAATCTACTGAGTATAGAAACCAACAGAGGAAAATAGTGAGAGAAAAAGAGAGAAAGAGTGGAAAAATGGAACAAGACTGAGCTCACCACCAAGCGCTTTTGATTCTCCCCTAAAACGATGCTTTTAAGAATGCCCATGAAATTAGCTTGCTGAAAGAACGCAATCTCAATCGATTCAATCCCCCCTAAAAAGAAAAACTAAAAATTCAAACAACCACCATACCTCCAATTCAAAAGAGGGTCTAACGGACATAAGAAAGCTTCTTTCTTTTCTCTCTAAATCCTCTCCTTTCATACTCTCTCAGTTTCCCTTTCACCTCACCACTGTAATGTCCAATCACAGAAAGACGGACCTTAAAGGTAAAAAAAAAGAAAAAAAGTATCTGTTAAAACTCTGACTAGTCAATTTGATGTGGAGTTGGTCTTACTTGATAAGTTTTTTTTTTTTTTGTCTAGGTGCAATATTTTGACACATGGAAAGTTTAACCTCTTTCACAAAGCCCTCCATGCCTGGACTCAAACAAATTCTGTCTCGTCACTTCTGAAGGGAAAAGAGAGCTGGTTACATACGAACCATCTCACAATAAGAGGTATAAATATGTGTTCATTTTTCTATAAAGTGACTGCTCTGTTAAATAATGCTTCGCTTTGTGACCGTCACAAAGATTACATTGCATTGTGTAACTGAACAGACGTCCGTTGGTGAGAATTTTTTAGGTTGCACAGCAGGTATTTTATCTATGCAGTTTTAAAACCCCTTTCTTCATAATAAAAACTAGATCAAATATTATTACCCCTGAATGTCCTAATAGTTGAGCCGGCAATTTAGCCATCTCTGCTCAACAGCTGGCCGACTGAAGTGACGTGAAACACCTGGGGCCCTGAAGGTCCCATAGTCGGAATAAATTTTTATCTCCCTCCTCTCCTCCAAAGGTACTCTGCTACACTTTTAGCTCAAGTTATTTTTGTTTAGCATATTACACTTCTGAACATTTTAGCCCTTTTACTCTTTACTTATTTATTCTAATCTACCAATTTTCTCTCCACATGGTTTAGGCACCAACCATATCAGAAACTCAAGAAAAAAACAAATTGTGTCCCAACTTTCCTACCTACTTTATGGGTGTACTAGCTGCACTGAACAGAAGTGATCTGATTGAATACGTCTTTCGTCTGCATCCGTAATTGTATTTATATGTGAAATTATCAGCTGATCTGACCGTTCATCATGTTCGGAAAGCACTGAATTTCTATGAGACCAAATGAAATATCAGAATCACACTCTGAAGGTTCTCCATCACTGGGTGTCATCAGCAGAGAGCTGACCACAGCTGCTGCACAAAAGTGAGGAACAGACTGTAGATTGGAGATGCTCACCACTGGGGTAGAATTAAACCACATATTAACCAGTTAGAGCGTGACTTGCCAGTGGAAAAGCACCTACTGTAACACCACCACCACCAAAGGCTCACGTGGTGACGGCAGTGGTTAATGCATAACACTCTCCTTAAGATCTCCAACTTCATTTGCAGCCAAAATTTTTGTTCACCATAAGTTGATTTTCACAAGAGAACAACAGTGAGGCCAAATGCTCCCTTGTCCAATATTTATGCTCTCTGGCCCATGCAAGACGATGGCACTAGTGCCTGGGTTGGTCTCACTTCCCTTTAGTAAGCCACAAGGTGAATGGCATTTATCCATTTGTTTCCACAGGACACTGTTCTCATTGAATCACTTGGTGATGTAGCCAAAGGATGTACATTTCTGTCTTCTGTCACTCTTCCAGTCTCTCTGTATCTCTGTTGCAACCTGCTGGTGACACTCTAAGCTCAGTGGCCACTTCCGTCTTAGAACAACCCGTCTGAAGCCTTTCCATGGCAAGGTACTGTTGGTCAGCTATTAGATGTTGTCTTGCTCTCATGATGCCAAAATGTGAGGATAATTAGGAGGGCTGTTTAAATACCAATTTTGATTGAAGCAGGAAATGTACAGATTGATTTGTGGATCAATCACCACAATGAATTTTGCTGTTAGCTCCTTGTGAAAGAACAGGAAGTTGTGCAAAAAGTACTTAAAAATTGAACAGTGGAATATGTGCATTCAAAATTTGAGAAAAGGTCATATTAAGTTCACTTGTAAAGTCATAGTGCATTTTAGGTTCATCCTGAAATTTTTACCCGAAAACTGAATGCCCCTAGGTTTTCGTGAGTAGTGCATTAATGTTTAAAATGTTGAGAAATACATTGCCATTAGAATTTAGAGCATGGACAACCACACCAACCCTATTTTTGTTTTGCTACCGTACACTTTAGTTAGTTTGGAGAGTGTTGACATATTCTCTACTGCATTTCTTGCATTGGTTTTTAGTTTACTGTCTATACATAAAACAATAAAAAACTGAAATAATATCAGCAAATAAATGCATATTAACTATGACTTCTATGGTGTATAGAAACTGTAAAATATATATAATATTATAATGTTGTGATGTAGATTTTAAGGGGCGACTGTGGGCATAGTGGTTGTCTTGTGACCAGAAGGATGCAGGTTCGATTTCAGCCTCCTCCTGCCAACATGTTGATGTGCCCCTGGGCAAGACACTTAACCCCAACTTGCTTACCAATGTGCATAACGGTGTATGAGCGTCTGTGCGAATGGGTGAGTGTGACTCTAGTAAAGTGCTTTAAGTGGTCAACGTGATTGGAAAAGCGATATACAAGTTCAGTCCATTTTACTACTTTTTTTTTTTATTTCTTTGGATGCAAAAAACAGTTTATCCAAAATTTATTTCAAAGGATAATCAATTTTTTCACAAGTTACAACATTCACTCCACCTATTTGTACTACATTTTGTGACCTTCCTTTCAATGATTAAAACGTATCCGGCCTGCGACCTGTTAATGTCTTGAAAATTGAAAATGTAACTAGCAAAAGTTGGTGCAAATGACCATCCTCAGGACACAATGTTCAAAGAAAACAAGGGAGAGAAGAAAACTTTTGCAGACTAGGTTGTTCACTTTCAGGGATTGTCAAACTGAAGCCAGAAGAAGAGAACAAGAACAATGTGAGAAAAAGTGAGAGGACGTTCTAGAAAAGAAGGAGAACAAGTAGGAGGGAGAAAGAGAGAGGGAACTGCTCGACCCTGAGAAGTGGTAGAAGCAGTAGAAATAGCTGCCCCACTTGTAGACACACTTTTCTGGTTGCTCACTGACTGTCCTTGATGCACTGGGGTAGCTAACCTATATAGCCCTGCTACATGCTGCAACGTCTCCCACAAAGTCTTGAACCTAGTCGAAAACACATTTGGCCTTTATCTCCTTCATACACACATGGGGAGGGGTGGGAGGCTAAAATCAGGCCACACATGCTGGAAGCTACTGCTGAGTTAAGTCACCTGTGCTGTTAGCATAGCTTGCTAGCGGGCAGGCAGCTGCTCCTCTAATTAAGAGCTCATCTTCCAGAGGGGCCTACATATGGAGGTCTCTTTAGCTCCATCATAGTCTTATGATAGGCAGCAAAGCCATTTACAACCAAGGACATAGCATTGTAAAGGTAGTTTTACAAAACCAGCAAGAAATAACTACTTTGTCCAATTTCCAAATTCAAAACTCATTTATGAGCATCTTTAATAGATACAGACAAGACCAGATGTTTTAATACGTTATATAAATACAGAATATTTTTAAATGGCTGAATAATGAGAGATAATGGTTTTCAGAAATTATTACTCTCAAGTTCAGAAGTTTATATAAACAGAAACTATGCTGAATTTAAATAATTTTCTCAGCGAATGGCGTCATGGCATGCAAGCTTCTCAGGTCAATTCATAAAATTTAAGTTTAGTGGAGGCACATCTGTGGATTTAACATGAACACAAGAACTTACAGATTTTTTTATTCACAAAATGTAAGAGAATTGCGGACATACACAAGTTTGATTCATATTTGGATATAATTTTCAGATGTTTAAGAGTGACCAGTTCTTTATTCAAATACATTGGGAATTTCCAGCTTTGTCAAGAAGGAGAAGGTTTCAGTGTACCATAAACGGACATGTTTTGGTGGAAAATATGCAAATCAACCACAGAACAAACTAAAGGACATGACGAAGATGCTGGGTGAAGCTGGAAAGAGAGTGCCATTATCCAGAGCCTGTACCAGCAGGAGCTAAAAGGCTACTCAGAATGAAAGAAGCAAATACCCCAAAAACAACAGGAGGTGCCAGATGATGGGCTGATGGAACTGAAATTCAAGTGTTTAACCATAATGACCATTGTTACATTTGGAGAAAAAAGGGGCAAGCTGGCAAGCATGAGAACATTATCCCAACTTCGAAGAATGGTGGTGGGAGATTCACGCTGTGTGGGTGCTTTGCTATAGGAGGGACCGGCATGGTGGGCAAAGAACACTGCTGAAATGTTGAAGCAACATCTGAAGACGTCTGCCAAGAAGTGTGAAGTCATGTAAACAAGTTCTGACAGGAGACAAATTCCAGAAAAAAAATATAAAAAGGAAAACACAAAAGAAACCTTAAACATTTCATCCAACATAGCATATGTAAACTTCTGAAGCAAAAACTGCATGCGACTTACTGACTGCATGAATGAAGTATACCTGGTATGCTAATATTACAGTTTTCTACCTGCAGAGCAGATGAGACACTTAGCCACACTTCTTGCATTCAAATCATTACTCACCAATTAATCAAGCCACTTCACCACAGAGAGGGGATACAGCTGATTGGATCTTTTAAGCTGAATTTCTTTTAAATGCATTGAATTGGTGGTGGAATAGAAATAGAGCATATTTTTCACTTTGTGACGCTCCTGGTGAGGCAAATCAAGTTAATTGTCAGAAATTAGCTTTAATTACATTTTTTTTAATTAATTAGAATGTAAAAAAGAAAGAAAGCAAATATCAGATTTAAGAGCATTAAACAACTTCACAAACTATAAAGAGCTCCGAAGGAAAACTAAATATATGGACAGGCAGTATGTGATGAGGTAGGTAAACCTGATTTATAGTGTGCTAATAGCTCATAATATTGATGAGGCCAGAAAACATAACAATGAACAAATTGTACTGTCTGGGTAATAAATGTAAATATTTTACACTTAAGTTGCTTTGACAAAACAGCCTTTTATCGACTTTGCTGTTCACACCAGGACTAATGGCTGCTTCAGAACAACAAATACAAACAGAACGATACACAAACAACTGTTCAATGTTGGAGCTCACACAAGACTCCCACACTTATGCTTTCTTCAGCCTTAAGTACCAACGAGCACACAATAGCCTGTGGTCCTATTCAGGCTACCTAAGAAATGCATTAGTCAGTCCTGGCACTTGGAGTACAATGCAGTCATTCAATTCATACACTGTGGTGTATCCTAATGCAAAAAAATAAAAAATAAATAAACTAAGATGCAGAAAGGAAGAGATGTACAAAAACAAACAACTGGTATGATGACTGATGACAAGTGTGGCAAAATTACAGGATTCAGAGCTGTACCTGAATTCGGATGTAACAATAAAGTGGCATTCTCCAGAGCCACGGTAAGAAGTTGTCTTGTTTGCACCTGCTTTGACGACTTATTGTGAATCACAGAGAGGGGGAGTGTCACCAGCAATCATGTGCTGCACTGCAATTATGGAGTCAAGATTCACTCTGTGCCTCATTGTGCACAGCTCACCTGTAGACTTAGTCAATGTTTTGTTGCTACTAGAACTGAGGGATTTCACTTTTCACCAAAACAGAAATGCAAGGTTTCTCAAATCTTTTTTTTTATGTTAAGACTATCCATTTAATCTACCGTAGGTATTTTTTTTCCTTCCAACTAATATCACATACATTTATTTACTACACATTCAACATGCGGCAGAAAACATTTCCCTTCCCATCTCTGGATGTTGAGTACGTTTTATCTGTAGGCTATAATGTTATAACATCCCCACAAGCCAACTCCTTTGTGAAATAGTTCTATCAGATCTTGTCCTGTCACCACCAGCATGTAAAATAAACACATAAACAGAACATATTAAACTGATCTTTCAGACTTCAACATTCAAAACAGGCCTCATTATTATTGTATGAATCCCACGCCTGGATTTGAGCCTCGGCGTCAAAAGAAGATGCAATGGCATCTTCTTTTGGGTTTAAATGTTTCAGCTGATCCGTCTGTCATAATATCATAAAATTTATGTATTTTTTTTTTAATATACATTGCCTTGGAACATTAAAAACTGTTTTGTAATGTTTGTTTTCTTTTTAAGATTCTAGTAAGAGTTTATGTACAAATTAAAATCTGAAAAGTCTGGTGTATATCTCTTTTTAGCTCCTCTGAATTAAGATTTTCTACTATTGGTAAAGCTGCAAGTTTTTGGGGATTTGCCTGCCAGTCAGGTTGAAAGACTGACAGGACACCCTCATTGCTTCCCCTGTTGTCCAATCGTACCATCTGCTGCGACCCCATTGGGATGTGCACAGGGTAAAATATTTGCGTGGTCAACAGACCCCGTCTCTTAAGATCATGGTAAAGTTAAACAGCTTTGTAACTTTACACCTCAACCATCTGCTGTGTTCTTTGCTCTCATGATGCTATTTGTTAACAAATCTCTAACAAACCTCTGAGACCCTCAAAGAACAGCTGGATTTATACTGAGGATAAATTACACACAGGTGGACTCCAATTACTAATTAGGCAACTTCTGAAAGTATTTAGTTGCACAAGAGTTTATTTATGGTGCAGGGGACTGAATAACAATTTATGGCACACTTTTCAGTTAAGATATTTGTGAAAACCCTTCAAATTGTTCCAGCAAAATGCATTAAGTTTTATGATTTTAACAAACTGTGCACACATGATTTTTAAATATTCTTCACATAAACTATACTAGAGGACCCTACGTGCACAAGTGCAGAACTTGTACACCGTTGGTCTTCACACAATTAATAAAATAAAGAAACACACAAGGTAATAATGTAATAATAAAAAATGCACTCTCAAAAAGCGTTTTCTTTTTCTTCCTCTATTTTGTTAATCTATTTCTGTCTCACCCAAATAATGCTTTTCATTTTGCTCTCAACGCTGCATGATTTTACTCAAACACCGCCTTTGTGTGCTTTTGCATCTGTGTGGATAAGTCAGCGTGTTGTGTGGGTATTGTGCACCCACTCGCTCACACAATGGCAAAGCTTTTTCCGTTTCACAATGTTTCTTGCCAACTTTATACACACCAGGATTAAAGGTATAAAAGAACCTTTGGAGCAGGGAAGATGAAGAAAAGGTGTTTTAAAAGGAAGAAAAGGGAGAAGAGGAGACAGACCCCAAAAACTCTGCTCCGGTTTCCGTTACAGGCAGCCATTTTTAGACAGTCATCCATTAAGTCTCCTGCGCGCTCATACTGTCAGCCTTTAGAGAAGCCAAACAGGCCATGTCAGCTGAGGGCATTGAGCAGGCAGGCAGGAAGCAGCACTCTTTCTGAGCACTGCGGGACTTTGAAGGCAGAATGGGAGGAGCAGGTAGCGGACTATAATACAGAGCAAAACACGTTGGGAGAGAGAAAATGGAGTTGGAGCAAAACTTGGACCGCAACAGAAAAAAAATAAAAATAAGAGAAGTCGATATGAGCTGGGCCATAGCATAACAAAAAGGAAATGTGTATTAAAACTGTGCTTTGTTTAGTGGCTAGGGAAGTGTCAGAAAATGAAGTGTGTAATGCCGTGTTTGTGTTTCAGTCTGACAGGGCCACTCAGTGTGCTGTCTGTGAGCATCTTACCTCTGCCCCTGTGTGTTCTGTCTGCGTTGTGCGATCAGTCATTTGGCAGTCTTTCATCTTCAGGGCTGCTCTGGCGCTCTCCTGCATACAAAGCAAACACACATGCATCAGTCATGTCCACAACCCACCCACAAACATCAAATACAAACAAATGAGAGGTGCTGCTCCCCCTGCAGACCTGTTGACTGCCTCCAGTCACAGCACTCTGAAGAAAGTACTGCCCCCTTCACAGATTTCTACTGTTTTTTTGCATTTTGTCAGAGTCATAATATTTCAAGCAATTACCATAATACTAAACATAAGTTGAGTAAATGCAGAAAGTAATTTTCAATGATGACTGTAGTTGTTGAAGGAAAAACCTAATCATTCTGGTCCTATGTGAACAAATTATTTCCTCTAACTGGTTTTACCAACATTGAAGGCATCGACTGCCAGCAAAGACCTCCACATCACTGTGGAGGTCTTTGGCCCACTATTCTTGGAGTAATTGATTTAATTCAGGCACATTAGAGGGTTTTCAAGCATGAATGGACTATTTAACATCATGCAACAGCATTTCAGGTTTTTTTTTTTTTTTGAGCCTCTATAAGTATGACCTGCTGGTATACTGTGGATCATTGTGCCGCTGCATAGCTCAAGTGTGTTTGCGCTTAGGGTCACAAATTAAGGGCCAAACACTCTCCTTCAGAATTTTCTGGTAAAGAGCAGAGTTCATGTTTTATATATCCAAATCCTGAAGACGTAAAGTACTCTCAGAGACCCAGACCATAGCACTGCCACCAAAAACTTTCTGCAGGTGTGATCATGTTTTTGTGAAATGCTGCATTACTTTTATACCAGCATTTTAGGAGAAAAAAAATTCTCCTCCATTTCTTTCTCCTCAATCTACAGCAAAACTGTTTTTGTAAAATGTGATCATTCTGTTGTGTTCTTTTTAGTTGGCAGTGTTTTTCCTGTTGGAGCTCTTTCATATCGTTCAATCATGAATACATATGTTAACGGAGGCAGGTTAGGCCGACAGAGCTTTAAGATGTTGCTCTGGGTTCCTTTGTCACCTCCTCGTGGAGCTATCAATGAACTTTATTATTATTTTTGGTAGAATTCTACTCCTTAGAATCTGTTCTTGAAATTCTTTAGTTTGGAAAATTGAGATCAAAGGACTAGCGAGATCTTGTGATTCTGTTTAGATGTAGTTTTATTAAAGATTAATTTGATTACTGCAACTGTGTCTTCACAAATCAGGTGATCCAGAATGTTGCTGATCAAGATCTGACTAAAACTAAGAAAACAGAGCACATCGCCACCTCTCTAAAGTCCTTGCACTGGGTTCCTGTGGCTCAGAGAACAAAGAAAATACTTTTGCTGGTTTTGCATACAAAACATCACAGATCTGTTTTTGTATCAACCTTAAAACATGTCGAATCAGAGTTCAGTTTTTATGTTCCTCTCTTACAGAACAAACTTCCAGAAAACTGCAAAAATGTTGAAATACTGAATTCTTTTAAATCAAGGTTAAACATCCATCTGTTTTGTATTTGTAATTGGAATGGCATAAATTCTAGTCTGCATTCCAACTTTTCATTTCTTTCCTTTACTATGCCACTGCAATGCAATGTTTTATGTTGTCATCGTGTAAAGCACTTTGAATTCCCTTTTTGCTGAAATGCGTTAGACAATAAATTTGCTTTGCCTTGATGACATGGAACATTTAAGTGCGAAAAAAAAAATAAGAAGAAATCTTCAAGCGGGCAAATACTTTTTAATAGCAATGCATCACAGCATGTATCTATGCTTTGCAAATTGTCATAAGGAACATGAAAAGCAACTCAAAACAACATCAAGTATTTTGTCTGGAAATCACAAATGTCATAAAAAAAAAGGGGCCAAATTGCAGGGGCATAAGGCGGCACTGCTTAAGTGGGGAGGAATTAATAGAAATGGAAAGGTAAAGCTGGTCAACATGAAAAAAGGTCCTTCAAGGAGATAATTAATGGGTTTTATCTGGCAGATTTATAGATGGTTGTAGTCAGAAGCACTGGCACTTTTCGACAAAATACAGCAATTTTATCTGGACCCAAGAACCAGCCAACTCCTCTCTTACCTCTACGTGATTATTTTTAAAACGAAGGTTGCAAGCCCTAAGAGGAACCCTGCACCATTTCCACTGGGAGCACTTTACGACGTTGTCACTAATCATTCTGACATTTTCTCCCTGAGCCGCTCATGGGTTGGAGAACAGAACGGGTTGAAAGTTGCAGTGAATATGACATATGGAGAAATTGATTAACCTCGATAAAAATTAATCAACCAAATTAAAACAAGGTTTATCGTAAGGGAAATAAAAGAAAAGCATTTATATTCCAGCTCTGGACCTGCATTTATAGTCCTCTTCAAATTCAGCACAAATCCAGTTAAAAACAGCAGTTTCCATTAATCGTGTCTGACTACATGAAAAGCAAAATCGGCTTTCTAAAGCTTAATGGTGCATTCAAAGTACCAACAGAAAACTTATGAAAAGTGAATCAGTTTTTCTGAGATAATAAAATAGGGTTTCACTGGCAGATTTACAGAATAAGAGAACTGTCTGTGGCCTGCCCTTTACATCTGATGCTACACTTTAACTTTGCTTTGAAATAAATTTTTATCTAAAGCAGTGTAAGGCAGAAACACTACACTATCCAGCCAGAGTCCAAGCATACAATGCAAACACAACAGTGAATCTGTTCAGTGAATCTGTTCAGTGAATCTGAATCTGAAAAAAGACCTGGTTATCACATACAGATAGAAACAAGGTAAAGATCTGGTTACAGTAGAGAAACAACCCAGGAAGTGATAATGCACATACAAATACAGAATATGCAAAGATTTTTATCATTCCTTCATATTTTAAGGACCCAGAATTTCTAGGAAAACTGCAAGATTATGCTTGCATTTATTAAGAGTTTCAAACAGATATGAGCTTGAATTACTATATTCTGACAGCTATAGACACAAATGCACAGATTCTCAAGGGATTTTAGCATACATAAATGACCACATGTCCTACACTTTTGCAAGCAAATGGGGGGAAAAAAACACAAATATAAAAACAAGGAGAACAAAAGAGGAGAAAACTTTTGAGGAATTTTTGCAATCATATAGTAAAAGAAAGGCTTCCCCAGATGGCCCCACAAAGCCAATATAGAAAACAGCAACAACATTTTCCTTTCACTCACACTCATGGCGTCAGAAAAACTCTCTGGAGGAAGGCTGAGTATTTCATTGTACCGCACATTAGCTGTAGGGGACTCAGGCTAAAGCCATTTGGGGAATATACATGTACTTGTACGCTAAAAACATTTTTTTTCCAGACGGTTTAACTCTAATTTGTTCAGGATTAATTTGCCGTTACAGACGGGGAGGGGCATGTGTTAGGATAAATGAGCAGACATAATCTGATGGAAAATTGAATTCACTTTCATTAAAAGGTGGTTTTAAAATAGCGACACAAGTCTAAAGACAATGTTTTTTGTAAATCTGAACACAACGAATACATCAAGCATTGAATACCAAACCGGCTCCTAAATTTTTAGGGTCAGCAGGATATACAATGTTATTATAAAGTATTTTGTAGCTCTGGTGGCCTTTTTTTGACATAAATCTTACATGGAATGGGGAGGAGTAGGGGGAAGACATGAAGTAATGGCCTGCAGGTCAGGAACCCAGGACATCTGAGTCAAGAACTATACCCTTTTCTAAGGGGCGCCTGTTCTATCGCTACAGCACACGACACCACTAATTATATTGCTCTAGAGAGAAATTATATGAGTAATATAAATGTCATAATGATAGCCAATTTGCTTGACTTTAGTATTAGGTCCACATCAGTTGCACCAAACAAAATTAAAATGGAAAACAGATTAAAACAGAGGCTGCTGACAGGGAAATAAACCGGGGTGATAGAGGAAGATGAAAGAGAAAAAAAAAAAGGATGCGGGTGCCAAAAAGTGATCAAACAAACAGATGTTGTATGAGACTCAAGTCAGTGGGTTGTACTGGCATCGCTCACTGCTTTAACACTGACACATTATTCTGCAAAGGCTTGGCATAATGTCTGCATTCCATTACTTTGATGGAACAGGTGACAAATTACAGACATGCAGATGACAAATGACAGATTTTACTGTATTGAGCATTTCAGTGGCTGTTCCAGAAATCAAGGTACCAAAAGCACTAGAAAAATACAGTAATACAATATATTTTTCACTAAATGTGTTGTGTTATATGAGTATTGAAAGATGGAACAAGATGGAATTAAGGGATTGCTTTCCGTCCTTGGCTCTTTATCTTCTTTTGGGAGAAATTTCAGTCCGAGTACAATAATTCTGCTGTTCAGCTGTGCACGCATGAGAGAACAGCTTATATATACAGACAGAGAAGGTTTTTTTTTTTGGTTTTTTTTGTCAACTGATACTTATATTATGAAAATTCTACAGCACCATTGTTGCATTTCTTTTTCCTCATCTTTAATGGTGGATTTTTTCCCCCCAGCCACTGTCCTCTATGGCAAGGATAAACATGTTGCTGAGAAAGATAAACGTCTTAGTTTGCTGAACTTTTCTATTCAGTTTTACAGTCAAAACCTATTTTTACACACTTCTAAATTCGAAATGGTTAGCATCTGCTACAAAGAAAAACACGATTGCACAGAAAAATGTCAGGGCACAAAATCACTTCAAATTTCCCAGAACTGTGCAACAAGTCTGGTTATCATCTTCCAGCCATCAGTGCAGCTGCTTTAACTTCACCAAACCCTGTCAGGTAAAAATGTTTGGCATGCATTACAAAACAGAAGTTTGGTAAGTTAATTTATTAACTACTTAATTAATAATTACTTCCTAAACTTACATTTTCTAATATAAGGATCAGTGTTGACATCATAAGAACTGAATGGTGAGGTGAACAACTCTAATCTACAGTAGATTTCCTCAAAGTTGTTTTGTTTGAAGAAAGGTCATTGCTCAACTTAAAAATGTTAAGCCTTGTACAGTTTTTACATTTGAGGCTTTGGGCAATGTTCGACTCAGGAACCTCGAACCAATTGTCAAAGTCATTTTTAATAAAGTTGATGAAAGCATTTTACAAGATAAAACTGCCATTAAGATAAAATAGTAAAAAAAAAAAAAAGAACACACGGTAAAGTTGTGCTGTGGTACGTTCTCTTGTGGTAGATTAGGCATCTGGTGGATTTGCTGGAGTAACATGAGGACCCCACCTCACAACTGACAGGCTGATCATTTCTATCTACCAGACGTCACAGTCAATTTTCAGGGGATCCAGTGGAATCCATGCCTCGACTGGTCAGGGCTCCTTTGGCAGCAAAAGCAGGACTGCCAGACTCTTTGTCCATATTTTTGTACCAGGTAAGTCTTCTTTTCAGCACCTTAAAGACTTAAAATGTTTTGCTTTACATCTTTAACAGTATTTCTGCAAGTTTCAGTAAACTAAAGATTTCTGAATACCTTATTTAAGAACATTTTGACTTAAATTCAACATTCAACAAGTAAGCTAACTTATTTAATTTGTTGACAACTTGTATTTAATTTACTTAATGACATTTGCAAGTTGGATTAAACATTGTCTACTTATGTTTATTGACTCTGGCATATAAGACCCTTTCTTCTATACCAAGGTTTGCTAATTTCAATGCCAGTAAGCTCCATTACAGTGATTGATGACTGGTTTTAGCCAACGACTGAAATGTCTGAATTCAAACCAAACTTTATAAATCTTACACTCTCATGACAAATGAGCTGGGAGTGGAACATAAACAAAAAACTTTTGATTTTAATTTGTCTAAACAAACAATAAGAAGAAAGTTTTATAAGCAGAGGGGTTTTTTTAATAAGTAACTGGAAAATCTAAATATCTGACAATAGATTCCTCCTAAAGGGAATGTTTGAAACAGAATGGAAGAAGCAATGAGTAACATTAATCTGAACCAGATATTTAGACATACTAGACACATAGCTTTAAGAATAGTTATTACTTTTTTCAAATTCAGACATTTACATGCGCTGTAATTCCCTCACCTTTGAGCAATATGACAACACCTAACTGATGTAATTTTGAAATTTCATCAGTCAAATGTAAGCAGTTAGAACAAGCAAATTTGATTTAAAAAATATTGAATTTGTTTCTTAAACTTGAGTGTGAACTCAAAGCTACGCAAATTTAAGACTTTCAAAGCCCCCAAAATTGGGATGATTCTGACTTTTAAGACCCCACGGATTCCTGTATTACCAGGACAAATGCCTGGTTTTACAGTCAGGCTAATTATGTTTATCCTGTAAGTCAATCTTACCAGTTCACTCTGGAGTCTGAGAATCAGCTCATCTTTTTCTCTCAGCTGCAGCAGCAGGGTTTCCTCTCTGTTGAGATCCTGAGCACAAGAAAAGACACTGTTTTAGACATAAACCCAAAGGTAGCCGAGATTTATTCCTGGGTGCCATACTCAAACATAACAATGGCAGAAGGAGCTGGTTTTATGTTTGTCATGTGTTTTATTTGTATTTTTGAGTTTGTTTGAAGGTAGTATTGCTTGCTTCTGTGCATGTAATAAAGTTGTCATTTTGTGCCTGTTTTGGAATAGCGATCTCCTCTTGTTGCAGCTCAGTGATCAGATCTATGTGTATAAGGGGCACCATCACAAGCACACAGCGATTTAATATGACCTTCAGTTGTCATGGGACATTACTATAAGGAAATAGACACAACAAAGACAGGGGACATACAATTTAGAATAATAACATATAATAACACACACACACACACATATATATATATATATATATTATATTTTTAAGGTTTTTCTGTGTTCAGTTTCTGTCCTGAGTCTCTGTTGTTTCTGCTGTGCGCTATCGTCTCTGCCGTGCCGCCTGATCTGGACTGTTTTGAGCCACATTCATTATTAAATTCATCATCTTCATCACAACCTGGGTCATCAGCGTTCTCTCTCACCACCACAAACCACACCTCATGGCATATCTATCTATCTATCTATCTATCTATCTATCTATCTATATATAAAATTGTTTATGCTCCCCCATATTGTGTAATATAGTATGCATATTCTGAAAATGACCACTATTTTTGTCCAATGTTTTGCAACCATCACAGATTCATGTTTTGATGACGGCAAACAGGAGAACAAGGCTCCCATGAAGGTCAAAAGTAAGAAGTTAGACCAAGCAATTTTTGTTAAAAATACTCAATTTGTTTCTTAAAATTGAAAGGCATTTAAACTGTCGGCAAAGAATAACAAAGTGAACAAGAAAGAGACAAGCGAGAAGTAATGAGTGAAAAGATGGACAGAACAAATTGACAGGCAGTCATTACCTCGTCAAGGGCATCGTTAGAAAAGAAGGGAAGAGGGGCAAGATAACAGGAGGAAAATGAAGAGGGAAACTTAGGAAAAAAGTAGAGGTGGGGGTAGTGATGGAGCGAAGGAGAGGACAGAGAGGGCCTGCGGCTGGGTATGATGATCTGAAACTATGGGGAGCTGTCTTGCTAAAGGACACACGGAGAGTCAGAGAGACCGCAGGGAAGCATATATCTACTTCCCCATCCGTTTAAATGACCTTGCTAATGCAAAACCAGATACCTACCCTGGAACATTTCCTTGAAGTACATCAAAATTCAATGAAGAAAAAAAAAATGCAACCTGTGCATGATTACAGAGGCCCTCAGAAATCATGTGGTTAAAAAAAAAATCCCAATGAAAATGACTGACAACACTTTTGGTACCCTAGAACTCATTTTTCTTTTGCCCAAGCAAAATTATGTGGTGGGTGTTAGAATTATTATGTTATCATTCTTACATTTGTAATTTTATGTTACTAGTTGTGTTTCTTTTTAGAGGTTTAGTGTTCAAATTTGTTAAAACTGTGGAGACACAATTAAACCTTTCCTTAACCTCAAGCATGTTTTTAGAGAGGGTGACTTAGATCTTCCTGGGATACTCCTGAGCTGCAAACCTGTCTGTGTGTTAATTCAGTTTCTGTGCCCCCCTTCTTTGTTTCTGATTTCGCATCCTACTGTGAAGATGTGGGGTTTCACCCCCTGCATTCCTTTTCACACCTTCTTGCTAATAAAAGAGACAAACAAACTGAAGGTTTTCAGAACACATGGAGAGCGGCTTGGAGAAGCTGTTCGCTGTGTCTTCTCCTTCTGCAGAAGTTTGGTTGAAAACTCATATATGTTGTCTGTGGTTCTTCTTTTATGTAAGTTTGAGAAAGTCCCTTTCAGTGGGGTACTCATTTAGAAAAATTAAGTAATTCCTAATTGTTCTACTTTAATATTTTTCTTTTCCACTCAAAACTTAGTCTCCTTTGTGTTTTTCTCTGTTGTTTACTAATTGCAATGAAAAATACCAGCAACAGTGTTTTTTTAAGGTTCAATAAAATTGATTAAGTGTGCTGCACTTTAGGCCATAGGGGAGGACTGATGCTCCAGGGTATGGCTTGCCTAAAGCCTGCTTCTCTCTGGTGTTTCTTTGAGCCTGTGTTCTATTGCCCAGGGCTTTTCTATTGTTTAATTGATACAGTTTGTGTTTCACTTTCTTTGTGCTGTTGTTTACAGATCAGCACTAATCCGTAATCATCATATCAAACAAAAAAATCGGGAATCGTGACATCAAGTACAGAAAAACTCATCAAAAAACTATGAAATAGCTGGCCAGACCCCAGAAAAAGCCAAAATGGGTGCTGGACTGGAAAAAGCTAATTGATGCACTTCTCAGAATAGCATAATGACCAAAGAGAAGGCTGCAGGCACAACTTTCTTAATGAATGCTGCAATTCTGATCATTTATAGAATGAAGCTAGTCAGAAAATCAGAAGTCCAAACATCTGAAAGTGGTCAGACAATTTGGTGTTGTTCCATCAACCATCTTAGTGAAATTTACATTTTCTTTTTGGTACTACACAGACCTTTGGGGACTGATTGCCCCAGACTGCTAATGACTTACTTTTTTTATTTATTTTTTTTTTTTTTACAGAGGAGTAGGAAACACTGGAGAAGGTTTGACTCTCAAGAAGTTTTCAGAAGTTGTTCTCCTGCCTTATAACTTTGCCAATAAGTACTTTCAACACAAACCTGATGGCAACAAATGTGGTAGACACTGTGAATGAATTTAGATGGCAACACACACAAAATCTGCAATAAGTAAGGAGAAAAGTTAGGATGATTTTGTTTCCTGACTTCCCCCATTTTACATGCCCAACTAATGATGAGGTCTGTGTTTACCTCAAAAGCTAACAAACTAAAAGCTCTGCTAAGTGCCTCTGCAGTGATAAAACCAATAGCATATGTTTTCCAAGAGCAAATAGGAAAACAATTAACAAAAACAAAACCCACTGGTGTTGAATCAGAATGGCCCCCCGCTTCCCTGCCTTTACACAGAAGATAACGTTATTTATAGATAATAGAAATATTTTTTTTCTCCACTGCTTGCTTAGACAGAGGCAGCACCAAAATGACTAGCATGAGGTTTAGATTGGACAGGAAGAGCAGCTGCATGCTGCGACATTTACCACATTAGTCAGCCTCTAAAATTAATCTCACCCAAATAGGAATGGAGGCTAAACTAAATGAGCTGTCTGGTTAAATCCACACATCGAGCGTCCGTCTGCACCTTGTGTGAGTGCAACAAACTTTTTGTGGAACTGTCAGAAAAATTATCCATAGCCTAACCTTGTAGTCATTTGGCTCGAGTGCTGATACTGTACCAAGCAGCAGGCTTAAAAAATCATTTCATGCAGGAATCCGATCAACAAACTCAACAGTAAAAATGACAAAGTTTACTCCAGTGTCGAAAGAAGCGCCACGCGGAGAATTAAATCTCCCATCAGGTGGCATTCTAACCAATTTTTCAAGGCTGAATTGAATATAGAAGGCTGTGGAAGAAAAGTGGGGCATGTGAATTTGTTTCTAATGTGATTGGAATGGCCTCTGAAGGGATAAATCAGATCAGAATCACTGGAGTGCGTCCACTTCGGTGAAAAGATGTGCTTTCGTATAGAAGTTGAGACCTCTTAATAATTGCAATCAGTACCCAGTTGAAAGGCTACAGAGATGAATTGCATCGCACCGTTTTAGCAGAAATCTGTCATTTTCCTAACTTTTATGAGAACCACACCGTCAGAAATGCAACGGTTCTTTCTTATTACTCTACCAACACATTGCAAATCACATTGGGAAGAAAGATGGGCAACAAATCGTTCTCAATCACGCCTCTTCTGTCAATATCTTTATGACAGACATTCAGCATCTATCACTGCAACTCTTATGACAAGTTCTTGTGAAACAGCGAAGCTAGAGTGTACATTTCACCACATTTACAGTTGCCTTTGCACCATAATTGGCCATTATTGTCTTCCATCATTGCTTTCTTTGAAACATTAGGCCAATTTGTTCATGTGTCTGAAAAGCAATTACTGTTTAGAAAATATTTTAGAAAATAGACCCAAATCAAAAAGCAATAAAGTCGAGTCTAAGACAACGAACCTCGTGTCATGTTTTACAGCGATGCTATTATTATTACTAGTAGTAGTATTAACAGTATTTGTGCCAAGATTTCTTGGTCATATTAGAGAAAAACTACAAGAAAGACAGAAAACTAAATCAACTATAGCTGAACTGCAATCAGAAGACTCATTGTGCATATTATCTCAAAATTAAGAAAACGACAAACAGTTTTGCAATAAAAATGGAACCAATTCTGAATCTCATCTAATTTATCTCTTAGAACTGCATAGACAATTTCTCTTGAGGGCATTTAATCATAATTTTATTTATTGGCTAATTTAAACCAAATCCAGTTTATATTGCATCTCATTAACTGTAGTTATCTATTGCATGAGTGGTGAGCTAAAATATTCTAAAATGAAAACTTGCAGATACAGATGCCAGAATATTAAGTAAGGCTCAAAGATTTGATCTCATTATCTACGTCCTTGCCCTGTTGCTCTGACTCCAAGAACATACTGCCCTTCTGACTTTAAGACTCAGTTTTTTATTAATGAAGTCACACACTAATAACGAATACAAAGACCTTCTGAATAGCTAAATACGGATATTTACTCAAAAATGTAATTAAAATCTTAAAGTATTTTCTTCTTATGTTTTTTTTTTTCATTTTAGCAACTTTCTGTGTCAAAACCAAGAGCACAATTTTGAGAAAAACACACATTCACAGCTTTTACCTTGAGTTTATTTTCATCAAATCTGGTAATATAGATATCCAAAATAGACCGTTTTTTTGAACACATTAACATTTTATTAGATAAAACTGTTAAGTTGTTTGTTGCCATTAACAGCATATCACAAATAACATAGTTACAACTTGACATAACGCAATGTTATGCATCCGTCAGGCTGTGTATCAACAGTAAGGTAATGTTGTAGGTAACTTTTCTCTGGGCCCCTTAGCAACAACCGAGCAATTTATAAAAACTCCTACCCTTGTGTTATTGCTGACCATGTTCACCCTTTTATGACCATAGTGTCTCCATCTTATCAGGGCTTCGCTCAGCAGGATAACACAATGTCACAAAGTTCAAATCCCAGACAGTTTTTTTTTTTTTTAACATGAAAGTGAGGTCACAAAGATAAGTTATCTTCCAGATCTCTCGATCAGACGTTGTGCTAGACTTTCTTCAATGTCTGTGATTGTGTTTGTAAATAAAATCATATATAATTGCATTTAATTTGTATGCGGTTGAATTAATATTCAGGAAGATGAATAGAGAATCCACATCGTCCCATCACACATCAAGAAGATGAATACTTGTAGCTTTCTACTCCACAGTGACAAAAAAAAAGACACCGACTGTGGCTCCAGTGACTACATACAAACAATGAAATTAAAAGGTGGCACATAAATTATATGCATCTGCTTGTGTTTAACCAAATGTATCTTTCATGTTGATCTGGAGGCTGAATCCACACTCTGCTGTCCCACTAGAGACTGGATTTACAAGCGCATCTTCAGTAAAAGTTTTGAAATCAGGGAACGTTTATCCAAGTGATCAGAAGTCTGAAAGAATGCCTGAATGAGGGGGATCGTATCAGTGGTTCAGCTGCACCAAATACAAATCTTCAGGATAATAAAATGAACATGATTTTTTTTTTTTTTGATTGATTGATTTAATTAAAGTTTGAGCTGAGGTAAATTTCTGTAATCGGGGGAGATGGCCTAGGCAGCTTCAGCAGGAATGTGACCACCCACTTTTGAGGCGACACTCTGGTCAGAGCAAACACAACCCAGGCCTGAGTACAATAGGGTCATGCAAGCCTGCAGTGCAAAAGTGCATTGGAGATGAATAAATTGTTGATATATTCTAATATGTGCAGGCACAAAAAAAAAAAAACCACACTATTTATGATCACATGTGAATGTAGCTGTACAAGTCCAGTTAAATATTTTATGTTGGATTACCAGCCAGTGTGTTCCGATTCATGCTGGACTTTTCTGAAATTGTAAAGCTAATCTGGTCTAGCCTTTATAGCTATTAAATTTTTCAGTTGGCACACCATCAAGTGAAGATACACAGTTTTACTGAAATGTTTTGATACGGCTTCTAATAAGAAGGAAACTTTTTTTTTCTGCTCCCTTGTGTAGAAATCACATCAGTCTAACTCTTCTTTCTGCAATTAGCCCAAGGCTGAGAAGGTTTTATATGATGTTGGAGCAATGAATAATTTAGCATGTAAAAAGGCCTTTTTAAATTTCACAATTACAGGTTTGAAGATCTAACCCAAGGAGAACTGTCAGAGGAAAAAATCATATGGGGGAGTGGAAATTTTATGGCAGACATAGAGTTTCAAGTCCTGATGATACTTTTGATAAAATCTCTAAATCGTTTCTGATATCATCACTGCTAAAGTTGTGGCAGCATATGGGAAGTTTGTGTGAATTGCAAGGCTAGAAAAATTTAAGGTCAGACAAAGGGAGGATCGTTGCCATTTTTAACCACTGGCATGTTTACAAGTTTCACTGCCATGTTGTGCACATAAGTGATCCAACCCTCAGTGTGTGCCAGGAAAAGGAGGTGCTGTTCATTTCACTCTTTCAACAGGAGAGAAGACAATAAAGGAGGAAGAGACAAAATCTGAACTTGTGGGAATAAAGTGGGAGTACAAACAGGCAAAGAGGTGAATTGAATTGATGTGAAGACAGGTGGAACAGCTACAGACTATGCATGCATTTGAACACACACTAACATGAGCTGCACCACATGTGTAGTTACAATCAAGTTTCGGAGCAGTAGGAGAGCTCTCTCAGCCTCTAAGGGAACGTTGGTACACACTTTGCTGTGGATGCTCCATCTGCTGAATGCTCAGAGACTTGTCATCAAAGATGTTTAAGGTGCTTAGTGTTAAAAAAGCATGAATAAACTTGACATAAGCTGATCCTAAGAGTGGACGACATAAATGCAGCACAAAGGAACATGAATTACTGACGAATTTTGCATAGTAAATTTACTGAGCTTTACTTACTAAACTACGTGGGTCCAAACTCACTCTGTTTGCTCTGTGATGTTCTGCTTTGTGTCGAGCAAACATAGGCAAAATATTGCGCGGAAATACTGCAATAGAAAAATGTTAAATTTGAATCTAAATGTACTCTCACTGACAAAGAAGCCAATAACGTTTGGGTGTTTAAATGTATTGTTTATTCTAAAAGTATATATTGTTCTAAAGTGGGAGATTAAAAACACAGAAATGTTGAGTAATATGAGATATCTGCACCAACACATGAATAAAACTGCAAAAGGAAAAATAAACTACTGCTTCAATCAGCTCACGTAAACTGACTGTGCAGATCAGGAGAAAGAAAGCAGGAAAATGTTGAGCACGTTAAAAAAAACTTGGGTCTAAAAAACATTTTAACTAAGTAAAACAAAGCATGGGTCTTTCTTTAAAACAGTCGATCACCCTGAATTTTAAACGCCAGCATCGTCGATAGAAAAACCTGTATCGGTGATGTACCTGAATGTTTATGTTTTCCTGAAATCATATAACCCTTTCACCTTCTTATATTTTTCACTGCACTGGGCACAAGCCCATAAAAACATTAAAACTCACCAGATTATATATTAAGTTATAATTCTGTCACATTTGATAGAGTGGCGACTATTTCATTGTAAAGAAAATATCCATCTCTGATGCAGCACGGGTAATAAATGCAAATGTCAATTCAAGTAAGTCTGTACAAAACTTGCTATCCAAGACATTTTGAAAGTAACACACTGTTGCTTGCAACAGACCTCTAACAGTAACTCAGAGACGATTTCTCTCTTCTTTCTTCTAAAATACAGTAAGTAACTTTAACTGGGACAAAATCTGGTTTAAAAACAGGAAAAAAGAAACAGTGTCATATGCGTTGGGTTTAAATTAAACTAGGGCGCACTGTGACACAGCAGCCTCTCAGGTGGCTACCGTAGATTATTTTTACACTCAGAATCGTCTTCTGGAGTGCCAGGACAAACTCACTCCTTTAATCCATCATTTTTTCTGCAACCTTTCTACTGTGATCTTCTCTACTTTCTTTTGTATATATATATAAAAAAAAATATGTCATTTTCACCAATCTACATTTACATAAACCTGGAATCCTTGTAGCTCACACATCCTCACCAGACGCCTTCTTCCTCATCCAGTTTCTCTCCAGTTTATCACATTGTCAAGTAGCGTGTTTTTCTTGACACTGTGACTTTTTCCCCCCAAAATTCAGCTTTTTCTCATGCGATATGTCTTTATATTTGTGTTATTTTCTGTGCCTTCAGCTCTGTCAAAGGTTATCTCTTCCTCCCACCGTGTTACTCATGCTCCTTTCTGTATATGTACATACACACCTCTGTATCCTGCTCAGTCTAAAACCCTTCAGCTGCTGTTGCTCACTTCCTGTTCTTTAAACCGAGTTCTTCTCTGGATCAGATGAGAATAGCTAAACAAATTATGTGTAATATATCGAGGGCTTTGCCAGAATGAACACTATGGCTGTGATGTAAATGTACACAAATGATCATAAACTAAGAAAGGTTAAAGTGGGACACTGTTTGTTTCAGTTTTTACTCTCATGCAGCCTCAGTCTCAGGGCAGGTTTAGTCCCATTTGTTGTTGAAAGAGTGTCTCTGCCAGACACCGCAGGAGCAGAAAGGAGAGACGACATGAAGAGAGCAAGACCTTGCTTTCACAGGGCAGCGCTGGCAACTGTGACCATCAGCGGGATGGCAAATGTTGCAAAAATGCTGCTAATACAGCAACAGCGAAGTTAATTGAAGAATTGTTGTCACTGCTGTGCCTTAAACACAATGGTTAAAACAAGAACTGAACACATTAATGGTTTTCTCACTTCAAATATTTCTAATGGGAACAAGTGACTTAAAATGAACACCAAATTAAAAACAAACCTTTCTTAATAAGAATCTAAACATTAAACCAGTGTTGGTTTTCAAGCAATAATAGTTCCAAACACACGGATATGGAAGCTGCAAACTGATTTTAGAGGAAGAAAGTCAAACAGTTACAAAATGTCCACTACCCTGACTTATTTCCAATTATAAATCTACAAAATTAACTGGAGAACAGAGTGCATAAACAGGACCGCCTGAATTTGCAATTGCAAATCCCACCATGTGCCAATTTCTCTGTATGTGAAACTTATTGTAAGGACTGCCAGTAATTGAAAATCGGTGGCTTTGTCTAAAACAATTATTTTTAAACTTTTTCCCCACTGAATAAATGTACAAAATTTTAAAAGTTGGTTTTGTCTAAATTATGCTGTGTCAGTTTATGCTGTTAACGTCAAGCTTTTTGTGCAACTTTACATGGACTGCCAATAGTTATGTGAAAATTCTGTGTGATGGCAAAACATTTTAACGCCAAATTTATCACCAACTGTTCTAGTAACTAAAAACCGGAAACTCGTGGTCCGGTCTGTGGAGAGTTACAACCACAAATGAGAAAAAAAAGACACATTAGCCTCTTAATAAATCATCATTGCTGAATGATTAACAAAATCTGTTGTCAAGAAGATGTAAGCTTAAGTAGGTCAGGTTAATTTAGCAATGGCACATAGAAGAGAGGTACATTTTGTATGAAAAGTAGTGGGATAAATACACCACAGTGGCTGCATTAAAACTGGACGCAGTTGAGGGGATTTGTGACAGCGGTCTAAACGGTGTTAAAAATTGCTCGTTTTGTGACATTTATGTAACAATGTCTGTTATTGATCCCTCACCAAATAAAAAAAAAGTTAAATGATTCACTTTCCATTCAAAGAAACCTCAACAAAATAGAAAGCCTGTGTAAAGGATTCATCAGGACATGTTTAACCAAAGAAAAAAAGCAAGTACACTATCTTTCCAATACTAGCATGGTACAGCTCAAACTAGCAGGAGAAAAAGGGGTTTATTCAATAGAGCTAAAAACCCTAAATAAGGACAGGAGAAACTGTACGAATTGCATAAAAAATGTCTGATGAAGCAAAGCTGGGAAGTTGCTTCCCAGCTGAGTTGATTGCTTGCCTGGGAAAAAAAAAAAAACCTCATACAGTACAGCACATGTGGAGACCTTCATTCACTATGCAGGAAAATGCAGGGTAACACTGGGCTCTGATATACAATCAAGAAAGACTTTGTATGACAATACAATCAAAAAACGAATCAACGACATGCCAGATGGCTTCGGAGCAATGCGGCGCTGATATCAGAGGCACCATAAGCTGATAACTCAGACAATACAACAGAGCAGTGAATAATGTTTTTCATGAGTGTCCAGACATCAGGGACTTTAAACTGGATTCAAGGCAAATTTAAAATACACATACATAAATCCTCAAAAGATAAACTAAACCCCTCTTTCCTCTTGGATACCTACTTTAGTCCCCTCTTCATGCTGGTTTACAAAAAGAGCTGGAACCATTTATGATGTCCTATTCAGGAGCACTTTGTTACTGGCTCCTCATAGTAAAATGGCACATAAAAGAATAATCAGAACACCATATGTTTTAATCACTTTGACTTTGAAAACAAACATTAAATACATCCATTAGAAAGATCAACTGCTTGTTCAAATAAGATCACCACCTGGATTTAACAAAGCAAATCAATAAGAGCCTCCCATTGGATAATTACAGCATGGATGATTGCTTTTCATCTGGCAACAAATTATTTAGACCCAACTCATGTAGTATGTAGATTCTCATTAAATAACCACGTTTAAAGACATCCTTGGGTTATCTAAATTTGGTCAAATTACTGACATTCATCAGGGACATAAAAAAAAATCAACAGATATTATATAAAAGGACTAGAATTGGGTTGAATATGGCAAAGCATTTTTAGAAACTGGAAGAATAGTCAGTGACGATCACCTGCGCTAAAAAACTGTGAAGGGAAAAAAATATATTCATAATCAGCAATCACTTAAACGTTAGGTTAAAATCAAACCCCAAAAAACAACAGCAGAACAAACAAATATGTTCAATAGATAAAACACAAAATTCATGTAAAACTAAAGGGATGGGAGTAAACAACTATGAAGCTGGTTTAAAACCACAGAGTAGTGAGGCTAATCTGGAAAAAAAGGTTTGAGTTCGATAGGAAAAATAAAGACTGGACTGGCAATGGAAGAAGGTCGTGTGGTCTGATGAGTCCAGAATTACCCTCTTAAAGAGTGAAGGGTGTGTCAGGGTAAGAAGAGAGCTATATGTAGTGATGCACCCACCATGTTTAGTGTCTACTGTACAAGTAGGAGGTCAGCAGGAAAATGCTGACCTCCTACAGCATTTTCCTGCTGTTGTAAGCAGGAAAATGCTAGAACAGCAGGAAAATGCTCAGGTTGTTCCATCAGCTCCTTACTTCTTCCCTTTATGACACAATAATATTATAAGATTGCAATACCATCACTCACTGTGCTCAAACTGAGAGAGAGTGGTTCAAGAAACTTGAAATGTCATTTTCACACATAGCTTGGCCACCAGGAAGTCCATGGACAATATTTGGGATGACATTTTTCCCACGATCTCCACAAGTTCTCAGCAAAAACTGTATCCAGTATTCTACTGTAGAAGCTTATCGGTACAATGCCACTGCTACATGTGCGCTGTAATCAAAGCTAAAGGCGATTCAACACATTATTACGGTATGTGACCTTTTTTTTTTCCTAACCTGTCCTGTCCAGCAGTGTAGCATTCAGAATTCAATGTGTGACCTTTTCTTTTGGACATGCCGGGTTTTGTCATTCACATTCTCCCTTTGTGTCTCTTAGATTCATCCACCCATTCATCCATGTTCTAAACCTGCTTATCCTTCTATCTTGTCATGTTAAAACCAGAAATTTCAAAGGTTTTTTTTAGAGATTTTACATGATAGACCAACAAAGTAGCTCATCATTGTGTAGTGAAAGACAAGTGATGCATGATTTTTTTCATAAATAATACCAAAGAAATGCAGCATTCATATGTATTTATTCCCCTTGACTCTGATGCCTCAAAATCAAACCAAACGACCAACCAACCAAACAACCAACCATTCACACACACCCCACTCCAATTTAGAGAGAACAATTAACCCATCAGGCATTTTTATTTTCAAACTCTGGGAGGACGTTGGAGTACCCCGAGGGAATCCAGATGTGTTGAATGAAAACCCGAAGCAGGGATTTGAACCGAGGACCCTATTGCTGCCAAATGTGTCACCTTTCCACGCTCATCAAAACATTTTTTTGAGATAAAAAAAGAAAACACTTCACAGTAAAATTATTATCGCTCTCAACCTGATGATCTTGGACACCATGGCAACAAGTTTCGACATCACTGATTTATGGTGGTGGGATCTTTTAATGATTAATGATTTTAAGAGAGGGTTGGACAGTTTAGTAAAACCATTATCCCCGATCCTACTTTTCATTCTGTCCACCTATTACAAATATTCACAGAAGGTTTAAACCACAGAGGCCGTCTTCAAGCTGTGTCCCAGCCTACATTTTTAATTTTTCCTTATCATCTAGCAGCCACTGATACTTCATGTAGGTCAGTAAGGAGGCCAGAAATGCACACTCTCACTGACACAGACGCACACTCTAATGCAGTGTGATAATGTAATATTCAGTATGGAGCTTTCGTTAAAACACACATCAGGATACGGATATGGACCCATGCAGACTTTGAGCAGAGGCACACTGGAAAGAAAGCCACAATCCTCTCCGTACTAGCGGTGTGTGCACTTTCTGGCTGTACTGTATGAGATTGTGCATAAAGTATTACAAAAAAACACGATCACAGGCAGCATTGCAGACTTGGGACTTGACTCTCCCATGTGACACCCCAACAAGAAGTCTGCAGCGATCTAACTAGGGTATATGTCAGAGAAAAGCTTGCCAAAAGCCCTCTCTGGGTAGACTTAAACCCTGCTAACACACTCACACACATGCAGGCAGTTCAGCAGCTACCCACACATATGCTCCCTGCAGAGATTAATAAATCTTATTCAGATCACACGGCTCTGATGAACTTGGTTGACAGAGGGGGTCTGCAGCCTGTCGAGGCAAGTGAGGCACTTTGCCCCTCTCTCATTCAGCTCAGCCCTTCTCCACTCGCTTTTCATCTTTGTCTTTTTGTCTTTTTTGCTATCCTCTTCTTCGTTTCGCTCTCGCCGCTACCCTGCATGCCTTACCCCACCAATCTTTCTTCCTATTTGATCTCTTCATAATTCAGCAGGAGCTGATGTGGAAAAAAGGCTATTAATTGCAATGATAAGGCTAAAATTGAAGACGACGCACAGATCAAAGGAGGGTTCAGTTTTATATTTTTTGATCACAGACAGACTGCTGTGCTCTTTTCTGGGCTCTTTTAACTAAACAAGCTGGACCAGAGTATTTTAGGCATCAGTGAGTGTGTGGTTTGATATCTGGTTTAAAGTAGAACTGAGCTTGTGCCTTGTTTGAATAAAAATCCATTCATGCATCAATTTTCTCTACCTGCTTTGACTTTGTAAGGGTCACACGGAGCTAGAGCTTCTCCTAAAAAGGGAAGCAGAGTACACTGTGGACAGGCCATCACTTCAGGGAGACACATGTGACGAACAACACCGAAAAAAAACTAATTCATCGAGAAAAAGCAAACAAAGTTGGCCTGATATGGATACAAAACCACTAAATTATTCTGCATGCTCTTATTTAAGTGTTGTTATTTGCTACAATTGTGTGTTGTGATCAGGAGACATGGTAATAATTTTCATAGCTGTCAGTGTCATAACACTGTATTGTGTCTCACCATCTCTCTTATAGGCCAACTCCGAGACTTTAGTTCGCTCTTTTTTAACTTCTATGACAGGTTAAAGTTTATTTTAAATACATTCACATAATTTGTAATGCCATTTTATTTTACATTGATTACTGAAATGTTCTGCTTTCCTAAATAAAAAGAATAAAAAATACATTTATTTATAGACCGCCTCTATACACTGAAATTCAACAGCAATAAATGCTGACAAGAAATGAAAAGCGAGTTCACATCACACACTTTAGACCATAAAGACTGCGTAGTCTGTATCAATTATCTCACCATTTAGGAAATGACTGCAGGTTTCTCTGATTAGCATTAAATGCTTTTAAGTAATAAAACTCTTAATGGTCTTAATCTACTCTTTTTAATCGATATGCGCTGATCCTCCGCAGCTTCTGTAGAAACCTAAAGTGAAAATTAAAACAATTATTTTCTGCTACGGCCCTCACCTGTTGAACAGCCTCCCTGAGGACCTGAGGGCAGATGAGAGTTTGTGCTTTAAAGCAAACATCTGTTCAGTCAGGCTCATTATCTTCTTATTATCTTATCTCACCTATTATCTGGATTCATCTCTATTTATATTGTATAATTAGATTTGCCCCATTTACTGAATTGGCAAGAACTTTCATATCCTAAAGATGCTGTTTGTTAAAATTTGTGTTTTTAACTCAAATGCCTTGACCATTGCATGTTAACATTTTTGGTTTTCAGGTTTTATTCATTTTAGGGTTTTTCAGAAATGACTTTTGTCTTAGCAACATTTACAATCTAAAGATCAATTTTTGTGATGGTTCCTGCAAAATAAGTAATAATGGCCCAGAGCCCCAAAACTACATGACTCTTTGTAAAGCAAAAACTTAAATGTATAAATGCTTTGCATTTAAACACTGTTGTTATGGTTAAGGAGCCATAATTTTATTTTCATTCTTTGGTTTTTGAACAAAGAAAACATCAAACCTTTACAAAAACAGATGGAATATATTTTCTTATATAGAGTGTTTCATAGGAAAATATTACTGTATCCTTTGATTAAGGAAGTTCTTTGGAAATACTGCATGAAAACACCCAGAAAAGCTGCTAAAATAAGCCTTTTTATTTCATTTCTATCTAAAACACTGCTCAGTTTTACATAGATTTTGGCCAAAGCGTAAAAGAGTCAGCGTAGAGGGCCAAAAGAGCCACATGTGGCTCCAGAGCCGCAGGTTGCAGACCCCTGCCGTGCATGGACAGCTGTGTGCTCTTTGAGGGGAAGACCTGCAGCTGAGCGCAGACACGCACAGTGAGCTACAGCCAGTCCCCAACACGGTCATACTTTCACTGCTCATTGACTACAAACCTCACTGTAAAGGGTAAAAAGGTGTCTGTGTTGAAAACCAGATTTGTTTGATCATTGACGTAGCGTTAACAGCTTACAATACAGTTTTACAAGTCATACACATGTCAGTATTAAAAAAAACGGAATTGCAAAATATGGACACACGGCAGGGTGGCTTGTGTAGCACTAATAATTGTTATGGATGACCGATCCAGGATCGGCATCTTGTCTAAAATATTTTATTTTTGACCTTCAATCTGTAACTCCACACGACCCCAAATAGCTACTGGTCTAAAACTGAAAGTGCTATTCCTGTGTTGCTCTCTCTCCTGTACACAGTAAGCCACCGTCTCAGTCACTGAGCGCTGCAGTTCATGAATGAGGCTTGAGGGTAAATTATGTGTTATCAAAGGAGCTGTTATAGACAAAAACAACAGATTAAGTCAATCAGCGGAGCTATAAAGCACTGACTTGATGTGTCTCATTGTACTTTAAGTGTGACCAGTGGAGTCCAGGGTTTATAAATAACACTTTATTAGCCTGTGCTATATGCAGCGACCACGCAGTCTGAATCTACGCGTGTCGTCTCCTGTTTGTGTGAAGTTTGATATCAATCATCGACTCATCTGCCTAAATGAATGAGCCACTGGCTCTGCACAGTGCCAAACAGCACCACCAGAATCTATTACTTATATTCTCACGACATGGCTGTTTACCGTGACAATTAATAAAAAATACGGCATACACAGGCATAATGCAGAAACAGGATAAAATGGCCTACTTGTGATTACCTTTAATGGAAGTGACTTCTCACTGCAAGGACTGATGGGTAGGGACTGAAGGCTGCTGGCTGGACTCGTCTCTGTGCTCTGCAGAAACATTCACAAAAACATCAGAAAGGCATCAAAATTATCATGTGAAGAAATCTTCATAAAATTGACTCAATTTATGCTTTACTGTGTGAGGGAAGTGGAGCTCTCTGAATTATTTAGCACTGATTGAACTTTGTTTTGTTGTTAAACTATATAGCAGAAATTCTTCATCTGAAGCACGAATCTCTATACCATAACTGTTTCCCCAAATATCTGACAGACAATTTTACATGCATCTACTGATCTCAGCTGGAGTCACTATTGATTCAACAAAACGTCAAGGTGGGCGACATGGCTTTTTTTTTTTCTTGCTGTTATTTTACCGGGTTTCTTTCATTTTCTGGCTTCTAACGTCAAGCGTGATCAGAGGCATTTTGGCAACAAACAACAACACAAGCAAAAACCAGGCAGAAAGCAAAGTCAAACACACATATACACCCACATGACCCATGCAGGCAATGGATGGACATGCACACTGAAGGACACATGCATTCACCGAGCAACTTATGAGTAACCATTACTTTAGAAGGATTAATTGCAGCATGCTGGACTTGGTTTAAGAGGATTTAAATCTCAGAGTTTTGATGAACTGCCTACACAAGTTTCTTTCATCCATGCAAAGTTTAGCAGGCTGATTGTTAGGTATGCATCTGTTTCAAGGTTTCTAAGGCGTTGGTGACGTAAAAAAGTACTTTTTCCAAAAACCATGTCTTATGAAACACGTCATGCCTAAAAATGTCATCATCCAAACAGAAAAGCAACCCAAAATCTTCATAATTCATAAATATGCCAGGCCTGTGTGTGGTCATTTAATGCATTCAGTGGGATGAAACAAAAATAAAGCAGGAGGCATGGAGCAAGAGACGGGCAAAAGATGGCATCCATGAGAGACTCTTAACAAATTTATGAATGTTTTATTTCTAGCCACATTTTGACCCTTCTCAGATTAATACTGTATGTCGTTTGGTGGGAGATTACACTGGAAAAACATACTTTTTACAGCCAAATCCCCGATAATATAGTGCTTTGACCTACTTAAAATAAGTTGGGAGAAACACTGGAGTCCAAATCTTTGCAGGGTAAAAACTTGATGTTTTATTGGTTTGGCTGACCTTTTAGAGACACACACCTCCCTATCAGAATTATAGGTGTGCTATGGCGCCAGGCCATCAATGTGTCATCTGTGATCAATGCTTTTCCTTACATAGAGAGACAGCCGTGAACTCACTGACAACTACACCCACAGACACAGCATCCCTCCTTCCTTCCTTCTCCAACACAAACACATCCTCTGTAAGGTCACCTCTGTCCCACAGCCCTTAACACACAACTGTCCCTACAATTAGATGTGGCTCAGTAAAAAGCCTCTCAAATTTAAGAATTGGCTGCTGGGGAGCCATGAATTTAATGACTTGCACTGCACTGAAACTGAATGTCTACAGATGATGAATGGCTTCAGAAAGAAAAGCAGGTTTTGTAGTTAGATGCACACCTTTAATCACACACTCACGTCTCCTAAATCAAGAAGTGAAAGCCTTTAAATAAGAGAAGGGACATTCATTTTCACTCCCTCTAATTGACTTCAGGGTTTTTATAGGACAACAGCGCCATTTTCAAAATATCAGGGTTATCATAGTTCCTGGGTCAACATGGTAGAAAGACTAGACAGGAAATACTATGCTTATTAGCGAGCCTTTCTCCAGCACGGTGCTGGTTTTCATTTCTTTTCGCACCATACCGCACACTATTTAGCTCTAGGAGTCCAGAGAAATGTTCACACATTGTGTACACAACTCACACATGTCAAAACTTCATACTTTCTGGGCTCACATTCCAAAGTTGCCAATATTTTTATTTATTTATTTACCAATCTTAAAGAATAACAGTTACAGTATAAATTTACAACAAATATTTCTACAGTGGACAGGATTTAACAGTGGAACCAGCAAAAATGAGACACTGCAGAGGGTGGATAGTTGATTGGATGGATAAAAATATATATTTTTTCATCAATCCTTATCTAAATCAAACATAGAATTTATAAAATTATGAGAATAAAGTTATGTAACTGTTTTATTCTTGTGATACTACAACTTTATTATCATATTATTTCAGCTTTATACTCTTGCTGTTTTATTCTCATAATATTTTTACTTTATTCATAGAATTTTATTTTTATTTTCTATTTTTTTATTTCTTAGCATGTCCCTTTTATACTCCATCAAATAAATCTATAAACTAGACTTCCAAGATTGTCCAAGAATTTTCAGAAAGCACCGGAACCCGAATGCAACAAACTTGTTCCTATAATTACAGAAAAAGTCAAGCAATTCTGCAGGGCTTAGAGTCAAACAACAGACTTGGAACAGGTATGTCGGGATTCAGAACAATGTCCGGAAGAGCTGTGACTATGTACTGTAACAAATGGTACATCACACTTTAGTTAGAAACCATGGCTGACGTTGACAAATGGGGATCATTGTGTGAGGCTGCTTTTACGCACACACGAGACAGCAGCAGTTTAGAAATGTTCCCTCTGTGCAGCCAAGAGGATAAACTGCTGAAAGAGAAATAATTTAGGAGCAGACGGAGAATGGCTGGCCAAATGTGCAAAGTAAACACTAGGAATACCAAGAGGTTTAGCGATATAAGGCCTGTGGTCATTTTTGTGACATCATTAATTGTACTGATTGTGTCTGCTGATACTTTGCAAGATCTCAGATCCTGACGTGTTTTTTTTGTTTTTTTGTTGTTTTTTTTTTATTAATTTCTTTCAAAAATCCCATATTTATTTTAGAATTTAGATGTTGCACAAATTGATGAGTTATTAACAAGCTCCGGCATAACACTGGGCTGATAAGCTATATGTGTTAGCATGCTAACACTAGCAACAGTAAGCTCCGTCAATTAGGACGGATGACATAGTTTACAATTAATATCATGATACAGTTTGGGGTTATTGTGATACACAACATATGTTGCAGTATTTAAAATCTGCTCTTTCTTATCATGATAATGCTGTGGGTTTTAATAAAGCTGTGACCCAGACTATGACCCTCCTTCCAGCAACAGAACAAAAGCAACTAAGTCTGCAGCTGTTCTCCTTAAAAATCCAATGGAAGCGATTTTAAAACAGTTCAAACTCCAAAACAAAGCTGCAGTTTGGCAGCATAAAATGATAGGCTGGCAAACATAGCTTCAAAAATTAACAAATTAAGCTGCAAATTCAACTGACCAAAAATATTCTGTCAAACACATGAAACAAATGAAAACAATTGATACAGTCCAATGGTGCACGTGGGAGTGAAGAATTAAAACAGACAATTTTCAGTGTTCAATCACTGGAAGAGCAGTCTTTTAAACACAAGCCATGCTTCGTCAAGAAAACACTGCAAATAATGAAATAGCAGGACCTGACACAATATTATAGCACAGACACAAGCTGAGCACTGACACTTCAGAAAACTATTCAGGAAGGAGCAATTAGGACTGCAGCCTACTAGCACAAGTCATGTTGTCACAGAAAATAGTACTTTGTACGTTTAAAATAAAACACTTTACAATGTGATAAATAACGTGGTGTAAAAGTCATTCTTCTTTTGTCAGATTTTCAGCCAATTTGTAACTTTCAACGAAACCAATCAGTTTTAATGAAGACCAGCTGAAATTTCCAATCCAGGATGAAGCCCCGTTTGCTTACCATTTCTTCCTTGTCATCAATCTTTGACCAAGGCCTGCTTTTCTGTGCATACAAGACAGATCTGAAATGCTTGTAATCCTTTTTGGTCGGTTCATATTTCTAACAGTGTCCTAATGTTCCCTTTCCTCATCTGGTAAACAACTTGTTGCTCTGGAATATTCCACGAGATCTCATCCGCAGAACAAAGAATGATAGATAAAATATGTCCAGCGTATGGCCAAGTCTTAGTACAACATATTTTCACTACTTTTCCGAAAGATTTCAATTTCTAGTGGACAAAACATACCACAATATACACTAACCCTAAGTGACTGACTCATTTTAAAGCGTAGCACACATTAAAATACTAGATGTTTCCAACACACCTTGTTTATGCCAGAGAAGCTGAAACACCTACACAATGCAGGTGTGGTGCTTAGAAAACTAACACCAGGTGTGCAGGGAAAGAAGAAAGCAGCACTGACAAAAACAACCATACTATAGATATACAGCAAGAACACCAAACCAAAGCACACAAATTAAAGCCCAAAGACCGTGACAGCAACATAATTTGCAAGTTAATGATGCAACAGAGAAACCAAAGAGGGCAAAGTGTCTCCTCTTTCATATTCATGTTCTGCTGCTGTGCACCCCTTCTCTCTTCTGCAACTTCATCATCCCTTTAGTTTATGTCACTCTATAAATTACTATTTCGTGTTTCTCTTGCTCCGTCTCTGTGGCCCTTGGAGAGAAAACAGAGCTATGAACAGCAAACAGATCAGGAGAAAGCCGTACATATGCCTCAGTGGGCTGACGTTAGCTGCTCGCTTTGATCTTTAGAAGATTATATAGGTATTGAAGTGTTTGTTTGTTTTTTGTTGTTTTGTTAAAAGGATCTTGCCAGGTTCTGGACCAAGTTGCTCCTTCATTTTTTTCTGTACCATGTCACACCCAGTCAAGGCTTAAACAGTCCAGCCAACTGAATTGTACCAATTTACAAACATTTTTATGCAGAGTAACTTACAATTTCTTGTCTTTTTTTTAAACTAACCTTTTTTAATTAGGTAAGTTAATAAGATCAGAATGACAGACTCCTAGCTATCATACCAACCAGGAAGTTACAGTTGAAATCAGAACTTTACATGCACCGAAAAAAGACACACATCTCTCACTGTCTGAAATTAAATGAGTCCAGATGTCTCTTGTTTTAGGTCAGCTAGAATTACCAAAGTTACTGTATTTCTATTTGCTAAATGCTGCAATAATAAAAGCAAAAGAATACTCTATTTATCTTGATAACTAAGTATTTTTACTGAATTGTGGAGTAAATATGTTCAGAAACCACATTGCTCAAGTATTCCTTTAGTATAAATTACATTTATTTTTCTGAAAATGTATAACACCTAACAATTACATTGCAGGTATAATCACTGTTTGGGTCAACTGGCTTTAATGAAATATACCAGATTTTGATCCCTTCAGCAGACCAAAAGACCTATAAGCAAGCTTGCATTATGGGTGGCATATAACCCCATCTCAACGGAGAAGATATGAGTAGATTATAGCTTAGAACTTTAAATCATTGGCTGTCAAAGTGGGTACAAAGAGACCTGAAAGCTTCTATGACAGGGCATGTATCATGTACAAAGTAGCATGTGGCAAACGTCTCACTTTGATTCACCAAAATAGTCAGGAATACAGGTACCAAAAACTGCAAATGCACAAAGTGGGGAAAGAAGCAAGGCAGCTAGAACCTGTCTTACCACTCTTAAACATGCATTTTTGTGATTTAGTTAAAGGACAAAAAGGCATTAGATCACAAAACAACATATTCAACAAACATATCTGTGTATGTTGAAAATATTTAACCATGATATGCTTTCCCCAAGACTTCTGCAAGTGTTTTTAAAACCTTTGCAGTGAAAGGGGGGGGGTCCCCTGTCTGTATTTGTGATGTGACGTGTGGGACAGACCTGAGCCAAGTGAAACATGCTATGTTGTGTTATTATTAAAATCTAGTAATATGTATGAAATATGAAATAAAATAAATTATCTGTATGAGGTGCATAATTGATACCGTTTATGTGGAAAAACAGCTACATCATAGAAGAAAAAAAAAGTTATGTTTTCTGAGGGAGTATCAGTCTGTGGTGTGATTTTGTCTTAAACTGATTCAACTATGGTGTGACCTATTACCTATTATTTGTTTGATTTCAAATTACTATAAACTCACAGCCAGAAACATAGTCAATTCATTGATGCCTCTGTCATTTCACATAAAAACTCAGATTTCCCTCTGGCATGGTTTGGGCAAAAATGCAAAACTTAAACCACATTTATCACTTATGAAACTGCATAACTGGTAGTGGTGCATAACTACAATTAAAATCTTCAACAACAAAAAATTAAAAAAGATAATTATGTTCCTGACAGAAATTGGCACTAAATAATTTTTTTTTTGTCTTCAACCATTTAAAGACTCACAAGACTGCATGAGTAGGCAGTTAATACAAACCTATGGTCTGCATAGTTAAACCTTGCAAAACTACACTATTGCAACGTGTCAATGCTTTACTAAGTGACCATTAGCATCAATCAAACCTATAGTAATGTGAAGGTAATTTTATTGAATTTCAAACATTCATAATCAGATGGTTTCATTGCCTGAGGTAAAGCTAAAGCTCTAAATAGACATTTAAGGAGCAAAGTTATCGTCTGTAACTGGATGATTTCTGCATGCATTGCCTGCATGCTTGAGAACACAGAAACAGTATCATGGCAGGCACTTAAAGACATATCATAGCTTCATCCTCAGAAACGCAAAGAAAAGATTAAAGAGACAATGTAAAAATAAGGAATCCACTTTTATGAGATTTAATAAAGCTGATTAATTGAGACAAACAATTGAGAGAGTGCTAGTTTTGAAATAAATTTATGCCAGTAAAAATAATAATGTGATGCTTTTAGAACCTAATCAGTCCAAAGTAGAGCACTTAGCTTTTTCACATTTTCTCATGTCGCAACAATAGTCTTCAATGTATTTTATTGGTGGTTTTATGTAAAACACAAAGACAAAGCAGCAAACATTTTCTAAAGTGGACAAAACATGCAGAAATAAATATGGAGAAATTCAAGGATTTCTAAAGATTTTGACTGTTTTTGCCACACTACATGTTCAAGACTATTGAACAACTTTTATCAACAGACAACAATAACCTAAGTAAGGCACAGTTTTTAAATGGTTTAATTTCTTAAACTATTTAAGAATTAGCTGTCTAAACCAAACTTTCCCACTGTGCAAAGGAGAATCCCAATGTTAAGTCATTAATTTTCAGAATCTTTTTTTTTTTTTTTGCCAACAATTCCATTATTCAGTTGCTTGACCCATAGGATTAAGCAATCACTTAAAAATAAGTTGTCTGAGGGGACAATAACTTTTTCACCGAGGGCCAGATTGGTTTGGAAAGCTTTGTTTCTCGTCAGTAAAACGGATAGTCTCTTCAAAACTGCATTTCATATGAAAGTTCTGTGATCAGGGAATGATTACTTTTTGGCAGCACTGTAAATCCACATCAAATGTGACCATATACTTGTTACTGTGTGAAAATACATCACCCACCTCCTGTAATGTCCTTCTCAGTCTTAAAAGCAGGGTTTTGACCGCTGTGCATTCCTGCTGCATCAGTCTGAGCGGAAGGCTCTCCAGCCCCGGCGGTAGAGGGTCGTCATCCTTTCCTAAACCAGGCCCCACGCTACATTCAGTGGGCAGCAGACTGGTTGGTCGACTCAGTTCCCTGGAGAAGAGGCAAAGAGAAGTAAAAAAAAAAAGTAATAATAGCATGAATCAGCGTGAAAACAGGATCATTGACCTGGTTTCAGCTCTCCCTGCTGCTGTCCTTGTTGCCATTGGTGAGCACTGATAGTGTAGATGATACATTCTACAGTAATGTGGCGATACCAGCTGTTTTGTGGTATCCAAGTAATTCCAAAAACCCTGTGTGATATCGTACGTGACCAGTGAAAAAGGCACAGACATCGTCCAATTGTGTGACTGCGTGTGTGTGTGTGTGTGTTCAAAGAGCTCTCTCAGTAGAAGAGATGTACACAAGAAACTTTAAATACGAGGTTTACAGATAGTCCAAAAAATCTTTCGAAAAAAGGCACATTTGTAAAGCCTGATGACTAATTAGCCTCCAAAACTCTCTACAAAGTGATAACACTTTAAAGCTCAGTCAATTTCACTCACTTTATCACAAAAAATTCAACTTAACTACTGTTTTAATTAACTCTACCATTTGAAAAATACTGTGTTAAAATTAATTGGGTTTCTTGAGCTGATTTTTGGAAGGTTGCGGGCCACCACCGTAGAGGAGTTGTTCACCCTCTTGCTTGGAGCAAAAAGTTATTAGATTTGAATTTCAGCTTTCAATTTTTCTTTACAAAGTTTTCACTGTGCATGTGGTTTTTAGGGATGCACCCTTTGCACCCTATGCCGATCTAATAAAAATCCTGACCTGCTGATTCCGATTTTGGCAGATCGCAATTTTTTTTTGTCTAAAATGTTGCTAAATGTAGCAAGAAAGTTGATGAGTTGCCAACAGTGACATGACTATTGTTAACTGCAAACATACAGACCTGAACTGCTGGGCCGGTCTGCAACTCAAACCTCACGCACAGCAGAGCAGAAGAAGATAACAGTTGGTTTAAATACCTTTGCCGAGGTAGATAAAATTGGTGGTTAAGATCGGTTTCTCATGTAAAAATCGGCTGATCACCGATTTCCCAAAATTAAGGAAATTGGCATTGATAAATCAGTGTATCCTTAGTGGTTTTGGTGATCAAATTGTGTATCGTACTTTGATAAATAAGTCAAAAGATGCTGGGAGTGTTATTTTCCTATGAATCATCTTACTATACCACAGAAACAAAAGACAGATACACAGAGGTGTAATGGGTGTTTAGTCAGCTGCTTTATTAAAAAGGATTGAACTTTAATTTTTTAAAACATCAAACTAGAGGTATAAGAAAAGCATACCGACTGTGTACATTTCATGATGCATTTTTTTTTTCGCATGCACATCAAGAAACTGGTTAAAAAACAAAACAATTTAATATGCTGACGTGACCTTAATTTATGCATTAACAACTCCCAGTTAAATTGTGATACTTTGACATCAGCATACATATCTCCACTTTTTTATGACATTTTGAAAAGGTGAGCTGTGAAATACCACCTTCCTGTCTGAAAAAGCACACAGACACCCTCTGAGTTCATACTCTGCATAACAAGAGAGGGTGGAGAGGGAGTGATTGCAGTAAAAGAGGCAGTCAGTAGCACGTGGAGCTCTTTATCATCAGGCGAGCATGTTCGCTTTGACTGATGGCCATTTAGAGGAGGGTGAGAGGAGATGAGAGGCCTTCTGTCTCATTCGCCCAGAAAAATGACCAAGTAAACAGCGGCAGAGAGCGTTAAGTCAGACAATAAATTCTGCTGGAAACTCAATTTTTTTTTAGACCAAAAGAATATCACAAAAATATCAATAACCCGAAATAATTCAGAACTGTATATTCTGAAAAGATGGAACTGCTTCGACTTGCTTTTGTCTTTACCAGATCTCCAAGTTATAACGTCTCCTTTTTCTTTAAATCTGCAACTCCTCCCAAAGCAAGCCCCACCCAACCCTGCTCCTCAGCCCTTGTCTACCAACTCTTTAGCTTCCCCTTAGCCCATTCGTCCCCCGCCCCCTCTTGTCGTGACAGCCACTCCACTGAGTTGATGCAGTATCAAAGCTTCAGGTCGCCCTCTGGGGATTCTGCTGAGCCGCTCAGACAAATGTCGAGGAAACAGGCAGCCTTTTGAGGACAGGTGAACGGTGTCTGTCAAGAGGCTGTGGGTGTTTTTGTCCCCACTCTAAAACGGTAATGTTTGTAGTGTTTTGATCCTGTTTGACATCTCTGGATAAGGTGAACTATCGGCGTGTTTTTTTTTTTTTTTCTCAGTTGCCCCACATGCTATTCAAGAGGGATGAGTTGAGCAAAAATAAATGACAAAAGATCAGTCAGTTATTCTTCTCTCTGAGCGCTGCGTCAAATAGCAGAGTGCAGCGCCAAAACAAAGTTGTTTTTTTTCCCCCTTTTCTGTCAAAAGGTTTTGTATTTTGTCTTACTGCATGTGTAGGTTTCTCAGAGGGTAACACATTTACCCTTTGTCTGACTTTTACAAGGTTTTGAAGTTTTATTTATTTTATTTTTTTCTGTAAATAACACTTCAAATTCTCCTGATAAAATAAATTCAGCTACTTCATGACACTTTTTGTTAGCCGTCTTAGTGTTGCAAATTATTTACATGAGGGAAACTGTAAAAAAAGACAAGGAAAACTCATTACATTTTTTCTTAATTCTTATTCATTGCTGCCCAGAAATTAATAATAATTTTATTGCAGCACAGTAAAACACTTAAATTAGACAACAGCTCCTGAAATGTCACTTTTTTCTAATTGTATCTCACACATCAGGTTTTATTCACACATTAACTGTTTAAACATTTGAGTTAGATTGTACGCAACATAGCAAGGATGGTTTATCGTTATTCTACGACTGAATAGTTCAAATATATTAATCTCTCTTTTGAGACTTTAGTGACTTAAAAATTTGTAAAGCTCAATCGTTGTTTTTTTAAAGGTAAATCTGAAGCTGTTCTCTTTGATGCGTCTGAAAACAGATTTTATTTAGGGGTGTCAAGTTAGAGGATGTTGAGTACAAACGAACAACACACTTCAGATTTCAGTGTGAAAAAGGTTTTTACAACCACACATCATTTTCCCTCACTAACACAGATAATTTGTGCTTTGTGTTCTATCACATAAAATAAAAGTGTTTCAGAATTAATGTAGCTACTTCCACCTTCTCTCACATTCCTACAAATTTTCCATTTCAAAATCCCATACTCTTTAGACTCAAATTTTCAAACTTAAGTTTTTTTTTTTTCACACTTATTTTGCGACTGTATTTGAAGAGGGTAGAGACGGATGGACGGACGGACGGACGGACGGACGGACGGACGGACGGACGGGCGGACGAACTCATTAAGAGAACGACAAAACTTTAAAACCAGTGGTTAATGCATAATGACAGCAGCAGCTTTGGTAAAGAAGAACATGCTGTTTGTGCGCCGTATGAGCACACTTGCATAACAGCTGCTGTCTGGGGAAAAACAAACTGGTGAAATATGGTGACTCATCTTCATGTTGGGGCCAAAACTTGCACATCACGGATATCTCAAAGACTTGGTTCCCGGTTGAAATTCCCTCCAGGAGTTTTAAGCGAATCAGTATTGTGTTCTGTGAATCTGTGGGTGCACGTGCATCCATGCATGTGATTTTTGTGGTCTGTAGTTACAGGGAAGACAAGTTATTTTCCAGCTAAGCATGAGTTTCATCTGTGGGTAATTACCCCACACATACGAGCACGTACACACTCACACAAAAGGAAGTGCAGCAAACAGTAGAAGACAAGTCTGTTCAGTGATGATAGATGCTATACAGGCAGGGAGGCCGTTCCTCCACTCAGGGTCATCTGTCTTTTCACTGTCATGAGCTGGTAGCCAGACACTCTCACTCTATTTCACGTTTTCTATAACTCTCTCTCTCTTCCTCGCTCGCTCTCTCTGTCTTTCTCTCTTACACACACAGACACACACACACACACACACACACACACACACACATGCACACGGCCACAAATACACACACAGCACATCTGCAAAGCATGTGATTGCTGGGAATAGGACTCGGTGAGAGTAAGCAATTAAGAGATTATACAAAGTCCTAATTTGAATTGATAGATGCGTATGTTCTGTTACACCAGCTAGTGGCAGAATCTGGTACTACTTGTGCATGTCCAAGTGCAGTTAAAGTAGTGTTTCTTTTGAAGTTTGTTTTTTTTTTTTATATTATTCAGAGAAAGAAGAAAGAAAAATAAAGAAATGTTTTTTTTCTAGTGCACCAATTTTCTCTAAAAGTGTGCACCACTCTCTTTAATCTTTCATTTTTTTTGAGGACATGCATTTTCCTCTCTCTTCTCTTCATTTCCTTTTTTGTACTCTTCTATACATACAAGGTTTTTCTGCCCATTCTCTAACTTCCACTGTCCTCTCCATCCGTCTGACTCACTCCTCTCAGCAGCCATTTTTCAACTGCTGTGTTAGAAGTGATCCATTTCACCCAACCTGAAAAAGCCAATTATCTGTCTTTTTATGACTTTCAATATTTTACCAGTGTTTTATTACAAGGCTGTTGGCTCTTGGTGCTGACACCTGAACACACACACACACACACACACACGCACACACGCGCACACACACGCGCACACACACACACACACACACACAGGCAATAAACAACACATGCACAGCAAGAAACACACACCTATATGCATATTTCCAGGTCTCGGTTTCCATAATATTCAGTTGATGAATAATGACTTCATGTCAAACAAACCGCGGGGGATTCAGGTGTGTTATCTTTAGCAGCAGTGAGAAACACTGGACTGCAACTTCGTCAGTCATCAATAAAAAAAGGACACTGTCTCATGGATGATAATTGCAAGGGACACTTAAACACTGAGGCACATTTAGAAAAGCACTCGGTCTCCCCCTGCCAAATTTTTCATCATTAAACATTACTGACAACGGCGAACACGTTTATGGGGGGGAATCCAATTTGTGTGTATGGCTGTGCTCATGTGTGAAATGCAGACATCTATGCCTGTGCAAGAGTAGTACAACCGTATAGCACGGCTATAAGAGAATGATCACCCTCATTTGTCACTCCTTCTTTCCACCTGACAGAAACGGCGCAGTCATCTGCATTCAGCACCTGAGGCTACGGATGTTTAATGCTGCCATTAAACTCATCTCCGACATAAAGTGCATCTGTGACTAAAGAGTGAGCACAAGCCGAGCTCCAGGCAGTGAATCTAATGGTGAATTCAACTCTCCAGACAGAGAGAGGAAGAAAATTTTAAACTAATGTTATATGGCAGGGTTAAATTTCTGATTAACCCTAATGTCCTCTTTGCTTTCCCATGCATTCTGCACACCGAATCAATGCGTGTTTTAAACGAGGTCCACGAAAGGCTTCCTGAGTGTTTACTTTGCTCTGGCAAAGCCTATCATCTTCAGAGACTGTCAACTTGTCTAACCACCACACTAGCCTTGAAAGAGGAAGGAAAAAAAGTTACCAAACATCGCTTCAATACAGAATTGTCCCCATTTGACAGTTAAATTGTGCTTCCCCGAGTTTCTCTGAATGTAGCATTATCCTGCTAAGATTCAGGACTCAAGCCAATCAGAGAGCTTGTTCTGTGAGTGCAGAGCAGGAAAGAAACTCCCGAGACACATCCCCCTCCCCACCCTCTTATGGGACATGCGGCAACAAGAACTGCTTTTCAAGTTCCTTGAAAATATCCTTGATGGACTTCTCGGAAGAGCGAGAATAGCTTCATCCTACGTGGAGGTCACTTAAATCTTCCAACATGTCCTCGACGTGAATATTCCCATGATAAATGCTTGCAACTTACTTGTTATGTGAATACGTCCGAGACGTTTCTGCAAACCTAGATTAGATTTTTAGTTAATTCAAGCCAAATTATTTATTTAGTATCGGGTTTTTTTTATATAGGATCTACTTAATATATTAACGAAATTAAAATCCTCATTTGGATCTAATACTATCAACTACGATGTGTTTTTATGAAAAACTAACTTCATTCCAAAAAATTTTATTAGTAGATTAACTGAAGGCAATATAATGCAATAAAAATGTATTAGTTAATATATGTTCATTTTAAAATATAAATATTTTTAAAATGTTTGTTGATGTTTGCCTAAAACATCAACAAAGATTGATGCTATAGACAAAAACTATGTATAATGCAATAAAAATGTATTAGTTAATATATGTTCATTTTAAAATATAAATATTTTTTAAATGTTTGTTGATGTTTGCCTAAAACATCAACAAAGATTGATGCTATAGACAAAAACTATGTACACAATATTTTACGATTGTTCGGTTTCATACATTTTTTAAATTATTTCAGTTAATAAACAATCAAAATTTTGCTGTAAATGACAGAAAATCCTCTTAAGTTCTGATATAAAATTACATGGCTCATTTGTTAGCACTATTTTCATCATCTGTTGGAGTTTCTTACTGAGAGGGATTTGTGGATTTTGACATTCTGATTGGTAACAAAACACTACAAATATAGAGGATATGTGTAAAAAAAAAAACACTTTGCTATGATGATACTACTGGTATGATAGCTCTACATCATAACTGCAACATGAGATCTTTCCCAATCTCAACCATCATCATCTCGGATATTTGAGTGATAACCAATTTTATTTTCCTTCTAGGCTAAAGTACTCACAGTATTTAATTTTTTTCCCCCACATTTTGTTATGTTTCAGCCTCATTCCATGTTAAATTAAGTGTTTCCTACAAAATTACACACAAAAACAAATTAATTAGGAATAGAAAACCAAGAATTTTAAGGAAAAAGGCTAATTTAGTGCTGTAACATAAAGTAACTGTAAGTACTCTGGAATTTAAATGAATTGATGACTTGGCTGGTGGTTGAAAACCCTAGTGCAGAAAAGTTCAGCTGTGATGCCATTCATTTTTCTCCATAAAATGCGGTGACCCAAAGAAGAAACCAGGGGGAGTTAACAGAAGAGACTTGTGCTAGTTAATATTACAACTTGTTGTTGCTTGGAGAGAACAATCTTACTGACATCCCATGTGCCACATAACATATTCTTGTTTCAGAGAATGCTGCCAAGCTATATTTTTATAAATATTTTTCTCCTGTGTGGAAGCCTTAGAGCAATATTCCAAAAAAGAGAAGTATTATTGCTTATAGCTCAAAAGGCTGGCTGTGTGTTTGTCTGCTGTCCATACTTTCTGCCTGAGACATTCTGACACATGTTACTCTCTTGAGTTTACATTGTTATGCAGGCACTAAAGGATCTTCTCCTCTGTTATGTTTTAAAGATACAGTGCCCTTTTGTAATTCTTTATTAGAACTGAATCAAAAATGGCCAGAATGCCATGAGTGACAGATGCACCCAACAAACACAAAGCTGATTTTTTGTTTTTGTTTTATCTTAAATCAGTAAATTGTGTATCCAAAGGAGAAAATCATTTGGATGATGCATTTTGTTCATCTTATTTACTACTTAGTATCCCATTGTTTATTCTCAAGCACCGATAATGAAGAACCAGAATTTCAATGACAGTATAATTACATCGCAACTATGTTTGTTTAAATAAAGTGCTGCCTCATTATACTTCGGATGACCCTACAGCCATTAAAGCTAACATGTTAAAAGAAAACTATTACATCACATGTTATATATTAAAATTTCCCACATTATAAGATGCTAAATGCATAATGAGCTTTTAATTTGAGCTTGTATGTACCAAAGTCTGCAGATGGTTCCACAGTGCTGTCACTGTGAAAAACAAAAATAAAAGCATATGCACTTCAGCTTTCCATCTCCATTCTTCCTGTCACAGCAAGGCTGCCTTAGTTCCTGACAGAGACTAAAGATACTGCTTAAGATGAATCATAATTCTGATTTGTTGTTAGTTTCTTGTTGCATTGTTGTCACCACCTGCACAGAACAACAGGACTAGCGAACAAAGGTTTTCCAACTGAATCAGGGCAAAGTTATGATTTAAATTAGATTTAGCTTCTCTATTGTCACCAACTCTCCCTTCAAGAAGAAACATTATGAAATGTCTGTGCTTGAGTTATTTAGCATTTAGCATTCCAAATATAAGTCCTCCCTATATTATGATGGTAAACTCTAGATCTTCACTCATTTTGATTTTTGAGTCCGTGCAATTGTAAGAAACTTGTCAACTATAGGCTGCACAAGCAGTAATTCTAATAAAAAGCTATGAACAACATATCATAAAAGAAGGAATCAGCATTCTTAGAGTATGTTCATTCAACTGTTTTATTTTGAAGGCAAAAAAAAAAATTAATAACATCACAAAGCTATTAATAGGATTTTATATCACAGCTCTGCATTCTGGTTTTGTAAGTTGTAAGTGGGTGTTGGTAATGTGTAAAACAAAGAATAAATAACAAAAAAGGAACAGGAGGAAAATGAAGAGTTAATCATTTGAATATAAAATTATTAACTCACTGAGAAACAGGATTAACATAAGGGAAAATCATAAAGCCCCATTAATTCCTAAACTGGAGAAAACAAGGTCACAATGAGGAAAAATGGGAGGATGAATAATAAAAACAGCCTTAGATATAATGACATCACATGTTCTGGGATAAAACTGAGCAAAAGCACTTCAAAGCATTTTCTTGGGAAGCAGGCTTCAACTCTCTGACATGACCAGTAAACAGCCTGGACCTCAATCAGACTAACAATTTATGTTGAAACAGAAATATATTGTTCTTGGCATGGCATCAGCTTGCAAACCTGATCTGTCAAGTGCCAACAACAAGACAGCTGGAATCTGATGGATGAAAGATATTGTTTCCTATTACCAAAGTCTATGGCTCAATGAATATAAGCTGTCAGAGAAACCCGAGGAGGCACACTCCCTTCCAAGGCCATTTTATCTTCTTGGTAAATAATAAATATGCAATTAAATAAAACAAGAAGACACTAGTTTATTGACATGCGATTTAAACCGAGACTTTTTTGCGTAGCATATAACTTTAGTTGTTCATTCAGAATATTCAGGAGATATCCTTAGCCATCACTCTTACATGCTTATTGAGGACGCCTTTAACTGAAACACCAACGCCATAATATAGTTAAAATTATCCATACCCCTAGCCAAGATGGATTTAAATTTATCTTTGTTCATCTCATTTGTTTCTGATAACAATAGACATTTCCTAAAAGATAGAAAGATAATGTTGAAGAATAATGGGTTTGTTTTTATTTTCAATTGAAGAAAAAATACTATGTTACAGATTAAATCCAAATCTGCCAGGGATGGCCCAAATAATTTAAAAGCATAACTGATGATAAAGCTTCAACTACAGCAGCCAAGAAAGTTTGAACTTTAAATATAAATATTTTATACTTTCTAAAATTTAGAAACACAGCTTTATAGAAAATACGAGCAACAGGCCATTCGTATTGTAATCCATAAGTGTTTTGATGAAAGATATTTTATTCAGACTTTTTGAAATTTTGTGGAAAAAATGAGGGGTATTATCCCTCCCTTAAACATGGCAAAAAATGCAATGGTGCAACAAATAAGCCTTTTAAGAGCAGGATATTAAAAAGGACATATAATACATATTTGAAGCCCCGTATTTTTTATTGCACAATATTGCATGATTCAGAGTTCAAAACAAATCCTTATTTATCTCGTGCTGCCTGTTATGTGGCCCCTCAGCTCTGCTGTCGCCTGTAATATTAGCTCTGGGCTCTTAAAGCCCATAAAAGCCCATTTTCTTCTGACTGGCAGGCTTTGTGGAGGCCTGCCGAGGGGCAGCACCCAGTGCTTGTGAGCTGAGCATCATCCTCTCTGTCGTCGTAGAGCTTCTAAAACCCAACTCTAAACCTACTAAGTAACATAATTTCTTGTTCTCGACTCAAAATGGCAGCTTCACTAATCTGCATGTACACATTCATTCTCTGGCTCTTGGAATAGCAACATCTCTGTTAGAACATCTCAACCACTGTGTGACAAAATAGGGGACTAAGTTATCTGCACTCACATTTTGCGTTTTTAGATTGACTGTTGTTTGGAGCGGAAAAAACACTCAACAGTGTGAGAAACGTGAAATAACTCTCAATATATGACAAAAGTATAACCAAGATTCTGTCAATGTTGGCAACCCACACAGAAGACTTCTCAGCTGGTCTATTCTGCATTAAGACGACATTTTCACTAATCTCAAACTTGATCTTCAATTATTGTCCCCATCTACCATTTAAACAATGACTAACTTCAGACTGATAAGCATTAAGATATAAAATATTCCAAATATAAAAAAATGGGGAACAGTTAATATATTTTCTGTAAAGTGCATGTCGATACAAGTAATACTAAAGACAGTAAATTATCAGAAATTTGTATGACTGCAATATTTTCTTTCATTTTTTTCACATTTACAGAGTTTAATAAGGTTTAGAAATAAATATTTGATAACAGCATCTATAAATACATAATCTGTATTTGAAGCTAAATGAGTAAATCATTCATAATGTGTCTCTTGACAGACCATGTCTTGTTTAATCTGAATAGAAAATTATATAAATGTGACAGTTAAGGCAAACATATCAAAACGTATAGTTTATTCTTTATGTTCTACTCAGTTCTTAACTCTTGTGGATCTATTTAAGTCCTTCCGTGGCAGAGAGTCGAGTTTTTATGGTTGTTGTGTTTAAGGAGTCACAGCGGCACTGCGAAACTGAGAAATATTCACTGTGACAAGTCTTTAAATAGTTTGCACAGAAACCGTATTCAGCAGTTTGGGGGATTTTTTTTAGAGTCAGTAAGGGCATCTAATTCAAACTTTATCACCATTTTTATTTTAAAGGAGAGTTATTGTTTCAAGTTTTTATCAACTACATGTTTCTTTTTTTTTTACTTGAATCTCAATGCAAAGGAAACCTAACCTTTCTGTACATCAGTTATAATTATTCTAGTTAATAAAATGCATGTATTTGATCTTGTCAACAATGACTATACTTTCTTATAATTACATCTTTTTCATAATATCTAAACTTTTGACAAAGATCCTGGACTATTATGGAGAAGAGGTTGTATTTTTCAGATCCTTTTTTGCACCACTGACGTACATTAAAGTAGCTCACCAAACTAACTCTTAAAGGAAAATCTTCTTTTACAAGTTATAATTGTTGCTGGGATAGTAGAATGTGTGTAATGGATAATTCCAACAAACAAAGTTACAAAACATTCAAGTTAAAGAGGAAAAGCAAGGCTCTAGAACTTAAAAATAATAATATAGAATGAGAGTACAACAATTTATCTTATTTCACAGCCTGTGTGTGCAGCTGATCCCGTGTTTCCTTCACACTGCACCAGTGTGTGGCAAAAAATCCTGAGGTGGTGAAGAACTTCAACACTGCGATTGAATGGGGAAGTTTGCGTGTTGCAACGGATAAATACCTCGGAGGTGAAGCACGTCAAAATGCATCAACACAATGAGTCTAATATGATATTTAAAAAACAAACACTTGACGGATTTTGGCTATGCCGAGGCTCACTGCAGGAAAAAAAGACATCCGGAGTGGCCAGACAGCAGGTAAAGCAGTGCACAGCTACCAACGTTCACCCGGAAAAGCATCATGCCGTTTCTGCTCCACCCGGCAGCGAACTCTCACAACCAACGTCGACTTACAGCTGCAGCTTGTAACTTAAATGAAAGAAAATATTTTACTTACATATTTTAAACTTTCGCTGTCCTAACATAAGGCAGCAAGACAGATAACTTATAAAAATAATCTATCTCCTCTGCCTCGTTTCTGCAGAACTCTCTGTGTGTTCTGCAGAATTACTCCGCTCGGTCAGAAACGACCAATCAGAACCAGCATTAATCAGCTAGCCACGCTGTCAGGAAGTTTTGATTTAGTAACTCAGGATTGTTTATTTTGATGCAACCTGCATTTGACTTTGAGTGAATGTTTCCTTTTTTTTACTTGACGTTATTTTATATGGGCACTGTTATGAGATTTATTTGACTCGTATATAATTTAGGCTGTTGAGAACCTTACTGTTAAATATTATTTTACTGATTGCAAGTTTTTCAGGTGTTCTGAAAAACACCTGAAGGATTAAGTTATCTGCGCTCACAGCCTGTATTGTGCCTGTAAGTATTTTGCATGTTTTATGTAGAATTAGGTGAATTTATTGCCAGATAATTTTTCCATTTTGCCAGATAACATAGTAGCACTTATTATACCTAACGCAAGACATCAACAGCCGATCCAGGTGATCGGCAGTGATCAGCGATCAGCAGTGTTCGGCCCTAATGGATCAGAATCGGAATCAGCAGCAAAAAGCCTGATTGGAGCATCCCTAATTTCTATGTGTGCCAGATTAGAACAACACATATCCACTTTGAGCAAGGAAGGTGATGGGACAGAAACAACGAGTCTCAAAAGAGACATGCATGGCAGCAGATGTAAACATGGCAGAGCTTTCATTAGACTGAATAGTCACGACTTTTACTCTAAAGCATCTTGAGAACCAAATGCTGCTGAGCTGAAAAAAGGGATTTCTAGACGTGCTGTAAGATTATGAAAACAAGTTTCCCAAGGTAAAATATGCCAAGGTCAAGAAAAACAAACAAAATAACCAACACATATTGATTAAATTATAATGTTAAGTCCCCAGACTCAGTGAAAGCCAGATTCATGTCACCTCTTGTTGGATAAAGAAATTCTGCATCATTATAAACTAGCGAAGTGAACACAGAGGGAGGGAAATCTACTCTTTGTCCCAAAACGTCCTCCTTAAACTGCATGCGTCTTTTTGTCGGCAAATCGTGCAGCAGTGTTTATCTGTGCCCTGTACTACTCCAGGACTCAGTGGGATTTTTCCTTTATCTGTTTTTAAGTTGCACATGTGCAATGTTATGTTATGTGATTGAGAATAGAGGGAAGCATATGGATTATTTGTGTTGACCTCACTGTTTCACCTGTTAAATCAGGTAGGGTCTTACAACACCACAGCTGGTATATTCTATACTAAATATTAACATTAAAACCAATTTGCTCATTAGTTTATGAGTACATGAGGCAGTTCTATAATCTCATTACAGATAATGAGATCGAACAGGGACGCTGAAAGTATTATACAAAGGACTGGGCATGGGCCAGTTATAGATAAAGATTGGGATGGGCAATATAGATTGTGTGCTATTTATTGCAATGACAATAAAAAGGATGAGAAAGTCTACTTTTAAAATAAATCTTCATCCTATTATGACAGAAATCTATTACTGCTTACAGTAACAGGTTTACCAAAAACAACAAAGACAAATCTAAACATTCCCCTATAACTGCACTGTATTCGTCACCTTTTGAAAAGTAATCGCTCCATTTATTGACGATTTCATGCAATCTGCTGTGAAAAATGTGTGATTTATCACATTTTGGAAAGCTGACTTCCAGTTCACAAGCTAAACTCTATTGCCAACCCTAGAATCAAGACATCACTCAAACAGGTTCCATTTGACAACCTGAAGTAAGCTGAGAGATCTTATAAAACAAACATAGAATGCCCTGTTCAAAAACACTTCAACAAAAGAAGAGAATCAGAGCCGCTGACATCAGTATGTGGAAATGGCACAGAGTTATTTCTCGTATCAGGACTTCAGCAAACTTCACTGAGAGCCTTTTTTCCACAGACACAAAATAAATACAATGCATCAAGGTTACATTATTCAAGAAACATCTTGATGACTTTGGGAAAACATTTTTGTGGATTGATGAAAGTAAAGCTTTTTAGAAGGTATAGCAAGAAAATGCAACTGCTTGCAACTATAATCTAAGTTAATCGTAACCCAACTTTTATTAAAATGGCAAAGTTGTAAAAATGGAATTGGATAGTTGTTTGGGCAATGTCTGACTGCAGAGTGGGTACCATGACAGACAAAAAAAAAAAAAAAATATCCAAATCAGGTAATGTACCAAGCAGAATGGCAGTAAAGGTACAACCAATCGGCCCAATAAGCGGATTTACTTTAAATTTCTTCTAAATTTTGAGATTTCTGATTCAATATTTTCATTTCACTTTTATGTATCATAATAAACTCGAATGTTACATTATTTAATAAAATTAATCAAAGCAGTTAGTACATTTTTTATTTTGAATATCTGTTTAAATACTCTGATTCCATGAAAATGTGGTATTTTTACTCAATGGATTCTCATGATGGCCGATGCTTACAATGGCTCATCTGAAACCAAACTTAAGAGAAGGAAATATGCTGAAATTATACTTTCTCTCCACTTCCTGTTGCTTCTCAGCAGTGTGCTAAAATCCAGCTGATGGTGTTATAAGAGCCTTGATTTTTGTTTTATTTTTCGTAGTCATGCCGCTGACACCTAATGCATGTGCTACATCTAATGTACCTGTTAATTCAGTTTCAGTAGCTTCTCTTTTCTTGCATTTAAATAAACTTGCTCTTGAAGCAGCACAACAGTTGGCATGCTCCTAACAGGCTCTCATATGTTGCGTCTGCACATCAGTCCTGAAGCAGAAAGTGCAGAATCGGGAGCTGACACATTACTGATTGCCCGCTGCACGCTGGCAGACAGGGACACCTCTGGGTCTTTGCATGTCCTCGCCTCGGACTACCTGTCCTCTGCATGGTAATCAACAGTGGTAAATTCAGAAAAGAAGGAGGGATAGAAGAATGGACAGGGAGTGCTCAACAGGCAGACTGCTGCTACCATAGCAACTGGCAAGCTATATCCCGACTGTCAAAATTTAATTTCCTCTGCGTCATTTTTATAGGGAAGACAGGGGAAGAGTCGGTGTCTTAACGCAACACACAATGCAACACAGGCATTAAAGATACATCACCAAAATATTCACTGGTCTGATGCGCCCTCCTTCAGGTGCTGGGAAACAGTTATTGTTGTCAGGAGGAGCCGTTGCCATTTCAGATACAAGCATGCACAAAGGACAAAGGAAAGCTTTATTTAGCAAAAAGCAAATAGAACTAAATCCTCCTTATTAATATGTCATGTAACTGATGCCATCTGCATTGTTTCAAGACGTGGCTCATTCGGATTTCATTAAGCCGGCTGTTTTCACTATCTAAATATTTGTACAAGATAAGTTTGTAAGATAAATCAAAACCAAATCTGTCGAATAACTGAGTTATTCTCCTCTTTACTCAGTCTCTTCTTACAGAATGAACTGTTAGGTTTTGAATTAACACATGTAGATGACAGTGAAGCCATCTAGAGCTGCAGCAATCAATCATTTCTTTTGTGAATAAAAGTTGTCACAGCGTAGCATTTCTCTAGTGATCTACACTGTGTGCTGCAGAGACATTTGCTCCGACATCCTAATACTGACCTGTTGAATAGTATGTACACTGCAGCATATGTACTCAGTACTTGACTGGACTTGCTCTAATTAAGTCAAAGTCAAATTTAAAGTTTGATCACACTTTTTCCTTCCTGTAAACTTTCCTTTAATACTGACACACAACACTCTGAATAATTGTCGTCTTTAGCAACGCCCTTGTGCAGAATGTCAATAATTGTCCGCTGGTTAAGTGTCAAAACAATACAGTCATCACCTGATTGTTTTGGGAAATTCTGCTATATTTATGAGCATTTTTTAACTTATTTAATATCCTACTTTTCTGAGAAACTTTGTGTTTTCATTAGTAAGCCACAATTGTTAAAAAATCACTCTGCGTGAAATGAATAAATACAAGTCTGACTTTTTTTTAACTAAATTAACAAAATAAATTAACTTTTTGATGTTCTAATTCATTGATATGCACCTTTACAATCCCAGATCTCCATTCTTCCAAGTTTCACTAAAATCGTTTTGCATTCCTTTTCATCCGAGCAAAGACGCAATTTAGATTCAACACGTAGAGATTTAATGCCACGGTTTTATAGAAGTAGTACTTGTATCTCAAGACAGAAAATGAAATACCTGACAACAAAATCATCCAACCATCAACCATTAAACAGATGTATGCATGCAAGACTGTGCGTTTTCATTTGTGAGCTTACAGCAGATGTTCGGCGCAGTCCGTCTGTCGGTCTCCTGCAGCCGATACTCTCTCTGGACAAGCTGACTGACTGACAGGTGTGTTTGTGGACTCGCTTCTATTGTGTTGTGGGGACAGGAATCTGTTTACTCGAACACAATGTGCAGATTGGCTTCTTTTTTTAGCACAACGCCCCTGAAGTCCCAATGATACAAATCATTGGTTTTAAACAAGAAGTTTTATTTTCGGGATGGATTATGTAAGGAAGAGTTTTAGGTGAACTCTCAGGAAAATTATATTAAATCTGTGCACCGTCCTCCGAAGAGATAGGAAAAACACTTTATGTGTGTGTGTGTGTGTGTGTGTGTGTGAGCGTGTTTGTGTTTTCTTGAGTGCGAGAGGAAGGGAGCTTGCTCTGCCTGCAGCAAATCAATGTCCCCTCGAGGGAATGTGGAACCTGAGACAAAGAGCAAAAGAGACTTGGAGGAAAAGGAAGGCAGTGAAAAAGATAGAGGGAGCCCTGGGCAAACACATTTCGCCTTTCTCCCCTCTTCCAGCTTTGGCTTCTAGACACTGCCTTAGTAAAATTCCCAACAAAAGTTGTATGAAAATGTTTTGTTAGCGGAAATCAGTTAAGATGCTGAACTAAAATGGTGGGAAATTAACACCTGCCAGCAGCTGCGCCTTAGCCAGTGAGAAACGCTAATTTCCACCCATTTTCTCATGCGCATTTAACAGCAGCTGTCACAGAGGTAATGAAGGCTTGTCAAATCTGTCCGAAAACTTTAACGACTCTTCGCCACCTCTGCAACACATTTTCTAAATCTTATGTCCACAGAATTATGCTTATTAGTATTTACAGCCACTGTTTTCCATTTGGAATCAATTTGCAACATTTTCAGCTCATTTAAATATTTTTCCTACACCTGCAGTAAGACATTAATTTGGCTGTTATACAGATTTATCAGCGCTTGATGTTTGACCGCCATGGTTGGAACGGTTACTGTAGATAATCCTATCTTTTATGCAAAAATGCTTGAGCGCTACGTGAACCTGAGATTGAGATGACACTGAGAAAACAAAGACTTCTGACGTAAACTGTGGGATAACAATGGCTGATAAAAATCTGGTTTCAAAGAACTTTTATAGTGAAATTGAATTTAAATACTTAAATTGCCTCTCACATTCCTAAACTAGCAACAAATTGATTTCTGGCTTATTACACTTCCCTTTGTTTCCACATTCATTCACTAAATGCTCCTCATTCTACATCTTCTCATTGGTAGTGTGCCTTGGCAACTTAAATTTTGAAATTTGCTTCCTGATCATCTTAGAAGCATCTGACTTCAACAATTATTTTAACAAGCAGAATGAACATAGTGAGGGACCGCTATTTCTAGTAATAATAAGGACAATAACTTGATGTTTTATTTTAATCTTCATATTAAAAGCTATTTATGTTTGATTCAAGCAGAAAGTCCACATTAACAAATACTTATCTATTTCCACAAGTTTTTGGAAAACACAAATTCTTATTCACATCTTAGTGGTTTAAATATTTTACTGTTTCAACAACAAATAATGATAAAATGTTTTCATGATCTGAAGAATGTATTTTTTAGGCTGAACAGCATGCACTCAGTAGGGTTGGGCTTTGAACAGCATACTTGTGAACACATCTGACAGGAACAGAATAAAAACCTAAATTTGTGGTGGCCTTCATGCTGAAGGCTGGTGAGAAAGGAAACATCTTTGTTTCACTAAACTGCTTCTCAAAATTATTAAGCCCAGCAAGAAAACCGATTGTTGTGTTTCAAAAGATGTTGGTCAAATAAATGTTTTCTTCTATTTTAGAAGTTTTTTTCTGGCACTAGTGGCATTTATTTGCAGAGCTAGACAGGAAATGGGCATAGAGAGAATGAGGAAGACATGCAGCAAAGATCCCAGAGTCAGGAATCAAACCTGGAACAGCTCCATGGAGGACTAACAGTTTCCATATATGGGGCAGTCGCTCCACCTTTACGCCACAAATTGTACCAAATATGTCTTCTGTTGCTTTTTTTCCACGCACAGCATGACCTTGGTTTTATTTGAAAGGTGTAAAAAGGCTATTAATTTACTAAACAGTAGCTACACATAATAGTTTTATTTTATTTCTTTTATTTAACCAGGTGAAACCCCATTGAGATCCACATGTAATTCTTAGGAGAGACCTGGGCAGAAATCCACAACACAATAACCTGGTTATTGTTCTTGTTTTCTGGCTACAATATATCCATCCATCCATTTTCTGAAGGCTACAATATAATGTATCCATAAAAGATTATCTTTTTTGTTGTTGTTATAGTATGTAATTGTATCCTTGCTGATAGCTGATAAGCTCTATTTCTAAGAGTTATTTGTGTTCATGTGGTTCTCTTCTCTCATATATTACAGCCAAAATATTCATTATTACAGAAAGATTTCTTGCAATATTGTGATAAAAAATTTTTAAGTCCATATCACCAAACCCTAGTACGTATAATCCAATCTAGCTGAAAAAAGAAATGTTTTCGTTTGTTTTTTTTTTTTGCTGACAGACGTTTTAGCCTGAATCTCTTATGAAAGCAGAAATAAAGTATGTGCTGGCAGAAATGTATCTCTGGAGCTGCTTTTAAAGACAAGTGAGGCATCAGTATAAATAAAGCAACAAATGAAGTGCTTGACAAATAGCCTAGGTGGGTTGAAAACATTACCTGGATGATTCACTGACACTGTCTAGACAGGGAGAAACTCTGTTCACTAAAATTTTCAACAAGTAAAAACAAAAATCAGAAAGAGAGGCCTTGGTCTGCCCTGAGTCTCTCTGTTCAGTATAAATCTTTCAAAATGTACTTCAATCCACTCACACAAGTTGACCAGTCTCTCTGAAAAACAAAAGACAGTCTTTGACAGTTTGTTCCGGAGTAAGCGTGTTTCGACAAGAACTGTATATTTACTCAATGGGTGCCACCAGCAGGAACAAAATAAATTCAACTAGCGAGCAGAGAGAGGAACAATGAAAGGTAAAGTAATAATCAGTGCAGGCTTGTCAGATAGACCACCAGACACCACTGGTGATACAACCTTTTATTACCCACTGGCTCCATAAAACCAAATAAGCCTCATCCACAGAGCAGCTCCCTCTGTGTGTGTGTGTGTGTGTGTGTGCGTGCGTGCGTGCGTGCGTGTGTGTTTGTTTGTGTGTTTGTGTGTGTGCATGCTTGGAGAAAAGCAACTGTGTGATATGAACAAGATGCATCCAGACTCTAAGCTCTGAGAGAAGCTAAGTGGCCAAATCAAATCACATACGTAAGAAACAGTCTCTGACAGTGGCACTCACATGTACAAACACAAAGCCTAAATGTTCCCTTTAAGACTCTACCCTTGTTTTCTCTTTAAGCAGGAAAATGGAAGCGAACGAAGACAGCCTGCATATTTATTCTGGGGGAATTTATTTATTTATTCAGCCTTCACCTTTTCCGTTTCATCTCAAAGGAGGTGAAAAAGCATTAAGCACGTCACACATTTATGCAAAACAGCAAAGAAGGGGAGTTCATGGAATAAGCAATGCCCTTCCGTTTTTATGTTATCGGAAATAAATTAAAAAGTAATCAATTAAATTGCTTCCCAGCTCTACTGAAATGAAGCTGTGTTTTGCAGAGTGTAATTGCCCACTGGTACATGTATGAAATAGGAGCGCTTCATACTGCATGCTCCAGCTGGATGCTGAGCATTGTCAGCCAACACCAGACCATAGCCCGTCTTCTTTCTGTGTCCGTGGCTATTGTTCTGTTATGCCATGAACATAATACTATTCCGTAACAGATGGCATGATCAGGGCTATTATAATCCAGGAGGTTTACTCTGCAATTATTTGTTATGCACAAATTGTTAAGCAACATCGTAATTCTGTTTCTGATTATTTCACTATTTAACCTTTTTGAATCGTGTTAGCAAAGGCCCCACTTGATGCCAAGCTGATTAATCGTCTTCTCCATTTCGCCCCTTCTCTTGGTACATTTTGCTTTGGAGACAAAATGAGCAGAGCAATCCAGAGACGCTGTTGCTCTGCAGCTAAATCATGTACATTCGGTCGATTGATGCTAATAAAAAATGCACTCGGACAAATAACAGAAGCGCTTCCAAATATACAAATGGTGCCTGTAAATCACAGCAAAATAACAGGAGAAAGACGACTGCAAATGAAAAAGAGCGACGGAAAAAAACATTTAGTTTATCACTTCTGATTTCACCACTGACGCAGTCATTAAGACCGAGGGGGAAAAAATGATCCTAAATCACGACATTTGATTCGAACATCTGGTTCCCTTTACATTCTGTTAGTGTGTATGTTTGTGGGTATTTGCACAACTTTTCACATTTTATGCAGTTTGCATAAAAACAGCCAAACTGCCCTCAGAATTCACCTAATTGGGGAACACAGTGTGTTTAACCTCTGTCTATGAAGGCCTCAGAGGTTTGCTGGAGAATATTAGAGAACAAACAGAGTAAAAAAGAAGACCAAAAAACATCCTGACAGGTCAGAAATTAAGTTGTGGAGAAGCTTAAAGCCGAGATGGGTTTTGAAATAATATCCCAGGCTTTGAACATCTCACAGAGAACTGTTTAATCCACCTTCTGAAAATAAGTATGGCAAACCTACACAGACCTGGCTGGCCACCTAGCCAAGAGAATTCCCCTTTGCAGTTTTCCACAAGCCACGTAGGAAACAACGCCAACATGTGGAGAGGGTGCTCCACACAGATAAGACCAAAAGGCTACCTTTTTGGCCTGTACGTATAACGCAATGTCTAGAGAAACACTAAAACCCTGAACACACCATGAAACATAGTGGCGCTAGTGGGGATGCTTTTCTTCAGAAAGACATCAGGGAAGCCTGCCAGAGCTGATGGGAAGATGGTTGGAGCTTCCAGGACAACCAGGAAGAAAACTGTTAGGTGTGGCTGCATGATATTAGAAAGTGTTGTGACAAAAATGAGGTAAATATTGCAATGGCAACATCCGCTGCAATACGTGCCTATTCCTTGTCTCTTTTTCAGGTCGCTCAGTGACCTTTAGCATTTTGGGCAATGTTTGAGTCCAGTGTGAGCATCTGCTGCCTACAGACTCTGTCCAACTGGCTAAATATTACATTAGCATCAAAATTGCAAGCTCACAACACTTGGAATATAATTGCCAACAATTATTGCTTTCCAAACAGTCCTTTGAAACATGAATATTGCACACACTGATAGTGTGATTAAGACATATTTGAAATGTACTGTTCAGCCCTTTATTGTTACAGGAAGCAAAACCGTATGCTGACAATATTAATATATAGAGAGAAGGAAACAGCTGAATAAACTCATGGAATTGCAGTAAATAGGTAGTTTTCTTCCTATTTCAGAATCATGCATTCACAGTTGTGATTGTGATGGGATAATAGGTGAAAATATTAAAAGGGTAAACACACTTTAAGAGATAAGGCACTAAACTCTGAATTTTTAGTGAGTAAAATAATAATAAAAAAAAACATTCCTAGGATTACTTATAATATCAAAGGCCTACTCATTTTTATTTTCTGTTCAGTTCAAGTTGTTGTTTATTAAAAACACATCAAAGACACTTTTTTTCTCTTTTTTTTGCAACTACTGTGCTTGCTGTCTCAAAATGCAAGACATCTCTACTCAAATTATCTGCACTTGCAAAACTTTCAAAGTATAACACATCGTACTTTTGTATTTTTTTCGCTACTTTGTAAGAAATATGCAAAGCAGCCGGATGTATTTATTCCTAAAAATGCAATTTACCTCTGAACGTTTTCTTTCCCTGCCAAGCGATCTGCGGGTGGATCCAAGGGAGAAGGAAGCAGGTTGAGGCAGGATGTGAGGGACTGGCTCGAGTCTTCCCTGGACACTATCAACATAAACATACATAATCATTACATTATTCAGTACATTTATTAGTGAAGCAAACAAAAACACAAAAAAATGTAGGAGTAAGCGAGATTCACAGATTTCTAATGACATGCCGTGTTTAACAGACCCATTGGTCCATCGTTCAGATGGGGTGCGAGGAAGAAAAGAGTAAAATGGAGGAAAAACACAAGAGTTTGCATTTCCTCCAGTCTTTGCAGAGGTCCATCTGTCCGTCCATGGCTGCTGAACTCAGTTGGTCATAAATTGCAGTGAAACAGCTTTCTTTTTAATAAAGGCCCTCAACAGGCCACACGAGAGAGGTAAAAATGTGAAGCACCAATAAGAGTGTGTAGGTGTGTGTGTGTGTATGTGAACCCTGTGGGACAGGTGTGTATTCATTTGCGACCGTGTGTGTTTATATGAGTGTTTGAGGTGGTGTAGACCGCTGTCTGAAAGCGGTGTGCGTTTGAGTGTGTGTCTTTAAATGACTCACTTTGATTATGTAGAAGAACCCCACTCTTTTATAGCAAGCACAAAATCTTAGTCCCTTGATTTTATGAGAACAATTCATCAAACCTTTAATTTCATGCTACAGTCTGCAAACCATTAGGTCTAATGACTAAGCATCCACGCTTGTGCGCTAGTATGTATTAATGATGGTGCCTCCTTTAGCTCTGCATCAGCCAGTGCCTGTAGAGACGCCTTCATTATTTGTGTGTGTGTGTGTGTGTGTGAGTATTTGGTGTGAGTGCACTGGGGGCTCAGCCCAAACCCAGCCTGCCTCTGAAAACACTCAGGGAAGCATCACTATCTGGTTTAATAGAGCTGAGGTTTCCATTTTAATCTTCATTTTAACAGAGCTTTGTAAACGTTCAAAGATTTTCGGAACTCTGCCTCGTGTGCATTTGGGTCGATGACATCACAAGACGCACACGATCAGTTGATCAGCAGGCATTCAGCGACATTACAGCAGATTAGCTTTTGTCAAATTGTGACATGCGCTCACCTGCCACTTCATAAGGTGCAGCTGTCCAATTGTTTGCTAACACCAGTTGTGAATCAGGCTATCATACAAATCATTTAATTACCTAGAGGTGGTGAAAACTACAGAGGATGGATCCTGACACAGGAATAAATAAATGGCTTGACGAAGCAATTCATGTGAAAAATATTCCATCCAAAATATAATTTTTCCAACTTATTCGATTATATAGTTTAACATAAATTCATATATTTTTTAAGCATTTTCAAAACTAATGATTCAACATTTTTTACTACCATTTTCAATTTTCAGTTGAATTTCCAATCTTTTTATTCATTCATCAGTTTTCTTTATTTCATTATTTATTTTGCTCTAAATTTTTTCATACCATTTATTTATTTAACTATTTTATTTTAATTCATGAGGTATTTTATTTTATTTCATTTTATTGCAAATAAAGGACAAAGAAGAAAACAGGCAAGAAAATGCAATTAAGAAATATACAACGAAATGAATCAATGCATGATTTAAGAAAAAAGTGACAGTAGATAAAATAATAAATAAACAATATAGACAAAAATAAAAATAAATAATGAAAGCATAAACTAATAAAATGGTAAGATTTGAAATGTGTGTTTTTTTAGACTTTTTGGGACACTGAGCACAAACTGAACATCATGCAAACACCACAGACGTCTTAATGCTATCTATACTTTTATGGCCACAATGAATCAATTTTCTGAGGGCTACTTCCAGCAGGAAAATATCAAAAACCTCCAGTCAACTGAAACTGGTAACACTGGGCTCCATAGTCACCAGATATGAGTCCAAAAGAGCAAGATGTGGCAGAACAAGAGCTTTGGATTATGGATGTGCAACTGACAGTCTGCAGGAATCAGGAGTCTATCAGAGGAATGTTTTCAACACAGACATCTTCAAACAAATAATTTTATAAAAACATGCATATAAACATACTAGAAAGTGTTCAGATCAGCAGTTTTTTGTCTTGTGTTTTGTCACCAGGACTACGAGTGCTTGTAAGTTTGTCTTTGAGAGGATAGATTTACAACCAAAACCCAGAACACAGAGAAAAAATAACACGACATGCTGTTCGATAGGTGTCAAACTATGTCTTAAAGAGAGTTTGACTGATTTTACAGAATCAACTGTGGCTCACAGTTTGAATTTGATGCATCAACCATCAGTTGTGCAGCTTCTCAGTAACTTTAAAAACAAACAAGGGAGAGTGACACCAAGCCTAAATGTAGTCCACGGAGAGAATGAAAAATGTTTTCATGAAGCAAACGTTTGCAGGTAATAATCAGTTACATAATCAGTTATGGCAGTATTTACAATAGCTTGCTAAATGGGCCATTTACTGTAATGTTTCTGTAATTAACACTAATGCTTTCAAAAAGGGGAGTCATTTAACTTCACCACATCTGATGAATGAGATATTTATTTAAGTTACTCCACACATTATAATCTGGTGTGGTCACAGCAACTCACTGCACTCATTCAATATAATAACATTTTTATAGGAAGTTATAGTTTGACAGTCCTTGCCACACTGAGGTACGGCAGCATAAATAACTCTCCTCTGACAGTCGCTTTTCAACCACAAACCATATTGGTGTGACTGAAATGCCAAAACAACAAAGGAGAAAAATTGCTGCAAATGAGCCGGCTGGATCAAAGTTGTTGGTGCATGTTGGTTGGAATAAAAATACTGGCTTCATGTTTTAAAAGTGATGGAAAAGATACGGTCTAATAAATAAAAAAAAAATAGTGAGGGAGAAAACACAAGTGCAAACAGGAGGTGAATCAAGGCAGACGGACTAAGAAAATCTGGGGAGATAAAACATGAGAAAATGTGGAAAATATAAACAAAAGCAAGAGAATGAAAACTGATCTTGGCGACTGAATTCTGTTGTGGGAGTTTTGTTGCTTTTCGCAGATTGCGTAGCTACATTAAGGTGGCAGGGAAGACGTTACCATGCCGATGTCGCTGATCGTCTGAGAGGTCCAGGTCTAGCATGAGGTCATCTTCATCCAGTTCTGAGGAGCCCAGGTTGTTCAGCACGTCCTGTTGAGCAAAAAGGAAAAATCGCATGCATCAAAGACATCATTTTATTTTCTTGAACTAAATAATTAAACCATTTCCTCTGTATTTCCAATAGAATATGCTTTTTATCATTCCAGCAGCATAGTTTTATTGTTGGTTGGCAAAACAATAAAACTAATTTTCACAATATTGCACGACATCAAACTATCAAACAATGCAGCTCATTTTATTATGATATTAGATTTTTTTCCTCCGCCTTCACCCACTGAGATGTTTATTCCTTCTTCATTGCTTAGGAACCTCATAAACATATTGTGAATCTTATTATCTTAGTATGATAACTGTTTTGTTTGAGAAAGCAATGAACATGACAAATAAGCCTGTAGTTTTGTGTAACATCTGTCAGCTTTCTATTTGCTTGATGAGCAAAAACTAGCTGCTGAGCAAACTAGATAAACTCTGCTAATCTGCAGTTTTTAATTCCCATGACAACGAGATAAAGCATCGCGCTCATGTAACTTCCGAAGATGGACTCTGAGTTTTGGTTTTATGATGCTTGCAAGCTCTAAAAGTATGCTCTTCTGAAAGAAATTATCAATATGTTAAAAACATTGTTGATTAAATTAAAACACTTATCCCTGTAATGCTATTTTCCCCTAACAGATTTGAACTAAATCAGGATCATTTTAAAATAAGATAACTGAAAAAGACATGTTTCCATAGCCTTTCCTGAATTACAAACTAATACCAAGCCTATGCCTATTTAAAAAGATCTAAGTGTGATTTTCTTGAATCCTCAGAAATCCTAAATGATCAGCAGCCTCGGGACTGTTGAGGGAAAGGCTGCATTTTAATATTGCCTCCAACCTAGTATGCTAGAGTCAAATCCACAATGTGTAATGCTACATTGCTTGATGACACACGTATACTATTTTTAATAAAGAAATTTAATAATCTTAGTATTATAATAATGTAGAAAAATATTGTTAATTTGGTTAGATTCATTCCAAAGATCAATGCTGCCCCCTAATGGTCATGTGAAGGACATTTCCCCCCCAAAAAAAGTTTAGAACAAACCGATGATCCAAAATATATCTGAATAATATCTGAAACAAAATTAAGTACCTCATAACACCAGTTAATTTAGAAGCTCCTAAACCAAATTAATAAGTAAAAACAATGATGAATAAGAAAAATAAGATGCGGTTTCATCTTTTCTATGGACTAATTACCCTCGTTGGACTTTGACCTTCATTAAATTTCCCTTGCGCAATAATAAAACACAGTAAAATCATGCATAATTTATTAAAGATTCATATCAGCATTTAATTGCTTTTCCTGTTGTGCAATAACCCACACTTATAAACATATCTGTACCTGGATCGGACAAATCGATTCACAAATCAGTCAAATATAAATATAAACAACCTGCAGCCCACTCTTTACGCTGATCTCCCACCTCTTGAAAGCAGCAGCCACGGACAGTCAGTCCTGACCATTCAGCCATACCTCAGCAGAATTATTACCAGAGGCAATATGAACTCAGCACAGGCTGTGTATGATGAACATATAATATCACACTGCTGCTTTTCCCAATTGGAGGATCATTACAGAAAATAGGAGAGAGAGAAAAAAAAAAAGTAAGAGACTTCATTTCAGATTTTACAGCAAAAAGCTAAAACGGTATTGGAAAAGAAATGAAGAGCCTGTTTAATACTACAGCACACAGATTGCATTTGAAGCTAAATTGCCCTTTTTAATGCACCTCTCTCTCCAGAGAAATATGATCCTACAAGCCAGCAATGTCACGTTTTTTACCTCACATTTGTGATTTGATTGAGTATAATCCTTGAGTTAATAGAGATAATATTAGATTCAGGTCTCATTAAAAGATGGTTCCTTCTCCTAACTGCCAAGCAAAATGACACCCAAAACAGAGATCAGAGGAAGAATTCGTTTCTCTCGCTCCATTAAAAGACACTGGGTTCCATTCGCACTCAGCCTAAATCAAAGAAAATTACATGTTTTCAGTGCTTTGGGTGGCAGAAGCGTTGAGATGAAGTGAGAGCGATTTAGCTTTTCAGGCAGGTATTACAGCCTCCAGCAACAGAAAAATATACCAACTAACAAATGGCTTCAACCTGCCTGAGAAGGCACTTCCCAGCCACTTGTGTTTACAGTGTGCCTGAGGGCACGGAGGATTGAACGTCCAGTCAAATTGGAAATCCATTTCTTGAATAAAACCCACATGACGGAGAAGTTCCCTCACGCAATCGCTCAGTTTATCATCTGACATTTGTCATTTTCCGAGAACGACAGAACAATGTATCAATGTGGAGTCATTACTCATTGCAAAATCAAGGCCAACACGCAACTAATACGAAACATTGTCGGTTAAATAGTTGGTTTGCTCTGTTGAGAGCGAACCTTAATCTTACAGGATTAGTGTCCCAAGTGCTGAGTTGGCTATTAAAAGTGGCTGCCAGAGAGAAGGCTAAAGCAAAAAAATAAAAAATATCTGAATTCTTTCACAAATTATATTTTTTTACGCATCCTCCCTTCACAGGATTAAGAGGAAACATCATACTGCAGACTGAGACTGTTTCATGTTGCATTAGTCACAGCAACAAAAGGTATAATGTAGAATATTTGCTGCAGTTGATTTATCCTTGGACTTCCTGAGATTTTAATGAGCATTTTTGCTCTTAAGCTTTTCCTTGACTATACACAACATATAAAAGCTTTTAGGGGCATTAAAGTTTGGTATTTTTTATCCACAGAGGATGTAATTAACCAAATAACACAGGAAAGAAAAATGACAAAGATTGGACACTAAGAAAAGTTCCTAGAAAATTTACTGAAATGAGTTATGACTGCGTTTTCTATTTTCTGTTCATTCATGTACCATGAATTCAAATACTAAGAGCAACATTGCTCTTCATCCTTTGACTTTTTTCCAGACGGCCATGATGAGATGTTTAAAGGTACCAAATAGGGATGAAAAATGTGATGATATTTAATCATAAAGGATTAGCTCTTACAGTAGGATAACTTCCTTCCTGTGAAATGTCAGAGATAAATTATCTTAGCTTGACAGAAAAGTACTAAACTATCCAGAATTTGTGTAAGAAAAAGAACTCAAAGTGAAAGTAGATAAAAGTGAAAACAATGCAAACAAAAGATAAAACGAGGTAATAAAGAAAATTAAAACTGCAAAGCCACATTTTATGCAAATAAAAGCTTTCTTCTGCTAGAAGTAGTGACAGCTAAAACCCATTTCACAGAAAAAAAAACCTCTCCAACCAGTAGTTGTGGTGAACATACATTTCCCTCATCTTTTGAAGACTTATGACTAAACCGATCAAGACACTTTTCCTTTCATCTAATAAAGTTTGACCAAACAGAAAGGTCCCAAACACGTGCACTTCCAATTCACAGAGTCAGCTCATTTTCCTACTAATTTTGGGGGATTTTCTGCTTCAGATGCCTCCACTAAAGCTGTTCACTGCCAGATTAAACATTTTGCAGAGAAGCTGTGTAAACATAGAGTTTGATGTCATGGTCTCATTGGCTTTTCATCCACTGTGCCAGTGCAATTATATTATCTACTACTTCAGAAGTTAATAAGTGACTTTAATTTATACTTATAATTATTCTGAATCTTTTCTTTGATGTAAAGATCACATCTGCTGACAGAGTCCTAACACAGAGAAATTGTCATATTCTGTTCGGTGATGTTCTACGGACTTCTTTTATTTTCCTCCTTTTTCTTCCACTTTATAAAATGGCTTTTTGCAGCAGGAGAGCACTTTACCTGTGTGTTGCTGTTGTATTTCCAACAAAAAAATAAATAAAATAAAATGCAGTTTTTGAGTTTGGCCAAACAGCTTGAGACTGAAGAGTACTCCAACTCTTGAGCATTAAATGTCAATTGTACTAGACAAGTTGGTAAAGATCGCACTGGATGCAAATCTGCTCAAAAGTGTTTTTGTCGTTCTTGTACGCAACATGTTTTCATGTGGAAAACTTGTGCTAAAAATTTGGTGTTTTTTTGTTTGTTTTTTTTACTGAATATTACAAGTTATAACCCTTCCACATTTTTTGACAATTACAAATATCTCTAATAAAAACATGTTTTTTTTATTAGCGCTATTTAGACAAAGTATTAGGGACAAATATTAGCTACAATTTTGTTTTTCTACCATCTGGCAGTAGCTATTACTATCCGTTCCAACGATAAAGTATCCTTGTCTTTTGTATGATTAATTCAAGAGTCACTTATAATAATTTCCCTCTATGCACTCTAAACAAACTGGAGAGCATGGAAATAAAAGGAATGTTAAATTGGGACAATGTCTAGCAAGCAGGGTATTATGCTACTGTTTAAATGCACATAAAAAATACAGGAGGGGAGAAAGGAAATGTTGTTGGGCTCTTTTGTCATATTCCGTGTGTCATTCGAGCTACCAACAAAAGTGTTTGCTCTGGCTGTCTCTGAGATAGGAGAATATTTCATGTAATGCTTCCTTTGTGAGCAAGTTCTGAGTGTAATCACCACCATACTGTCAAGGTATTATCTCCACTGTCACTGATAGACTTATGAGAACCCACGGCTGAAAATGCACAGCTTTTGAAACGATAAAAAAAAAAAAAAAATAGCAGGCAGAATGAGATCAATAGCACTGCTTCTCGTCACAGAAGTAAATAAATTGGGCATTTATCATTGCAGTCCAAATCTTGATTCCTTTCTTGGTTTACTCTAGAGAGCCACATAGAAGCAGGAAAATAAGTTATGTCCATGCTACTGGGAAAAAAATTGCAATGACAATATTGATTAAGATGAACCATTTCTTTGCCTTGGCATGACGTCCCATCCTCTCCATGAGCGTAAAGCGTCTCCACCACCAGAAATAAAGCAGACGTGCAGGCTTTAAAGGCTGCCAAAGTCCTTCCAAGTGGCCAAATACATTATAGAAGTTGATATATAACACTTATTATATATCAGTTCAATATCCTACCACATGCAAACAGTTCTTTGCAAAGGCAGTATTACACAGACCGATATTGAGGTCACTGTTGATATTGGATACATTGGGCAGCTCCGGCTCTCACAAATATTAAAGCACAAATACCAAATGTAGCAAAAAGATGATTTCACCGTAGTAGGGAATATGGACAGCACCGGTTATTTTAAACTTTTAAATTCTTGCTTTGAATGTAGAAAAGTACAAACTTAGGAAAATAGTATTTTTTTTATAGCTACAGTATTTATTATTCGTTATTCGACTCAACACCTGTCTGCCTCACATGAACGACATGCTCTCTTGTCTTTCCCATTCTGAAAACAACTGTAGAGTACTAATTAATGTTTCCCAAATACTGAGGCTATGAACATGCTGGTATTAAACATTTAAAACAAACATTAGATTTTGCACTTTCCTCAGTGACATTTTGCGACAGCAGTAAAAGGAGGGGTTTATTCTGAGGCTATTTACATCTCAACCAAAGGCGCTAATAAGTGTGGAGGGCGTTGTATTCATAACATGTTATTGCTTGCATACAATCATTGCATAAAACTAGAAAAACACTCAGACAAGGTTAAGATAAAGGTGTCTAAATCCTGAGGTTTTCATTAGCTACAAGCGCATAAAACTGACCAATAAAATTTTACGAAGCAAGAGGCGATAGGATATAGTTTAATATACACTGCTGGGGTTCTACCTTTCCTCCATTACTCAGGCCCAGAAGGGCACTTCATAGGCAGGGAGGAGGTGAGAAAGAGATTATACAATATTTAGCAAAGTGGAAGTGGAGAGGCAGCAGCAGTCTATAATATACACTGTAATGTGCAGCGTACATCCCTGCACTGTGTAATCTCCCAGAGGAAGCTTTTAGTCTCCGGTAGAATAAATGGGATTGATTTAAACTGGTTTGCCTCCTATGGAGCTTTTCCTGTGCATGTTGTGGGAAAAGCAGCCCAGTCGCAGCTAAAACCTATTGGCAAAAACAAAAATGGATGTTGCTAAATCTTGCACCAACAAAGACTGCTGCAATGTGAGCAGGCAGACAAAGTAAACACCAGGCTTAAACCTGTTAGATGACTGAAGAAGTTTTTCTAAGTCCTTCACGCATTCGCACTCAATTTAAACTTCTAACGTTTCCCTTAAACGGGATGAAGTCAAGAACAGCCTTTTGCTTATTTTTTCAACACTTCTGGTTGCTGTCTAAATATCATTTCAGGTAATTAACATTGCATTAATGGAAGCGCAAAGGTCCATAAAGGTGTCATGTTGTTGGATTTTGCTTAAATGTCAACCACTTCCTGTTTGTCCTTCAAAACGTTTTGTTTTTGTGTGATGGAGAGGCAAAAAGGGAAGACGAGTGTACTCTAAATTCAAGGAACGGCGTTCATATTTTCATGGTCAGGGCCACAAGCACCGACTCGAATCAGCAAGCATATTAGAGGAGGTCTTTTAGTATTTTACCAGAGTATCCTAGCAGCTGGCTATAATTACAGTAAAATTGCCCCCCACTCATTCTAAACTCTTTCGGACTGCTGCTCATTGTGTGGCTGCGAGAACAAATTTGGAAGCACATGCAAATTTCTATCATGAAAAATCCTTAAGAAATGTATATTTGGATAAAAGCAGATGGCGTCTCAGCTGAAGTTGCAGAATAATTGTTTGGAGATTAAATACCTGCGAGTTCATTTGTGTATCTTCCCTCTTTTCAAATGTACTAAGAATTTTAGAGACGACGGGTAAAAGGGATAAAAGAGTAACACTCGGTCAAATTTGGCATCGTTGTGTATTGTACACATTTCCTAGAACATACACTAAAAGTAACACATTGCTACCAAACACAAAAATAACACAGTAAAGCGCAGATATCAGGCATCAGTCCAATAACGAGCTTACAGAATTATATCAGGTTAGATTGGATCACCATGTGGCATTAGGAGATGTATTTTTTTTAACACCTCTTGTGCAACCACAAACTCAAAGCCATTTATGTGTGAAGGAAAATAAAGTCTGTACCTACTTTTTTCCTTAGCACCATACATTGCTGTAAGGTAATTTCAATGCATAAGTGACCTCGTTATCACTAAAGTGTCCATCTGCTTATTGATTGTGACACAACACCTTGAGCGGTAAATCGAAGAGCGGGCCAAAGTGGCCGAGCAGACTTTAAAACCATCATTTTAGACTACATTTACCATCATGAGTATTGACACCAGAAAAAAGTCAGAGCAGCACAAACAATATTTCATTTAAAATGCGCCCATCACTAAATGAGTGTGGAGGTTGTGATTCTTGGTTTGTTAACCAGCAAATTTGTCGTGTGAATGCAATCACCTTTGTGAATTAACCTGTTGCACATACTTATTAAATTTTCTATTTCAGATGAAAAATTTTGAGTTTTGATCTAATAAAAAGACTAAACACTTAACATAATCACATTCAGTCCATGATCAAATTATATCCAGTCTGCATATTTCATATCTATCATTTATGGTCACATCGATCTCACACCAAAACAACCAAGAACCAGGTGCAGAGGCAAATGCAACAGTTAAAATTTTGGCAGTTTCCACTTTGAGAAGTAATAACAAACTGAGTTAAACATGCCAACTTATCCACATCTTGCTGACGTATAAGAACGGATGCTGAAAATTCACTGAAAAGCAGATAAATATTTATATTTATCGACCCAAAAATGTATTCATTATTTTTAAGCTATATTATGTAAGGAGGATTTTTTTTTTTAACTGCAAGACACTTATTTGATTTTATGAACATTAAGGTACTTTGTTATGTAGAAGCTAATTTCTTACTAGACTTAAGAAATGCTTAATTGTAATACATTTTACTTATTTCACCAGCAAAAGTTTTCATTAATCCTTTTGCATTATTAAAATTTAATATTTGGTTTAAGGTGTTTTGCATTAACAATAAAAAAAAAGCTAAGAAATAGAGCTATAATATATTAATAACTGAGCCCTGACTTACAAGTTCAGGGCAGTAAAACAGTTTGTCAGTCTTTATATTTATGGTGCAACCTAAACAGAGAGAAACAGCTTCAGGCTTACCAGACTTCCAAGTTTAGACGACGAGGAGTTGTTTCTGTGCTTGAGCAGACCATTTCCCTCCATGCCTGGGGCATCTCTGTAGTTTCCATGGACACGAGGCCCACCGGCCCCCTCAGATGAGGAGCGCAGTCGCCTTTCCAGCCGCATCACCTCGTGGTAAGGGCTGGCACTGCTGCACACAGAAGCTGCACAAAGGATGGAAGGAGAACAGCAGCAAACAAAAAGCAAAAAACAGTTAAACAAGAAAGAGATTTGTAGAAATTAGATGACACTGTCGAGATGCAATATTATTTTTATTAATTTCTAATGTGGGAAGATCCATCCCTCCAGAGAATGAACCTCCTTTCATAAAACTAAATGACAAAGTCACTTTTACTTACTCAGCTTTTTAAACAAAGTTAAATCCTTCCTTCATGAAGCCGTTCGGCTATATTGGTTTTGCTCAGACTGTTTTTATTGTTTTGCAATAATCACATTTATCCAGGCTCCCCACAGCTAGGTTGTTTTGTAACAATAAAACTGAAGCATGCACACCAGATTTCAGGGGGAATATTCCTCAGAAAAGCAAGAGGAAGGTGCCTATAATTGCTCTACAGTGATTTACCGAAAATTAGAAGTGAAACAGAGAAGCAATACCATATCCTTTTACAGAGCAACAGGTTATTAAAAAAACAGGACTCCATGCCAACAATTTTTTCTGTGCTTTCTCACTCCACCCACCTGCACACACACATACTGCGCTTTTCCAGAGTGTAATAAAGCGCTCGTTTTTAAACAGCTTCTTTGTTGTAAACTCACTCAATAAAATAAGATCCGTAGCAGAAAGAAGTCCTGAACATTTTACCATAGTTTCAGTCTCTTATAACCATAAACATTTACAGCACGTGGGGGAGCAACAACAAAAAGCCTGCAATACTGAATCAATGCAACAAATCTCTGTAGTTAAGGGATCCAACAGTAGATGATGGCAGGTTGTTCTGCCATTTGGACAACTTTGTAATCCACAACATCATTTATTGTGCAGTTTCAGCACTCAGAACAGCAGTTTCTAATATTGCAAACATAAAACCGCCAGTATAAACAGTTAGATCTAAAATTATTCATAACCCTGGGAGATTTACATTTCAAATTGTTTTCATCAGCAAAATGAGACAGGCGTCGGGTATGAGTTTGTAAAAGAATAATGTACTTATTTTTATTTTATTTTAAGAAATTATGGGACTGTGACATTGATGTTTTTTGTCAACACAAATTTTTAAAAATTTCTTTTGCTTTTGTTAAACATTTGGTAAAAAACAAAAAAAAAGGGCCTAATAAACAGGAGCACTGCAAGCTAAAAATGGGGGTCTACAAGGTTTATTGAACACAGAAGCACAAGCACACAACGAGACGACACCCAGGGGCTAAGAATGAGCCGACAGAAAGGACAAACTCCCTCTAAGGGTGTTTAAAGCTGCAAAATTCCCCCCGTTAAGTCTGGCATGTTCTCCGTCTACTACATTGTCCGCTGAAAAAAATGTTTACAGAAATATTTAGGCACAAATCTGGGATCATGCTTGACTGAATAAAGCAGTTTCTGCCTGTGTGGATGTGCAGGCTTAATGCAGTCAACAATATCCTTTTCTTTTTGCCTGTTTCTAAAGCCTTTTACAGGACAGATAATGTTAATATCCCAACGTATTAAGAGAAAATCCTTACTAATACAATAAATGCATTTTGAATGTTAACATGCAAATGTCTCCATTATTCCGTTTTAAATAAGTTAAATAGAAACTAATTCTTTTTCCTCTCTAGTTCCATTCATAGCTAAAAAAATAAGGATTTTTTTTTGTTCTAATAACATAAGTGACATTCAGAAAATTATTTTCATGTTTGGTTTTTAAAAGCACAAAAGAACAAAATAAGGTTTAAAAAAATTGCAAATTAAACTTCAGATTTTCAGAGAATAGTTGAAAAACTTGTTGATAGATTAAAAAAAGGGCGCATCATGCAAGTGTGAAGATTTTTATAATTGCAAAACCAGTGGTTTTAAAATGAATAAATCTGTAGAGCTATGCAACTGTAACAATAAGCTCAAGATAAGATTTTTTTTTTTTAATCTCTCATCCAGTAAGAGCAAATGGTACTAAAGCCTGAGGCAGAAACAGAGAATGTTACCTGTTTTGCAGCTGCAAAGTTTGTTTTTTTAACAATTCAAAACTTTAAAATGTAGAATAATTTAGAAGCGAGGGCAAAGGGAGCCTTTTCTCCACGTTACAGGGTTAATTATTTATTCTTCAACACAACTTTAAATCTCCACTGTTTAGTCTGCAATACCTACAAACCTGTAAAAACTTTAACGGCTTCTCTCAGGGTTTACCTGATCGTTTTTATTATTTAGAATAATTAAAACTGAAGAAGAATGAAGCAGAACCAGCACTGCTTCGCCTTCACTGCTAAATAAATGTTTTCCATCAGACAAAGATCTGCAGTTGCCTGGAAATGGTTCAATAACCCACGTCACAAAGGAATGTCAGACAGGTCTGAGATTCAGTGGAATGGATTCCCAGACATGAGTCTAGTCTGCGTCGAATTTTCTAAGCCAAGTGATTATTCTGGCAGTGCTACTGCGCGACAGTGACTCTGCATGTAAATCTGTGATTCCCTCTGTTGCTCTGAGTTTTGTACCTGCATGTGGTTTCCTCAAATGAGAGGACCTGGGTTCGTGGCAGCCGCAGAAGCTTCCTCTTTCTTGAAGAGAGAGAGTGTGTCTCGCCCTCCTATCCGCTTTCTCGGGGTTTGAGTGACAGCCCTCGCTGCGCGCCCCACACACCTCGCTCTCACTTGTGGTCTCGGTGTGGTAGCCTGCCTTTCTCTCCTGCACCAACTTCTTCCTCTCCTCTACTGCGCCTTCTTTCATTGCCTCCTGTCTTTCCTCCTCCCTCTCTTTCCTCTCTTCCACTGATTGTTCCCGCAGAGGCGCGCAGGGTACGGCCGTCTCTGGCTCGGACAGGGAGACGGCCGTTTCATAGTCTGTGTTGTTGGCTGTGCTGGTGTCAGGGAGTAAGGGTTTCTCAGCGCTGGACTGGACTGGGGTGAAGAAAACCTGAGGAGAGGATATTTTATTGAATATGTGTAAAAATATGCTTCACAAAGAGAGATGTTCCTGCTACAGCAAGTATTAAGTAGGTGAGTGTTAGAGAATGTCCACAGGTAAAGTTGCTTCATATTTAAATAGCAAACAGTGAAGAAAGTAGCACTTTAGTGCGCAAAACTTCTGCTTCGTAAATATTTGCCGTTTTTGAGAGTTAGGAGGGGAATCGACACAACAGTACCTCACAGGAGAATAAAAAACTATAACTTTTCACGAAAGCAAAGCCTTCTGGTCCAGAATGGAGATTTGAAGCTTACAGTAAGTTTAGGTTATAAATATATAAAACAAACGTTGGTTTTCTGAAGGGCTGCAACTTACGATTACTTTAGTAATTAATCAATCTATTAGTCTGACGATTAGTTAAATTTAAAAAAATTGTACATTCTGCATATTTTCCGTTTAACTACTTAAGCCTTTTTTATATCTTAGAAACGCATTAGAAGATGTAAATAAACAAATAATTTAATTCCTTTTCAAAATAGAAAAATGCAATAATATACAATTCCTTTAGAGTATGTTTGCTTATTTATAAACAATTAAAATTCCAGACCTGAATCTCCAATCTAGAAACTGTAGCAAGGATGGCTTCATGTCCAGACATTATACACTGTCACTAATTTTAATATTATTTATAATGAGGAATGGTCAAAAACATCAGCAGTTGCTGGATTTTCAAAGCCAATAGAGACAAACATCAAAAGAGTTTCAGGTGTGATTCCAGCAATGTTGCAACAACACTGTTCTACTAATTATTTTTATTTATTTATTTATTTATTTATTTATTTCATTGGTAAAATAAAATATGTTGTTTTCCTTCAACTTTACATCATCCCCTACATTGTGTTGCCCTATATTTAAAAAAATGCTTTCAAGTTCTAATGTGGTAAAATGTAAATTTAACGAGGCATGAATACTTTTGAAGGAAGAAGAGAGTTTGTGAGTATCTCCAGAGAGAGATTTTGAATCCAGTATTTTCTTCTCAAAGGCCAGAAAGTGAACTTAAGAGCGCACAAGAGTGCGAACCTACTCAGTAAATGAATTTCTTTTTGAAGATTGTGACGGGGAATGACACATATTGTATCTGAGAGCCTCTTCAGTTTTTTTTTTTTTTTCCCCTCTAAGCCTGGGACCTTTCAACAAAAGGGTGATTCATATCAAACTTCAAAGAATAATCACAGCCATTAAAATTCTGAACATAAGCAGGAAAAACTCCGTCTTTGGTTTTCATCATGCACACTTAACAGAGAGAGCCACAGACCCCCCGCGGTGTTGTTCTAGGATTCCAAATACACATTTATGATCGTGGCGGTTCTGTTTTTGCAGCGTTTCTACATCTGCTTGTGTACAGGTGGATTCAGTCTCCAAACGTTACATGTTTGCAGATCAGTACCAACAAGCTAGGCTTAGTCAGTGATTGTGTGAAATGTACTGAATCACTGAACAAGGAAAATCCGACTCAGATTATCGCTTGTCGAGTAAAAGTACCTGAGAGGTGGAGACCGCCACGCTGAGGTTCTCAGGTGCAGCTGGGGGATCAGGTGGAGCAGCATCAGCAGGCGACTCAGACACACAGACAGGCCCTGAGTTCAAGCCGGATCCTGGACTGGGCGCCGGGAGAGCGTCCACCTCCGACACAGAGTCTTCTGTTATGGGAATGAACTCTGAGGGAGTGATGGCTGTTGTTCGATCTTCTGAAATCATGGGGGACTGAAGCGAGCTCTCACCCCCTCCTCCCATTAGCTCTCCAGGGCATGACCCAGGTGTGAGGCCCTCTGGCCCAGGTGTGACGGTGGCCGAGCTGGGAGGTTCCAGGTTGACTTCTGGAGGCCTGTGGTGGTCGGACGTGCGAGAGAAGCGGTGATGGGCTGAGAATGATTTAGGCAGTAGCTGCTTCTTCTGCCGCGAAGAGCGTTTGTTGTTATTACTGGCCCCACTGAAGTCATCGAGGAAACCCGAGTCGTCACCTTCGTTGGCTCCAGAGCTGCTGATGCAGTTGATGAACACATTTCGATTGGCTGTGGACGAGGAGGAGGAGGCCTTGTCAAAGTCCTCAGTCTGTGAGCGTGGGATTTTCTTCTGCTTGTGGCTCCCAAACCCAAATGAGTGCCGCGACTTGGAACGCCTGCCACCCTCGCCGAATCCTGCGGACGCCGACGAGGTTACCGTCTGCTGGTTGTTTCCGTTTGCGTCAGTGGTCTGCGTCAGGGGGGGCGTGAGGTTCAGGTTGATGGGCTGGACGCGTGGATCGCTGTTCCTCTTAGCCGTGAAACTGAGAGACGGCGTGCGAAACAGGCTCCGGCGTTTGCCGGTGCTGCCCGAGCTGGAGTTGGTGCTGGAGGGCGAGGAGGTGTGAATGCCGTTTCCCACTCCCCCCGAGGACGGGGAGGAGGGGAGGGACTCCTGCCGCTTGCTGGCGCTGCGGCGGAAGATTGGCAGGCGTGAAACAAGTGTGGAACGGCGTGAGCCCGATTCACCCATGGAGAAGCTGAGGCGGTGAGCGACTCTGGAGAAACACGCATACATCACAAAAAATTAACAAAAAGCCTGCAAAAAAATATATATATATACAAAATATGACACTTTAAAAGAAAATAATTTTCTGCAGAAGACACAAAATGGCAAAATAAGGGGAGGAATGTTTTTATTAGGTTGCCTTGCTCCCACATGTCTTTTAAACTGACAAATTTTCTTTTGATAGCCAATCCCAAACATCCACTTTGTTGTTTTTAAGCCTCAGTTTTTACCAGCACTTTTGGTACTGATAATTTCTATTTGGAAGATCTATTTCCAGCTTTAACCTCAATGCTGTTGACTTGTGATAATGTTTTAAGTATTCAAACATAACAATGTTATCTATTTGAGTGTATTCACTAACTGGAATTACTTCTATGTTGCTTTTGAAGTAATGGTTTCTTCCTCTGAGTGCCTTTTCAGCCCCTATCAGTACAGCACTCAAAGAGAGGTTCTTTTAGCAGCTTCAACGGTATGTTTTTTGTTCAAGGTTGATTAGCACGTTTTTCATATCTGGGACCCAGTACCTGTCTCCTCACTATCCAATCTGGTGGCTGGACATTTCCATGCGGTTTCTACTTTGACCGAATTGCTTTAACAGATTAAGCTGCCACCTTTACTGGAAATTGCACCTAAGATTAAGCAGAATTGTAGAAGTCCACAATTTTCTTAAAACATGATTCTTTGAAAGAGTTAGAAATGGTTTCTGCAACATCTCTACCTGCTAAATCTAAAGCTTTAAAACTGCCAGGATAGAAAGAAGTTGTTTTTTTTTTTTAAACTTAGTTGTCCAATGTTTTTAATCAATAACTTAATTGCAATCCGTCATAAAATGTATCACAGAGTTTTTATATCAACAATAAAGTCAAAGAAAATGATCCATGTAGAAACATAAACCTTCAGCCCCAAGGTGATAAAAGCTCTAATCCGCCTCATTATTTGCATATGAGGTGGGAGGAATTGACTTTCTGTTAAGGATTCATCATCCAGCTCCAGTCAGAAGTTACAGACGCTCATAAAGTTGGACTGTTAAATTATGATCAGAACTGCTCTGTAGTTTGGTGGGTGGACTGATGATACATAAAGCGTGTTGATGACGTTAAACTTTCTGAGACAGATTAGAGTTTATGCAGGCATACATTCAGCACTGAATGTAGAATATAGCTTCAATGATCTTCAATACAAGAATGTTTTGATTCTGGAGAAGGCCCTCTTCTCACAGTCGCTCCATGGTTATGCAAAAAAAAAATTCAAAATAGTAAAACATTTATGTTTTATGGCGGCATATAAACTTCTGACAGGAAGTGCATTTCCGTGAATACTAATAGACACGTAAATGAAGCAGAGACACCACTAATCCATGAGACACTTCTATCTGTGGACAGAATACCTGGTCAACCTGCACAGTCTCAGTTTAGCAAACCAAAGCTGTTCCCACGGCTTGCTAAGCATCGACACGGTACTGCCTGAAAAACAAAAAGAGCAAATTCTGATACAGTTCCTCTCTGCAGGTACAACAAGAGGAATATAAATCAGCTGCGGTTTTGAACTGAGCAAACAAGTAGAAAAGTCAATTATCTCTCACCTCTGTCCCAGAAAGCAGAACTTAACATTATTCATTAAACCTGCTTGTGCAAACTGTAGCTACAGCCAGCAGGTCTTATTGTTTGCACATTTTAAACACAGACGGTGTCAAACTTCAGCACAGCCAATTAATTCCAGTGATTTCAAATGTTTTCTTACGCAAAGGAGGATTACTTACGCTGCAATCCTGCTAACACTGATGAAGCTACCTTCTAACGTCCGAGGCAACTGAAGTGTTTTGTTTTTGGTCTCTGAGTAATAAGATTACAGTAACACCCTGCAGTGAAGTGGCTAATTAGAGTCTCACCTTCTGGACAGTAAATTCGATCAAGTTCTAAATGTGATGCTGATCGATTTTTCTCAAATGTTTACACAACGCAACGGACACATGGGTCCATAATTATAGCTAACAGCTATGGCCCAACATTCACCAACAAACTACGGGCTTTTTTTGACTAATTTAAAAAAAATTAAAGTAGAGCAGCAAATAGCTGTCCATATAACTCACTACACATTGAGGGGAGTTAATTATAATTGTTTCATGTGTTAGTTGATGTAATGGATGAGCACAGATAGCTAAAGCACATGGATCAGTTCAACAGCAAGAGAAAGTAGAGAAGACACAACATGCATACATCCTCAGCTGCTGTCTTCCCAGATCGGCTGGGATCGCCTCCAATACAGGAAAGAGGGATGCCTGCCACAACCATTTGACCTGGTGATTGACCTTTGACCCCAGCTCATTAAGACAGGCTTACAATTCTTTAGACGGTTATACCAGAGTTAAAAAAATATCATGTAGCTCATCGAAGAGGGAGGAAAACGGGGCACTAATTTGAAGATTATTTAGATTATGCTATTAGTGGCGAATCATACTGGGTGACCAGTAAAATGGTATGAAGAAATATTTACTCACAGGCAAGTACTGTTTTGTCATGATTTAATTTATCAAACCTAGACCGATCTGAGGCTGTGTAAAAAGCCTCAGATTACTTAACACACTTAGTCCACAGTTTTTGCCTCAGCTTTTACTAGCCACACCCCGACTCGATTATGGTTTAAAGCCTGTCTGAAAACATCAAGGAGGATATAAGGACGCTCCGGTCTAAAGAAACCCTTCAACAAATGAGAGACAAAGTCGCTGACAGACGTCAGTTTGAAAAGATTGCTTGGTTGCTTCGTGGCCTGGATGACATCCAGTAGTTTGATGGCATCATACATTCTATTGTCTTTCGGAAAATCCTGAGGAATAAAATGGCCATTCACAAGTTTGTGATCTTGAGGTTAAGTGCACTTGCACTATGCTGCTTCACATAGATCAAAAAAAAAAAAAAACATCAGCCAATACAACTCTGATGGTTTAAAAATGAGATGTTGAGGCACGAATTTTAGTTTATGCTCCAACCAGCCCACTCTGTCAGAGGAGTAGAAAAGTTAAGTTATTTTTAAAAAATGCATCAATATTTCAGCTTAAATGTTGATGTGTAAACTGCTCAACATGAAGTCTGCCCAGGACAAATTCAAATAAGAGCTGAATGAAACCTTGGTTTGCACTGACTAGTTTGCAAACTTCCTCCCCGTTTGGCCAAAGGACAAAAGGTGCATCTACTTTGTGAGAGAAGCAAAGCTTCATACCAGTTCCTCCTTCCTCTTTCCAGTTATTGATAGTTCTGCTGTACTGGTCAGTAAACACAAGTTCATATGCTGATCATGATCATTTGCATCATTTCCTCCTTCAACACAGATGAAGAAATGTAATAGAAAAACAGTAAATTCATCTAAAAATAATAATAGTTTTGTTTTGCAGAATTTGCAATACTTATCAGTAGGTTTCTAAATTGCTCAGCTTTTTTTTTTTATTTTTATTCCACACTGCCACACCCAAAATGAGCACGTCACTGGTACTAAACAAATAAGGCGGATTCAGATGGGGTGATTTGAGCGTTGCTGTCCTGTGTTTTAATCACAACACTTTAACAGTGGTTAACTATCTCATATATAAGCTCTACTTGCTTACTCATCCAATATTCTTGTTAGTGAACAGAGATTCATTTGCTTTACTCAAGTTTGAAAGAATACTTAGATGTGTGTGTCTGTGTGTGTGCTGGGTGTAAGTAACTGGGTGTTTCCAATAAAACAAGTTCTTAACGGGTAACAGAAACCACACGCTGTAGATCACACACTCTGCGGTCTTCTCTTACATCACACTGCTCTCCTCACAATTCACCGAATGATGGAAATAGAATAATTTATGTAAGACTCAACGTTACATAATATGTCCACAAAGTGTGATTTTGACAAAAAATATATATATATAAACAGATAATTTGATAAAGAATTCCAAGGAGTAAAAATTCACCAATCGGGCTTTTCAAACATATTTTTGATGTTTGTTTTGTTAGACGCCTGATCCGCTGATTACAATTCTGGCTGATTCGGCTTTTTGAAAGAAAAGCAATTCCGGCCTTAGAGGTTATTATTCTGCAGATTTTAGATGTGTGCATGTTGAAAATTAGCTGATTTACCTCCATGGGTCACCACGTTCTGAGTAGAACCTGGAAATCATGAATTGATTTTAATTATCAAAGAGATGTCTAAAAGATCCAGGACACTGACCACGGAGGACCAGAATCATTCAATCCTGTACAGATTTCATTGTACACAAACTCATTTAACTGCTAACTGCAAGTGCTTTAACTTAGCAAATGTAAACTTGCATCATAAAAAATGTGTTGCAGATCCAAAGTGCATCTAAAAGTAAGCATTTATTGACTGAAAAAAGTGGGAGTTTTCAGGTGTGATGTCTTTACTGAAAAGTGGGGGAAACAAACTCTAAATTTGTTTCAGTATGTTTCTGTTACGTATCTAAAAAATAAGGCAAAGTTCATAGTCTAGTGTGTAAATCTGATAGCAGCAGTCGATGCACCATTATATCGACCATGTAACAAAAAGGTAGATAAAAAAACATAATGATAATAACTTTGCTAAAACAGGTTATGAAATTGAACTGGCAAACATGTTTCAGCTTAACCTCTTTACTGAACCACAAACCACAAGAAGTATCACAATCATTCTCACAAGCTCTTACAATAAATACTGTCATCTTTAAAAGTCTGACTATTTTTATGTCGCATAAGTTGTCCTGTAACAGGAGCTGCGTAACCTTGGTGTATATATTGTTAACACCTTGTTAACCTTAGTGATGGGCCTTAATGTGTTTACAGTGTAATAAATGGCCATTCAAGAGATCCGGTTGCTTTATATTCTATTCAGAACCTTAGCTAGCAAGCATATTAAACAGTCTTGATGGATAAGCTGGAGAGATTTAAGAGCAGCTAACAACCACCAGCAGCAGCAGCAGCAGCAGCAGCAGCCCTGCGGGACGCCACAACTGTCAAACCAACAACGTCAACAACGCTTTGAAGCCTGCCGACCATAAATCCCACACTAGCTAGCTGCCTCAAAGCGCTCATACTCCAGCGCTCATGTTTCCCCTTACGTTGCATCGAAATGAAATTATATTAATTATATAATAAGTGTCCGGAAATACAGTAGCAGCCCCGGTGGCTCAGGCGGTCATTCAAGCTAGCAGCAGGTAGTGGACAAACACAAGCGGCCGTCATCGTACGTACATTACCTTCAGCGCCTTGTTAGAGTCTTTACCGAGGCCCGTCAGTGGAGAACCGGGGGGAGATATATGTCCGCTTTGTGTTTAAAATGAATTAGTACTGGCATGAAGAAGTCAGGGGTCTTACAGCGGCATTGGGAATTACACTAAAGGGTGCACCTGGTGAGGCGGTGACGCCGAAATTACACCTCAGTGACGGAGAGTCGTTTTCCTCCTTCCGCGTTGCAGTCACTGACAGCGAGCCTGTGCGGTGTGACGTCCATTACTCCTCCTTCCTCTCCTCCTCCTACTCCTGCTGCTGCTGCTGCTTCTCCCTGAATTTTCTGCAGGTGATAGATTAATTAAAATCAACATTAAAGATGAATAAGGTTGCCTTTGCCTTAGAAACTGCAGTATCTGCTATGCTTAATCCTTGTGTAATATGTTTTCATTTTTGAAATTTGATATTTACACATTGCATAACCTTTTACAAAAGAAATATTTCAGTTGAATGAGGTCAAATAGTAAAAACAGAAAATCTTGGATATGTGAGAAATGTATATATCGGACAACTTAATTGTTCTAATGCATTACTAACAAAGAAAATAATAGCAGAGATAGGACCTTCATAACCAGAGCAAGACTAAAGCAATAGCAGTCTTAGTGATTACTTAGGGCCACCAACCAGCAACGAAGAGGTCCTATTCAATAGTGTATTTATTTTATATTTTAGCACTTTTACCATTGCTTCCATTATAAATCGTTTTTGTTTTGTGGATTTAGCATTTTGTTGGCTCTTCTGGGCCACTGTAAAAAAAACAGTTTGGAAATGAAAGGTGGATTTCCATTGCAGAAAAAAACAGCTTATTTTGCATTGTGTGGGTTTGAGTTAATGGCCTCTGAGAGGAACAATAATCAAGCTGGCATTAGTAAACATCATACAGCATGATAATCAACATGTTGTATGATAAACATCACACAGCATAAGGCATTTTTCACAGATTATTACATTGGTTCTCTTCCCTGAGTTTTTGCTTCTGCTGTATAGATTATAAATTAAGAGAAATTTAAATATGTAAACAAAGGAGGAAGGGGGAACAGTAAAAATACAAGAAGACATACAATGGAGGTGTTTGCAAGAAGAAGTGAATCCTAGGAAAAATCTATCCTGACAAAGCCTATTAGGCAAAAAAAATCCTAACTTTTTTATTTCGCAACTTATTTTTTAGAAATTAACTTCATAAAGCAATTCAATGAAACATGTTCCTGCCTGTAGATTACTTCAAAAGAAATACAGGACAAACACCTATCAACAAACAAATATCTATGTTTGTTCAAAAGTACTTTGTTCTCTTAAGTGATTTCAGCACACACTATCTTAACTAAGTAGATATTTAAAGACTTAATATCTGAAACGACACAGACAAATGAAATCAATTAACCCATTGAAATGACATGACTTTATTACCCGTCAGAATTTGATAACATCAAAATGCACTACAGAAACCTGAGAACTTGCTTCTCATACATGGCATCAGATTCCATTTATCCTCAATGGATGAAAAGCAAAAGCATAACTATATTTGAAATAGTATGACACAGGCTTAGTGAGCATCACTTACACCATGTTTAACACAAATCAGACTTGACTATTTAAATTGAATACTTATATAATTTTTTTTAAAAATTTAAATTGCATGGATAAAAGAAGACGATACACTTGATTTGATAGTTTACGACGGCACATTTTGCAATAGTTACTTCTAAAAACGATGTCTGTACTTCACAAAGAGATGTTTGCATTTGTCAACAGGTACTGTAGCCCATTCCTCTTTAGCCAACATGTCTGAGGTTTGTGAAGCGATGCCTCCTTTCAGCTCTACGTATTTCAGTGAAGAGACACTGAAAGCTTCTATATTTAATAGAATTAGGATCTGTACTTGGTCAAGAGAAAAAACCAGTATCATGTTTTGTCCTCAGTTATTCTAAAAAAAAAAAATAAAGAACTCCAGTTTTGTCTCCACTACTACCCCCAAAATGTGGGGACTTGTTAACATGCATTCTGGCAAACCTGCAACTTTAATTTTAGTGAGCGAGCTTCTGTGGACCAAATTATAGTTTAAAATGCAACAGATGGTGCAATCGGAGAGTGATGTACCTTTACCCATTCATCTGATCATCTTTAAAATGCATTTTCTCTTGCATCCACATTCTGGCAGGTTAGTTGCGGACTAGAGAAGACTTCATATTAATATTCATGAACGTCACTGGAACATTAAGCTGATTGAAGATGACATTCCAGCCTTCACCTTTAACGTTGATACCCGTAATCTTCGGAGCTCCCCAGACAGCGCTCACTTTTGCATTCTCTGGTCCATGCCAATTGGTATGTTGGAGCAAACTACCCAGTACCATATTAGCTCTCTTCAGCAGGAGCAATGTACTTGAATTTATATGACAATTTAGGTTAAAGCTCTTCTCCAGGCTCTTTGGGAAATTGCAGCAAATTAAAATTTCTTTTGACAAATAATCTACAATAATATAGACTATCACATGCTGACGGTGTGTATTAGAGAACTGCTCCTAATAACTTTTCAGAAGAAATCAACTGTTTCATTGAGCCACAAAGGCATCAAAAAAATGTTGGGAGATAAAACCAAATGTTAAAATCATAAGCATTGTTTTTGCCAAAAGTACTGAGACTTAAAATGATTAAATTCATGTGTTCAAATCACATCTGTGACCAGAGGTGGATTATATCAAGCACCTATGAACGCTCTTCAGAGAATTGGTTTCCATGGCTGAGCAGCTGCCTCTGAGCATTTCATCACATGAAGAGTTGGATATGGAGGCGTAAAATACTTTGCTACTGGGCTTCAGACCTGTGGGAGACTATGAGCCAGAACTTCTCATCCAACCTCACATGCACTGCTGAGAGAATAGTCTGTGTAGAGGCACAAATCTCAGGCCTTTTGACAACGTTGTGCATCCGAATAGAACATCAAAACACTTCCAACTTTTTATGAAAATAAAAATTGAGTTGATATGCTTCAGATAAGACTCGAATGGAAAATCTATGTTGTTACTCGCAGGTGTAATGTCAAACAGCATTTGTATGCTCTGAGTGTTCTGCGGAGCGTCATGTTGAAAATCTAAATTGTGAGGTTTTCATCACAATTTATATGTGCTAAAAGATGCTTCACTCACCCCTTCGGCTCTATAATTAAATGTTAAATAGCACCACAGCCGCACAAAAAAAAATTGGCAGGCAAATTTGATTTGAAATGTTTTATTCACTTTATCCCCTACACAGAAAAAGAAAAACATCCTTTCCATAATTATGTTTACATACTATATATATATATATGCACACAGAAATTCACCACCACATCCAATCTCAGAAGAAGACACGATTAGAAGCATTTAAAATTTTCTTTAAGAAGCCCATTTACAACCACTAAACAGCCTATAAACAGTGCAAATTGTGACTAAAGGCTCAGGCGTCCACTCTTCAGTCTCACAGCCCCTCTGATGCCATTGCACACACACACGACACTAGTATTAAACACACCTGCAGAGCAGATGTGCTGCAGATCACTAAAGTGCAACATTGTATTTAAGCATGGAGCCAATCTGTGCATTCATTAAGGACCAAATCTATGACAAATGCAATATACAGGGTGCATTATTATTTAAAGTCTAATACATTAAGCATTATGACATATGTGCTGCAACTCTTAACTAATCTTGCATATAGAACATTCAGCCATTTGTTCTGTGATCAATACATTCTGTGTATGAATAAAACTGAACTCTTTCAGCCAATTATTAAATGCATAGATTTTGGAGATTGTGTACTTTTTGATATGATTTTAGGTCTGTGAGGACTGGAGTGAAAACGGATGCAAAACACGTGGGACAAAATACGCACACCGTCACTAATTGAATATTCCTCTTTGAAATTGGAGACATCAGTTATTGATTTAAAAATAATAATAAAACATTTTACACCAAAAATTGATTAAGTCTAAAGAACGTTGAACAGGAAGAGAAGTAGTTTGTTCCATTGGAAAATAAAAAAAATCCCTTGACAAAAGGCAGCTGAACAGGCCAACATCTCCGCACAGTAACACCCAAACATTTATGATTTACTTTATTCCACAGAAAACAAATTCCAGATTAGTATGTACACAAAAAAAAAAAAAATGTCAGCTTGATGTCCTACCCTAACCAAAATTTAGAAACCATTACAAAGAAAAGAAGAGCTATAAACAAACTCAAGAAGTTTCTTTCAGGAAAGGGACAGCAGTTAAGGTTTTCCAGGGCAGAGTGACAGAGGTAGGTAGCTTCAGACCCAAATCTGGGCTAAAAACCTGAGAAAACACACACAAACCGGTTACCCTAACCCTCCAGAAATCTCAATATATATGTATACACACACACATAGATGTACAAACCAACCCATGTGCAGGCACATAAAAAAAACAAACAAAGTTAACCAAATGAAATGTGGTGTCCGAAAACTTTTTAGTCCATCTGATGTGTCCCTAAAATTCAACAGCAACTACACCATGCCAGCCAAACTTGAAAAGTAAAGAGGTTAACATGCTACACCTAAAGGCTGTGCACCAAAATTAAAGGTACCATTTTGTGATGGCACTTTTTGGACAAACCTGAATAAATGCTTCCTTTAAACTGTTAAAAGGCTGTGAGGTGACAAAGCTGTGTGTTGCACTTGAATAAGCACCATAGCCAAAGGTTTCAGGCTGTTCATGGTATCGCAGTTATAAAGTACAGCAGATTTTGGTAACTGGACAACACTGCAGATAAATTTAGTGTTTTGTGCTAATAAAAAAAGTGAGTGTCACATAATTAAATATAAGAACAAATTGTATGTGAATGCAAGACATCCATTTGTTTACTGCTGTGCTCACAATTATCGATAATGAAAAAAAAATATATACGCAGTGATGAAAGCAAGAGATTATGTCCATCAATTTACTCATGTGCAAAACAGCCAACATTGAAACTAGTAGTGTTTTCAGTGATAAACTAGAGTAAACTGGTAGATACAACAATTGTGTAATTGTGTGATTATTTTTTATTTTAAAAAAAGGAGGGGGAGGAAAAAAGGCACAAAGGCGCAAGCTTCAAAACTAGCAGCAACCTTCCCTCGTATCCTCTAACATCTAAACCTTTGCTGCTACCTTCACACAGAACCATCAACCATTTAAAAAAAAAACAAGAAATGATCTAGAATAATAAAGCAGTGTCCCAGTGTAAGTTGTTTCAGGTTAAAATATTTAAAGCGTCTACATATTCTGTAGCCAGTTCAGTAACGGCTGATCTTAGCTGGTAAATAAAAGCAGGTCAATGACAATTCAGATACAGAGACTTTGGTTTGCAAAGATGACCTTTCATATCAATCTTTGAAGACCTCTGCATGTGGACACATTGGACCAGTTATCTCATTCACAGAGAGGGGGGGGTGAGAGAAGCCCTGCTGATAACTGGCCCATCGCTAAGAAAAAAGGTTGAATTTTACCCTCACAGGACAACGTACCCCCTAGGTTTTCACAGAAAAATACCCAAGAAAAAGGTAATTTATTAAAGTCTTAATGCATCAACATCTTCCCTCCATTCTTTCTCAGAAGGTCAGTTTTTTAGCAGTAATGAATTCCTCCAGCTGGACCTTTCCACTGCCCATGAGACCAAAGGCTGGAAACATCGTTCCCGAACAGTCGACCTGCCTCTCGAAAAGGCACCTCATGGTGTCGGCGTCGTAAAAATACACCCGATGTGCGTCATAGTCCAAGCATACGCCCAGGCGTTGGGGCATGGGAAGCACGCGGTTGCCTGGGTCGCCGGATGATAAATTTGCATTGGAAACGGAGGAGGAAGAAGAGGCCTTGGGGATAAAGAGTTTACCCATGCCCAGGGTGATGAGTGTGAAGGGCTGGGAGAGCTCGTAGCATGCATCCTCGCTGCCGCTGTCATGTCCGCTGTCGTGGTCATACCTGGAGAAAGGAAAAAAAGATTCAGGATGATCCTCTCTTTCCCAACAGATCCTTACACCTGCATTTCACCAAGTTGTACTGAAATACTTGAGCTTGTGACACAAAAGTTCTTGTAATTATTTTAAGGCGACACCCATTGCAGATGAATATTTTTACACCTAATTTAGAGGCCAGCTTGATGTCTTTTACAGTTCTCCTTCCTGACAACAAATTGTCAAAAAAAAAATATATATAAAATTGGAGCCAAACAGTTTTCTTCACACATGATTTTCTGATATGAAAAAAAATACAATAAAATTCTTCTCCAATTACTTACTGAATGCTTATCACCTTATGCAATTACCACAGATTTTAATTGTCAAAATAAGGTTTTTCTTTGGTTTAACGCGAGTGGATCCAATGTGAAAGGTCGGCTTTGTCTGTGAGTAAGCTCTTTATGAGTTCACACTAGTTCTCTTGCATAAATAGGATTATGTTAGCAGATTTAGTCGTTTAGCAGAACTCCTTGTGTTTGTTACCTAGATCTTGTCTGTTTAGCACAAACCTTGGACTGCTGGTGTCTCTTGGGTTGTGGAACCATTCAGCCAGCTTGGTATCAGAAGCCACGCCAACTTTAATCATGTAGGAGTAAGGCTCCACCTTAAAGGCCCAGTAGTGTCTGGAGAAGACAAAGCTTTATTCACTTTCTCTCCCCCACAATTTTGTGAACAGACACAATAGCAGTTATATGACTCCCCTAATCCTTAATGAATATGCTGATGTTGCAAATTAAGCATTTTGTTTTATGCCATTATTTTTTTCCGTACCTCCCCTGGGAGATGCCCGTGTCCCCAATGATGTAGTCCAGACCGATGTAGCTGCCGGATTGCACACGTTCTGCTGAAAGGAGGAAAGCCATTCCCGCCACGCTCTCCACAGCATCCCGACGATTGTTCAAAATTAGGCGCTCGGTACTGAATCCACACTTGTCACTGAACAGGAAGTTAAAAACTGCACATGGAAAGAAAGAGGAGATGGGGATGGTTATGGGAAGAAAAAGAAAAAAAGAAATCAGGAATAAAAGTCCTATAAGTCAAAATATTAATAGTTAATTTTAGAAGAAACCTTGAGGATGTAAATAGTTGGACTTTTTAAAAGGCAAGTGGTTGACACCAACACAAGAGGGCGCTATGACACCATTTTAAAATTTATAAAAGGTTTATGCACCAACAGAATCGCCACCTCTTATCTCTTGCTCCATTTATATACATCATCTCCTTACAATTAAATGAAGTCTATAAATGGCTTTTGGGCCGAAGGCCATGATTACAGTAATCCAGGACACATGGGCCGACATGTTCACTCAGCCATCCCACCGCAACCTCAAGTCGTCTTTAGGCAAAACCAAACCATTTGCATTTATCAGGGAAGTCCTCATACCAACTAGGGCATGAACACAATAGATGAATCTAGCTGAGGGGTAAACAGCAGCTCTGCCACAGTACTGAGGTTAGCTGAAATAGCAGGACTGCTGCAAGCCAACAACTAAGCAATAAATGCTTGAAGGAAAATATAAAACTTATTTATCCCCAATAAAATATGGAATAAATCTGGGTCAGCAGCAGTCTAGTAAAGATGCTTTTCCTTAATATATTAAGAGATAGGGACAGAAAAGATCCAGTAAGATATGTTGTACCAAAAAAAAAAAAATAAAAAAAAAAATAATCCTGATACAATACACACACAAAAAAAAAAAAATAATCCTGATACAATACACACACAATCAAAGCTACAGTATGTTATACACTTAAATTATATGATTAGAAAAAGTTTAATATTTTAATTACTGCAAAATATGTTGGGAGATGATTTTGTGTCTGAAAAGATCCATAATAAATCTATGCATTTTCATACAAATCTGAATCCAACATACCCAGACCAGAACAGAGACAATAGTGAAGGTAACTTACTGGACGGATTCCAATCTTTTCAGTTTATATTGAAGTCCAGACAAGAGAATTTAAGTACATTTTGGATAAACCTCCTTCCAAGTGCAAACGATGCCAAGAAAGATGTGCCAGCAGTTTGAATTTCCAACCTGTCAGACTGTTCCCTCCCACACAAACATGACCTACACTGCTTTTAGCTACATCAAAAATGATTAGAAAATCACCATGGTAACCAATTTCATTAAAAGACAAAAAGAAAAAAAAAAAGAAAAAAAAACAGCCCTTCTGCTTCATTACCTCCTGCTGTAGGCACGCCAACACAATTAAGTATTTAGAAACAAAACTAATTTGTCATCTGATGATCTTTTTAGGAGAAAATAAATGATCACAATGTCACCAGTTGCTCCCAGAAACTGCAGCGAGAAGGAGCTTAGCTGCTTCTGCCAAAATGAGGCCAACAAAGGGGGATTGTGGCTCCAGTAGACCGTTTGCCCTTTAATGCATTTGACACCATCAACAATCTATTGAAGTGGCTGAAGTTGGGGGGATTTTAGTAAAAGATTTTTCTACTTGGTTTACATTTTTGCATCTCTGTAATAGTTTAGTTTTAGAAGTACAGGTGCTTCTCAAATTAAAACATGAATAAAACATTAATTCAAGTGGATTTTGAAGACTTCTTGTCTCGTTTGTCATGTTTTTTTTTGTCAACGTTTTGAATTTGTTTTCAATATTGCCAAGCACACTGTGCAAGCAGGATGAGAGGTGCAGTTTGACACCTGAATGAATTCATTTCTCTAATTCCAAGAGTGAAATTGACAAATTAATCACAGATTCATAAAAATTCTTTCCAACAAAAATTAAGTTATTAAACCAAGAAAATGTTTTAACACCAATGTTACGGCCTACACAATGGCATGACAGTTGTCCAGCACTTTTTTGGCGCAAGAAGCTGCTATTCAGAGTGATGTAACCAAATATTAGTGGAGAATTGAGTAGAAGGAAAAGTGTGGTAGTAAAAGATGCCCAAGCAAAAAGAATAACTCCCTCGCTTGTTCAACACCTCAGCAGGGCCAGAAGTTGAGCACCTACAGGCTGAGTTGATGAAGGGATTTATGCAAAAGCAGGCGCAGCCAGATACTGATTGCATAAACTATACAGTACATGGACATACTTTCCAGTAGCTCTGCAAGTGCAGATCTTTTTAATGATGAAAGTTGAAATCCAACTTTATCAAGAGAATGCATACAGTTCCTCAACTACACAAGAAAAAAAAAAAAAAGATTCTCTAATAGAGATGAAACCGTTTAAAAAAAAAAAAAAAAAAAAACTCCCATGCCAAAAAAAAAAAAAAAAAAGTGGAAAAGGGTAAAAATAACTTACCAGGTGCAGGTGGAGTGTGGAAGGAGACCTCTGGGCTGTACGGGCTGAACATGGAGTTCCTGCAGCTTCGAACTCTAAAGGCGTACAGACTGTCAGGTTCCAGGTCGTGCACCAGAGCACTGGACCCATACACCCTGTCTGCAGCCCTCCAGACGCCATTGTCCTCTCCATTCCCAGGAGATGGAGACTGGCTTTGTCCCCCAAGTCTGAAAGACAAGATGATGGAATTAAGATTTCTTCTCATTATAATGCGTTGAGTGACTGTTATAATTCAACGTACTTGCGATACTCTAGAACATGGTGATCTGTTGGTAGATGGTCCTCAGAGAGCCTCCAGCAGATGGAGGCCTCGTTGTAAACTCTGCTGTGGGACCAGTCAATCAGAGGGGGGTCTGGGACTGGTAGAGAGGGGAGCAGAAAGAACGAATTAAATCTACACATGAAATGGTAAATGTCCAAAAAAATAAATAATAAAAAAGACCATGATGTTTACATATATTCTTGAAATTTGTCTCAGACAAAGCAGAGTTGAAATAGTTTTCCTATAATGTGAAGTGTTGCCCTTCATTATCAACTTTGACAAGAATGAAACTGTCCTAATTTAAGAAACGTATTGGGTTGGATCATCACTTCCCACTCAGCAGAAAGGATAAGAGGACTTTGCTTAATGGAGCTTAAAAGGTTTTTACAGAATCGCTGCCTGGAAGTAGAAACACCCCGTGCACCGACAGTCTTCCTCTCCTTCTCACTCCCAGTTGACCTTTCCTCCACACATTTAAAATATTTCTCCATTTACAGGAAGTAGAGCTTGCCTAAGAAACAGCAACCATCTCACAGAAGCTTTAAAAACATTTACAGCTCTTTAATTTCTTAATTGTTTCTCTACAGTGCTGTGAGAAAGTATTCCTCCATAAAATCTGTCTTTTGCTTTTCATTTGTCATACTGCGACGTTAGAGATCAAACAAACTTTAGGGAAAACTCTCAGCACATTACACTTCACATCACTAACCTGAAAGGTCGCCAACTTTCTAAAAGTTGACAGAGCGACGTTCTCACTCGTTCAATATTTCAGTTTTCATTTCATCTTTTCAAATCCTTGCTGGCTGCTTTTTAAAAAGCTCTACCAATGCAGATTTACTCAACTAACCTGTCTGGAAAACATTTCTTTACAGCCTGCTCTCCTTTTTGAAAAAGGCACTGTGCATTTTCAAATGGAGTTAAATAATTAACTTCTGAAAATCACAATACAATAAGAGCACCATTGCCAATCCACCGTTTACATCTTTTTGTGCTTTGATTTCACATTTTGTCTGCAAAATCAGTTAAAGCTGCATAAGATGGGGATCTCATTTTGGATTTATTTACTTAACCACTTGGTATAATTCTGAAAACCAAACACCAAGCTAGAGGGATTGTCTTTTTTGCAGATGAGTAATCAGGCAACAAGGTTGTGACAAATGTAAGATCGAGTACAGATTTGACAAAATTAGGCTTGTTTTGAGGATGTTAGTGAAACTATCTTGACCAAACATTTTTTGAAAATGTTGGAAAAGAAGCACAAATGAGAATCAAGTTCAAGTCTTTCACGGGCTATTAAGAGTAGATTAATCATCCTCAATCATAAAACACAGAACCAGAAGACATGGAAACACAATCGCCATGAAGAAAAAAAATTCTGTAAAAATCACTGATCATCGTTATTGCATAACCCCAACAAACAGGTGCAGACATGAAAACTCCTAGCATGGCGCACTCTTCCACATATGCAGCAGTTCTGTGTTTACTGATGCATCATCCACCAAGACCTGAACTCATTTACTGCAGCACAAAAAAGCTTCTGCAGCATCTTTTCCCTCTGAACACAAGAGAGTGAGTCACTGCAGCAAAGGCCTGCAGGCTGTATAGATTAGAGTAACGTCGATACAGCTGCCACCCAACTGCTCCATTAAATCTGTTAAACTCTTCCCTTAAAGACTGTTAGGACCGATTCAGGCAACACTTTCACATAAAAAGCATGAAAAAAAAAAAAAAGATCAAGTCAGCTTCCTGGTGTTAAAAAAGCACTGCCGATTTAGATTTAGTCCATCTCTAATAATTAAAGACTAAAGGTATTTCTGATTGTAATCAAACTAAGCAGAGACAGAAGGAGGAGGAGAGCGATTAGAAATCTTGGCTTGATGCACATCAATGTTGACAGAGAGCTCCTACATACATTCAAGACTTCAGACACAGCTGCCACTGAGCTAGATATAAAATATAGGTTTTGGACAAACGCATTTAAACGAGGAGTTAAAAGGCCATTTAAGCTTATTTTTACATCAAAAAAAGAAAAAGGAAAGAAAATCTCCCACATTCTTGACAAAATAATTAACTTCAATCTTTTCTGGAATTTTCTAGAGGGTTTTGGAAATTTATTGTTGATGTACAACATTCATAAGAGTCGGGTAATTTTAACCTCAGCTGTCTCCCAAATCAGTATAATATTTCAAATGCGCTCATCTGAACAGATAATTGTATACGGCTTTCCGTTTATATAATATATAATTATTGCATCTTGAATATGTCAATGGGCTCCATTCTATATGTGCATGTATTTATTAATGTTCTTTCATAGACGGCACAGAGCATGGTAGATCGTATTGCCATCATTGTATCCGTTGCTGAACTTGCTTACCCTAGACGACCTCTGACCTCTTTGCCCTTTCACAGAGCTGAGCATGCGACATGTAGGCGATTATAAACCACTTGTTATGGCCATCAACAGCACTATTAAACCAAAAGGCCGAGTACAGGGAATGTGTCCACATGCTTAATGAACACACAAAAAAAGACTACATTTTATTTTATTTGCTTTTTTTTTGGAGTTGTCCAAGAATGAGCTGCATGTTCATTGACAAAAATCTATATATTTTTTGAAATTCTAAGCATATTTTTAATTTAAGTTTGACGACAGAAACATTACACAAGCAGACAAAGACTGAAGATTTAAGCAAAGAAAATGCAACAGAGTGGCTATACCTCCACCGAAGCACATCTCTTTCAGCAAAGTTTCCTCTTTGGACGTGTCCAGCACAAACTCATCAAAGCAAGGGTCAGCTGAAGGGTGGAAGGTCTTTAGTGACTCGGTGGCTTTTTGAATCCTGAAGAACAAGCAAGAAAGAAATCAAGAAAAATCCCACAAACGTTAAAATGAATCAACACAGATATTTACTGAAGAGACCATCTTGCATGAGGTCTGATCTTTCACAGTTTTTAGCCTGGGGTCGTCTAAGCAATCAAATATAGACCAACTATAAACTAAATGAAAGCTTTAACAAGAAAACTAAACTCGCCACTGTAATTCCCCAGAGTGAAAACTTTCCCAGATTAACCAAAGCTGCTAAAGCAGATTAATTAAGCAGATTAGTGCAGAAGATACGGCAACACTCAGCGCCGATGGGCCACTGCAGCAAAAAGCTTTCCTTAAGTGCCCTTCTGTGCACGTGACTGTGTTCCCAACACATCGCAGTCACATACGTAACCACTTTAATAGGCTGAACACCAAAATAAACCCACCCAACCCAACTAAGAACAGCAGCAAGGGAACAAGTAAAGACATCCAACAAAAATAAATAAAATAGTCAGACTTTCCTCCATTTTACATCATCACAATGGTCCCATCACTCCATCAGCAATTTTTTATCTACATCTGGCACTGGTATAAAAGTTTATCCTTCTGGCCACAATTATGATTGGCCAGCAGAGTCTGAATGCATGGTGCTGTAAGTGCTGCCTTTGGGATTGCAAATGTTGGCAGCATTGTAGCTATGATCATAATTGTGATTTGATACATTGCAACATTCCAGTTAAAAGCATTTTTATTGCATTAGATCTGCACAAGTTTTGCCCCTGGACTTAGAGGCCATAACAGATTTCCAAATGTTCATCCACATGACTAAATCTTGACCAAAAAAAACAAACAAAGATGCGTTCAGTTGTAATGCGTTTCCATATGTGAGAAAGTAAATGGAGTGTATGAATAAGTGAATTTGTGTTTTATTGTTAAGAGCATAAATGGAGTTGTGCGTCTGTGTGAGCAGATGTCATTAATGTGAGCGGGTATGCGAGTTTCTGAGGATGACGAGGTCGAGAGGAAACGAGGGGATGTATGATCTTATGTAGTTAAGTGTCTTTATACTGCGTTAAGAATTTATGCAAGCCCATTTTATAGAAACGGTGAATTAGCCATTTACTCCCATTGCCACACATTGGTTGCAGAGTTTGATTTGTTGCCATATTTGTCTGCAATGTCAAGTTTAAGTAACACACCTGTCTTTTGTAGATTTCTGCACTATTGTCAAAACTCTAGCAGGGTTTTTACTTTCGGTTAGATACATACTTCTCCATTTGCTTAGCTGGTTATATTGCACAAAATATTTAATGGGTAAATTAACGCAAGCTATATTGAATCAACCTGTCTGCATGCAACGTTTAACACGAGTCAAATGCTATGCATGCAAATTCTGCATGCCAATTTAAAATGTTTAATAAATCATATTCCATCCCACAATTTATATGCATGTTTAAGGGGCCGAGAGGTTAAAGCTCACAAAAATGAATGTCAGACTATTTTAAAAACATTAAAAAAAGTTAAGTCAATTAATCTCATCGCATCACATGAAAAAAAAATTAAAAGCTACTGTGTTTTAGTAGATGTTTCATGTTTCCTGGTTTTAGGCATTGCACTGTAATATTAAGCTCCGTTTAAACACAGCTGTAATATTACTTTAACTTTGCAGAAGATCCTTCGTGCAACTGCCAACCCGAGTATTGATCATTTTTCTGAATCGATCCAGTTAGCAATAATATTCTGCTGTGTACCTGACATGTAGCTGCTTTGCAGTCTGGACAAAGCAGGACTGATCGGTCTCTTTCAGCACCTCCTGGGCGTAGCCAACCAGGCCGCTGTTCTCCAACATACCCTGGTACTCCTCCACCTGCAAAAGTTTTAAAGAAGCAACACATTAAAAAAAAAAAAAATAATAATAAAATACATACTCTAAAAACACAAATAAAAGCATACAGTTTCTAAACGTATTAAAACGCCTCAGTTAGTTTCATATAATTAAATTATCCAGGTTTAATTTAATTGGCCAAACGTATATCAAGATGTTTTCTACCTGGCCTTTCAGTTGGTCTATGCGTCTGTTACGGGACTGTTCAATGGATCTCAGCATCTCCGATTTTCTTTCTTGAAGAGTCTCAAACAGACGTTCAAAATGTTCGTTGGCTTCACGCTCTGCAAGCTGTCCATTTTCCTTCAGGAAAAAAAATAAATAAATAAAAACAAATTTAAACCCCCCCAAAATAAAAAAAATGCATATAAAAAAAATGCAAAAGATAAATGAAAGGTTGATGAATGCAACTGCTTTTTATATCCAAATATTCTGAAGACTACGGTGTTGAAGTCTCCAACAGAGAACAGCTTTGATTCATTTTGAAACTCAAGAGCATCCCAAAATTCTCTCATTGTGCTCAGATATATTAATAGGATGTGTACTAAAGTCCAACTTCAAAGAGAAAAGGGTAGAGCATTTTAAATAAAAAGTAGTCTAAAGAAACTGAGTTCAAACTGAGCTTTGGATTCCTCTCAGTTTCATCTTCATACAAAGAGTATCCGACCAACTGATAGGTTGCATCGATATTCATGAATTTCCCCATATCTCTTTTATGTTATAGTATTCTTTAATTGCATAAAAAAACATGTTAGAAAATATTTTCAGAATGTCAAGTACAATAATAAAAAAAAAAAAACCCTGAGCAGAGCAGAGAATGAAGGAGTTGCAGCAGCATGAGTCAGCGTCCTCTCTCCCTTACCTCCGTCTGACTGATGAGCCGGTCAAGCTCAGTAATCTGAGTCCTGACCTGGTCCTCTTTACTGATGAGATAATGGATACTCTTCGCTAGTTTCTCCTAGGGATACAGACGATCAGCAGCATTTAAAGAATATTTCATTTCAAACAACTTGTAGAACATCATGCATTCAAGTATATTTTTACTAATGCTTTAAACATGGAACCACTTTAAGATCTCATTTGTGTAATTCTGTTTGTGCCAACACTCATCCTGTGTAGCCTTGGGTCAGATCAATATTTACCTCCCATCCCACAATTCACAGCAGCAACTGTAAGTAGTTCCGAGTGTACATTAGTGTTAGAAGCAGCAGAAACTCAAAACAACTCACTGACAGAGGTTTCCAGAGCCGCTCAGATCATTTGATACACAATCTATTCTGAAGTTACAATGTGTGCAGAATGATGAGGAACAAATGGTCTCATTAAATATGTAAGAATGCATTGTTTGCAGCCACACAGACGAGCACACAGGGTTGCAGTGAACGTGCTCTGAATAGCACCAGAGATTTAATCAACCATTTCATATTTTTAAACCAAGATTATTCCGTTTAAGGTTTAATTTTCAGAATTTTTTTCGTAGCCGCAGCAAACAAAGTCTCAAATCTAAATTCTGGGTTCTTAGGGGGGTCCATACATTTTGAAAAATATAAAAGGACAAGAATGAACTATGCTGGGGACATAAATCTGATGTTTCTCCACTTGGGTTTCAATTTCCACAGAGGAATCGTCAACAGTCTGGTGCACACAGAAGAAGCATTAATATTACAACAGGAGAAAAAGATCCAGCGACTCGCCGATTCATGGTACGGGATGATAAAATACAAAATGCAAATGAGATTTTCTATACGACACTTAATCGAACTCAAGTTAAATACAACAGTGGAAGTTTTGTAATGTGTGACCATACGCACTGAACGCATTCCCCTGTAACAAACGAGGTCCAACATGTAGGATTTTATTGCAAAAATATCAATAGTCCAAAGTGCTTTTCAGCCCATGACAACATCACCACTGACTCACTCAGACTATAATCTTTGTTATCTGGAGAAAGTTTTTTGTAGCACTCCCAAATACAAAGCAGAAAAACAATTTAAGTTTATTCCAACTCATCTTTTTTTTTCTCTCTTCAGGAAAGCAAACCGTCTTTGTACCTTGAGGATCTTGTAAGCGCTGCTCATCGAAGTGACTTTGTGGTTGGCATGGGACCCTCCCAGTTTGCACAAATGACACACGGGCCGTCTGCAGACTTCACAGTACATGTTCACCTTCTCCATCTCGTGCTCTGGACACATGAGCACCTGAGAAATTCAACATATCACACCATTATTGTCTGAGGAAGTCGTCTGGGGCACAAGTGCTGCACACAGCTGCATACTATAGAGTTACAGCATCCATTTAAACAAGGAGTTAAAATTAGACCTGAAGAATGTATGAAACAGTCGGCTGGAGAGCAGATAACTGCATGCAAGGTTGAAGCAACACAGATCAAAAATGAGCTGAAGGGAAACGGGAAGAGGATCTGAACTTTAAGTAGTAGGAAGTTCTGAATAATAATAAGTCCTAAAATACACAGAGATGAAACTGCATTTTTAAATGCCAAGGTCCCCCATAGAGGTCAAGCATTTTTAAGTTGAGCAGTTTGATTAAATTTAGCTTCTCTAAAAGTCTATGAATCTTTTTAGGTTTCATCCTCACACGGTAACCTTTGCATTTTATCTGAAGCAGTAAAATTTACTAATTGCTGTAAATGTTAGCCTCGCTGCTTAATGGCGAGGCTAACGGTTAGCAATAAGCGCTAGTATTCAATGCATTTATCCGTTTCAGACAAAGTTTCCATTTGAGAAGATCATATTTTACAGACTCAAATTTAAAAGATACTGACTACATAAATCACGAGGGGTATTTTTCATGTTTGTTCTCTAAACCTAAAAAACAAATAAATAAATAAAATTTAAAAAAAGATACTCAATAGAAGCTTAATTTTGGCAAGTTAAAATCAGCTTTTTTTTTAACATTAGTAACACTTAAAGAGTGTTGGAGGAAAAAAAAAAAAGCTTTAAAACCACAAGTTTTGTCCAAAACTGATCCAAGACCTGGCAGTCAAAAACTAAAAAACTGTTCAGAAAAAAAAAATTATGTGCAGCCTTCACATAATCACATCTCGCATGTAGCGTTGTCGTTTACCTTTGGTCTAAAATTCGTGGTGGGACCAACGTACTCATGCTGGGCTTTGGGCGTGCCCCAGGGATGGTGTAATTTGAAGCACTCGTTGCAGTAGCTAGCTTTGCAGTCCATGCAGCTCTTGGTTGCCTCCTGCTGGTTTGGAGGTTTACAGACATTACACATGATTGCAACGGCCGCGCGGGCAGCCTGCCTGTAACGCTCGACGATGCTCTCCAGGGTGAAGTTACGGAACAACATGCTGATGCCGCGCTCTCCCAGGTCGATGTCATGCTGGCAGCCGGGGCACGGGATGGCGGTGACCCGGGGAGTCACAGACCCTCGGCGCCAGCCCGGGGATGAGATCGAACCTGAAGGAAAGCAAAGAGCCATGCATTAGGTAAAGGTCATGTGCCATTTGGATTCACACCCTCAGGCCATAATGGTTCCAGTCTTGTTAGAGGCTCTATTTGGACATGCGAGCATCAATGTAATGAATTACAAGAAGGGAATAGTTTCCATGAGAGTCAAATGGGGGTCTTTGTTGAATCCGAGACCTCATCTGTGCTAGATTCTGGGTCATTACATCATTGGGGGTGACATGCCGGCTATGATCTTAAGGCCAAAATGCCATTGTGCGCAGCCTTCACAAATAGGGCCTCTGCATGTTTCCTTTTGTGCTTTATTTCCACAATGACAACTGCTCAGAAACATGGAGCAAAACACCAGCACAGGCAATGCAGGGAGCAGAGGTCACCCAGAGGAAAAAAGTACAGAAGGGGAACCAACTGGGAAGAATGGAGCATTAGTGAGGATTCATCAGATGAAGACTGCAATCGATGAAGATTGGAACCTACCAGCTAATTAAAAATATATCCATGTCATCCAACACCTACAATGAAAGTGATGCTAATTTTAAGTGCAATCAGTGATTTGAATGAGTTTTCCCATTGCAAAAATAAAAATTATCTTAACAGAACATAACCATGAGGCAAAGTAGTAAAATGCTATAGATATAAATGTCAAGCAAATGCACAAATGTCCAGTTCAACACTAAAAATCTCTTGGGGCAGCAGAGCTTTCAAGAGATTTGCACAATACCCATCTTGTTACCGATGCTGCAGCAGCATCACAACAAGGCAGCAGCACAAACTGTTCACAAGATCACATCACAGAGACAAGCAGTATGACCACACTGAAAGCCAGCAAACTTAAGTCAGTAAACACACAGAAATCAAAATATTGCTTCACGTTTTTGGGGGACAGGGGAAGAGAGGAGTGCTGGATTTATCTCAGTTTGCAAGCCAGTATTTCCACTTCGTTTCCTGGGACCTGGAAATTAAATCAAACACTCCTCAGGTAAGCCAAACACACAAGGAGGCCACTTCAAACAGCACTTCTGCGGGAATAAGGTGGAGCTGAAGGAAAGTAAAAAGCTGTGACACAGCAGCAGCAAACTGATTTGTGTAGCCATGTGCATGCTAGGTGAGATGGTGACTGTGTGGGGATGGTTGACTAGAAGGTGGTAAACTCTGAATATGGGCAAAATATGAACCAAAACCTTCCTACAGATAAATGCACATTATGGCAACATAAGTCATTGGATGATGAAAGCCTCATTTAGAGCAACTAATAAACCCCACAGTCATTTCTATGATCAATAAATGGATGTCTTCGGACCGCATGACGACTCAGGACAGAGTGTGTGAATAGACTGCAGACAGAATACACCTATAGCAAAACTATCCATGTATGAATTATTTTCTAGAGCTGAAGAAAGAGCTTTAAATAAGTCATTGAAGGTCTGAAAAGGGACAATTTCCTCCAAGAGATTTGTCCCCACAATCAAGAAAACAAAAGTTCCTTGAATTGTTTCTTATTCAATAATAATCACTTATCTGAAACAAAAAGTTTACATTTCTGTTATACTTTCCCAATCCCTGGAGGTCTTTCGCTTTCGTCTTTGCAGAAAATTGGTGGCATTTCATGTTACAACGTTGAAGATTACCAAAGACTTTAAAGTGACACATTCTTTCACAAATGCTTGTAGAGGCAGTCTGCTTGCCTCGGTCCTGATTTTATGTACATGTATGAATGGATGTGATTGGAAATGCTCATGCCATTGATATGGATGGGTGAGTCAATACTTGGCATTATATGGCATCCGACTCTGACCAAGTAATTTTGTGAGAAGTTGGTTTTTATTTTCAAATTCAAAATCATCTTTGTTGCCCATTTTCAATTTTCTTTCAAACTTATTTATGCTCCAAGGCATCTTGTTTTTGGATTAAGAGGTGAATATATTTTTTGAATAGTTTGTTACTCCTGATCCTAACGAAAGCTGAGCATCAACAAAGTAGATATTGAGTCTGTTTTCTAAGTCATCGGTGTGATTCATCTAAAACCTCAAACGTATAAAATAATTAGCAGTAGACGAGACATTTTTATCGTTTAGTTGTTTTACTAGCTATGGTATGATTGTCAGGTTTGGGATTAAAGAGAAAGAGCTGGAGGGCAAACATGTCTGTCCATAAAATACTTGAGACTCACAGAAAGCTTAAACATGCTTAAGGCTTTCAACTTTATATGCCGTTATCTTTTCACATTGAGAACGACATTAATCCTTCTTAATAAAACTGTTCTACTCGCCAGCAGGATTTATGAAGTCGAGCCAATGAACACACATTCCAGTTTTAGACCAACTCCCAGGAAACTTCCTCACCAATTTTGGTCCTTTGTGTTCTTTTTGGCAGAGGGCCCCTGTCTGCTTTAAAACATTTTCAAAACCTTTATCAGCATGAAACAACCCTCTTATCAAGCTGGCCTCTTTACGGATAAATATTCCTTTCAATTTCCATCTGACAGAGTGGGGTTTGTATGGTTGTGTTGAGAGGTAAAGTTGGAAATGTAGAGGCAGAGGTTCAACCAAACTAGGGTCTTAGAGGGGTTCTATGGCAACACTGTACTCACTACTATAGCTACTGAAAACACGGATCCCGCGTCTACCTCGACTTCCAAACGACCTTCGCCCTGCGGCTGCAAGCAATGGACAGAGAGGTGAGATGAGACCAACAAGAAAAATTAAATGATACATGATGTGAAAGTGACGAGTGAATCCAGCTGGTAGAAGCATTACAGTGGATAAGCAAACTTAAACTAAGGAAAAGGCAAGAAAACAAAACGTGACAACAGGTTGTGAATAAAAAGTATATTTAACCAACGCTTAATTCTGATTGGTTATCTTTAAGCTTAAGGGCTTAACATGAAAATGATGGCACCACAAACATGTTTTATGTTAAGAATCAGGTCAGAAGAGTCTGACAGTGATTAAAAAACTTGTACAACTAGTTTTACCTACAACCCGTTTTTCAAAATACTGCCGATTTGATATTTTGTCATAACTAATCGACCTCAAATCAATGTGAACCAATATTATCTGAGAGGCTAATATTTAGACAATACAATATTCTACTTAAGCACTACAAGGCTTACTGCATTCCCCCCCTCCCTACAGTCTAGTTCTAGTGGCAACCAGGGGCAGAGATTCCTTGGAACCAATTTAATTTCTGTCACAAAATCCTTTGTGTAGCTCCGTTATGAAGCTGCTTTTAAATGCCAGTCTCTGCAGCCAAATGACCAGTTAACATGCAGAGCATCGTGTTGATTTACAAAAGTTGGTTTCTTAAGTCATTAAATAAACATTCAGGAATAGAAACCGAAATAGAATGTGAAAGTATCTGTCTGCAGGGACGGCGACAAATAACCTTGTGTCTTGCTGTTCCTACATTACAATTCTCTACAGAGTAAATCAGAGTGCCAAAACATCTTGGAAGAAACATTTTCAGTAGCGTGAAGGGGCTCAGTTCCTGTGGAAAAAAACAAAACAAACAGAATCTTTGTAGCTTTTTCTTGTCCTTCAACCAGAAAGACCAAGGTAAAGCTTCACATCATCTTTGTTTAGCAAACCTTATATTAGGCCTTTAAACTTTGGTCTTTGAAACTGAAAGTCCTTGAAAGCAGAGATTTTAGATATCACCCAACAGACAAAAAGCCCAACCATTAACTTTTTAATCCAATTATATACAGCTGATAAAGCCATTCTTATTTCACACCTGAAACTTATCAGTTATGGAGATAAATTCATCACATTTCTTACTGGTCAACAATAAACGCTAGTTTCTTTTTTGGATTTGTTCACGCAAGAGTTTTGACCTCTCAATTTTGTGCAATTGAGTTTTTTTTGTATAAAACATCTCCATGACATTTAAACTACTTTATCTTAACTGATGCATTTCATCATCAAAATTAAACAATAGTCAAAAAGAAAAGGTTTTTGTGACCACCGACTTCCTTCCCAGTACATCTTGTCCAAGCTGGCTACCGACAAATATAGGCTTAAGTCTTTTTCCCTCCGTTCATCTAATCCCTCATTCATTCCTCACAGGCAAGTCGCATCACTATGGCTACACGTTATCTGATCTCCGAGGAGTGGGGGCAGAACAACAACAAGTCTCCCCATTTGTGAGTTTGAGCCAGCAGTGTGCTTAAAGTTGAGCAAAAAAAACACCCCAATCCCACAGAACCTGAGCCTCTTAATCTGCAGATTAGATGCGTTTAAGACGTGAGCAAATTCACCACTAATCACAGAGGGAATTCCACAAGACCCATAAAAAAAAGCCCAAGTTAAGAAAAAAGTGACAACAAATATTAAATACAAAGTTAGTTTCTGCACCAGCAAGTTGTGTCATTTGTTTACTAAAAGGAGGATTTGATCATTTCCTGCATCAACAGACGCAGTCCTGTCTGTGAAGAATGAGCTCTTTCAGGCTGCTGAAGCAGGCTCTGAATGAGAGTCTGAAAGCATGCAGAGGTTTTTTCAGCCAAGGCTGAATAACTTACTGAAAGCCATTCACCTCACTGTACTCCAGGGATTTCGGTTCCTCTGGTTCATTATGGCAACGTGGCATCTCGGGTTCATAACTACAGCGTGTCAAATCTGAAATAGCCAGGGGCATTTTTGGAAAGTAAGGCACAACAGATTCATCGATCTGAATTTTTAGTTCGGTTTCTTATCTGTTTTCGGAAAACTTTGACCTCCTGAGGGAAGTTCTATATTATTCCAATTTCTCTATGAGGTTTAACAGCAATTGAAAATATTTTTTCTAAACTTCCTGCAATAAGTCAATGATTATTTTATTGCGAGCAGAGGTGTGACAGCCGTTACTCTGAAACTGCTTTACTGACACTTTATGAGTCAACATGGCTACATATTTGAGTTTTAAAACAGTCTGTTAGAAAAATATATCGGTGATGAATCTCGCTACCAAAAATAAAGCCAGGTCTTCATACATCTGCCAATGTTTTCTGATTGAACATTTTCGACAGAGGTTGAAAACTAAAAAGTAACCAAAGAAAAAAAAAAAGCCCAAGTGGACAGTAAACATGTTTCAACAGGTCATAGAAAATAAACTCTTTAAACTAGTTTCATTGACAATTTATCCTTCTTGCAATTATTTTTTGAATACCTTACTGATGGGTTATCTGAGGAGACTCTTAATTGTAGAGTCAAAGGTGGCTGGTTTAACTTTTAGCATTTGAATATGACGCTTTCACGGACCAGAAAGAATTCACATTCTTGAGTTTATGCCCGGCACGTCTCTGACCCGAACGCCATGTCAGGTCAGAGACGATCAAACCAAAAAACAAAACAAAAAAATAAAAATTGTTGAATCTACTTGGAAGCAATTTCTGAGTAAATTTATAGAAACAAGGAACAAGTTATACAATGATAAATTATCCAGAGAATTAGTTCTGAAAGAATAAAAATAAAAACTATACAGTTTAGATTAAGATTTAAATTTCCATCAGACATGCATCTCTTCAAAATAATTGAGGGCTACAGCTTTAAATTTTATTCAAAAAGTCAAGTTAAAAACGTATACCCTTCATCAACATGAAAATATTTCTTGCAGTTACACCAGCCTAATCCTACTTTTAATTGCTGACCAGCTTTGTGCTTTGTTCCAGTTTTATTTGGATGATTTATGTTAATTTGGATGTGAATTTTCCTCTGCGATTAATAAAGTGCATTCATTCATTCATCTCAAAAGGCCTCGTTCCCATCATCCTAATCCCCAACTCTGGATAATCAAGATATCTGAGCATGCAGCGTCTCAACCTCACTTCAACCAACCCTGAATTTTAAGTTTAAATTAAACGAGTAAACATACATTTCGTACAACTGTAGAAGGATTGGAAGGTTGCAGCTACTCTTTTATTCCCAAAATAAAAAATAAATGACCAGGAGGCATTCGTTTCCCCGCAGGTGCATTAAAAGCAGCCGACAGAGACAATCAGGAGGCAGACAGATCTCGTCTCTGCACTTTACCCCAGCAGCCCATCAAATTCCTTTTCTGTTCCATTGTGCCTTTAAAGAATGAGATTAGAAGTGGTGCTGACTGAAATTAACAGTTTTCTAAAGTTTGTTCCAGTTTATGTGGGACAAGAGCAGGAGGGAGGGCTGTGTCTGCACCACATTTAAACACACAGATACTTGTCCTACTTCCTGCTGCTCAAACTAAGCCTTTTCACTCTGAACCAGTCATTTGCATTAGCTAAAAATTTGCTTATTGTTCACAAAATACTCGCACTGCCCATTTCTGCTCATTAGCGTGGAAGATAATGTACATTTCTATAAAGTAAATGTGATTTTGAACTACGTGCGATTTGAAAGCAGAGTTAAAAGCTGAAGTGAAAAGGAAATTGCAAGAGGAACAGAATAACAGGAAGTCAACACTACTGTGGAAAAAATAATTTTGACTTCAGTGGAAGCCGATAGACATGACCCAACACCCATCTCTTCCCAAGGTCTGGTTATTAATTTCCATCAGCTCAAATAGCTGCTAATCAGGTCGAAGCACCGTTTCCCCGACAGCAGCTCCCATTAATAACTAAACGCGGTGGATCCCCAACGCTAATCACCTCAACTGTAAATCCCATTCCTGGAATACAAAGAAAAAAAGAGAAAAAAAATTCACTCCAGCCACAGGAGAATTTAATCAATTTGCTTTCCTTACCGCCCAAACTCACCTGATCTGACAAGCCTGTCCAGCCTCTCCATGGAGGGGGAAGGCACCCTGGACCGCGGGCTGCCCGGCACTGAGCTCTCAGAGCCAGCGTCGAACGAGTCCTCATAGTTCAGCATCAGCAGCTCTTTGACGCACTTGTGGCAGACGCTGTGCTGGCAGGGCAGGATGAGCGGGTGGGTGAAGAGCTCCTTGCAGATGGGGCAGATCAGCTCCCGCTCGATGTTCTTGATCGGGACCTGGCAGCGGAGGACTCCGTTACCAACAGCGTTTCCACCATAAGACATGCTTAAAACTTGAGGTTCACTCCCAATGGGAATGTTATCCTGAACACAAGTCACCAACATACAGAATCATGAAAATGTATTTGGTTAGAAAATAAGGAAAGTCAAGCCAGGTTGGGGAAACAAACATGAAAGAATGCGTTTGATGGTTGGTAAACACCAAGATGTACACATTTTGGCTAAAGCACAGATGTGAAACATGGTGGTTGTAACGTTGCATTCTGGGGATTTCTATTCATACGTGGTGAGATTTGAGGGGCGCTGATAAAACCCTAGAGGCTCCAAAAGGCTTCAAACATTGGGCAGAGGTTCACCCTTCAGCATGGCGACACCCATTAGCACATGTCCAGAGTAACAGTTTACATCAGAGAACATTCAGGTCTGGTCTCGGCCAGGAGAGCTGAAATCCTGTCCTCAACATGTCCCATCCTGCAACTTTGAGATGCATTCTTCCTTCTACAAACCAGAATCACATGAATGCTCACAGGCCTCTGCAGAGGTAAAAAGATGCTGATGAGCCGTTTGATTCTAGAAAGGAGGCACGTAAAAGCTGCAGGACAGTAGAGCTTAAGGACTGGACTTGGGCATCCCCGGTCTATTCAGAGTCCAAAGTCAGATCCAATTGGGTATTTGTGGAAATGCTTGAAAATCTGATCTTGAACCATCTCACAAATATTTCAGTATCTTGAGGTCCAACTCTGGCAGAGACATACCATTGTCACAGTGATCTCAATTTCTCACAAAGACCCAATGAAGCCTCCATAAACAGCAATTTACCATGTTCTTCCAACATTTCTCATAGCATTACAATAGTCATCGCCATGTTCATTTGGAACCAAATAAAAGTTTAAGTTTGAAAATAGTTTGGTTGCATTTTCATCAATAAATTATGCTCTGCTAATAGTTTAATTTTTTTTAACTACTACAAAATGAGTGCAAACAGTTGGTCATAATAAAATGGTTTCCAAGAGACCGTTGCTAAGACAATTATAATCATTTTTTCGTCTCTACCCCCCAACATTGTTGGATAAAATAAAAATAAAAACATTTACGCAAAGTTTCATGCTTGTATCGCCTTTCGAGCAATTCTATCCATATTTTACACGAATCATCCAGATTACATAACACGGGATTAACCCTGGCTAAATATAGAGAAACACAAATACCCGCTTCAGTATCTCACGTTTTAACATAAGGTGAGGATAAGAAAGTCATTCTAAAAGCTGCACGCCAACTTCTGCGTCCAACAACCAGCCGCTGATTGTTAATTTAGTTCAGACGGTGCGACTAAGCCAAGCTGCCACATATCCAGCGTGTTAAAGCAACAATGCCCAGAAGATAAAGGAAGTTTAATGACAGAGAGACAAACAAAGCTGCCCACAAGCGGAAGAAAAGCCCAATAAAGACGGAAACAAAGACTCGAATCAGCAATGAATGGACAACTCTGCCTGCAACTGCAGCAGGCAGAAGAGCCACAGGCTGAATGAGTGAAACAAACATGATCTTCTTACCGAAAATGCACCGCTGCTTCGCCGCATCTCCGCGGTCATGATGAGGCAAAAAATAAATAAATAAATAAAATAAACTTTGTTTTTCTTTTCTACTGTGTTTCTCTTTCTGTGGGCTTAAAAAAAAACAAACGCTTCGTTCGATCAATTAGTCCAGAACAAACCGCAGCAAACTTTCCTGACGGGGAGCAGGGGAAAATGCCAAGTAGCCAGGGCAGCGTGAATATAAAGAGTGACGGTGCGATACGCCACGCCGCGCCGCGCTACGCCACGCTACGCCGGTTGTCCGGGGGTGAATCAGCAGCTACTCCGCTGCAGCAGCGAGTGCAGCCCGGGGGGAGGGTATGAGAGGCAGGAGGGAGGGGGGTGGATCTGGGAAGTGAGACTACTGCTGCTGCTTTTATTGACTTCAGGAAAAACCCGATTAAACGCCCTCTTTGTTGCTTTGATGAATTTCTACAATACAAGTTTCCACTCAGTGACACTCCTTTTTTAAAAAATCCAGAGAGCTACATCAATTTTCCTGACATTTTTCCAAACAAAAACTCTTCACATCGTTTGCAACCCTCATCTATTAAATTGAACTGAGAAAAAATAAAACGAGCTAATCTAAAACTTAATCAGCATGGATACTGTTTTGTTTTTTGTTTTTTTGTTGTTGTTTTTTTTATGTAAGGAACACCAAAACAGAAGTGGGAAATGACACATTCGTGTTCTACCTTTGTATGAACTCATGTTTTCTGAATCATGCTCTGTAAAGGTCCCTGGCCACCTAGTCCTTCTGGTTGTGTAAAATAATTTAAATACATTAGTATAGCATTGAATTACTTTCCTGTATGAAGTTGCAAAACAGGGGATATGCAAATGACTCCATTCACATAACCTGAGTTAACCCTGCTGAATAAGAACTGAACCGTCTCAGTCATAAAATGATTGAGATAGTCTCCAAAAAACTGCATATTTTCTAAAAAGTTAAAAGTTAACGATTTCAAAAGGTTATTTCTGATAAACAAGAGCATTTAGCTAGAATTTAAAAAAAAACAAGCCAATTTTTTATTTCAATTTCAGTACAGAAAGGAATATCTTTTTAAGAGAAAATTAGCCCAAAGAATAATTTTTTAACAATTTTTTTGTTTTTACTGTTTTACAGTTTTTACACAGTAATGATAAAAGATAATAATAAAAAATTGGCTTTTGGTTATGCAGATTCAGTTAATTTAAATAAAACAGAAAAGCACCAAAAGGATAGAAAAAAATCCAAAAGTTATCATACACTCTGGATAGAGAAAACTATGTTTTGTTGAATATATATTTATTTATAGAGTAAACGTTTCATGCATAGCACAAGAGGAAAAGTAGAAGTGTCACTTAGCAAAATTTAAAAGAAATTGTTCACCAAGCTGGGATTCCATTGATCAAATCCAAACTATATTAGCATTTAGCAAAATAGACTGATCAAATTTTCCCAATATTTGTTGTGGGTCAGAGAGTTACACTGATTATACTGCCATTGTTTCAGATCATGTGAATAATTTATCACATCTATGTAGATCTCACTTTTACATGAAGCATTGTAAAAGTGACAGAGTTCTGGTTAGACAACCTAAAAAATGTTGAGTCTCTTTTAAGGGCGGAGTAAAATTATTACTTATAAACTCACAAAGGGCAATGAAAGTATCTGTAGCATTAGTGGAATAACTTTCTTTGTCCGTAGCAAGCAGAAATGTGTTAGTAGGTCAGTGGTTCTTTAATACTGCAGACAGTATCTCTTTTCTCTGCATCACAAAAGAGGTTTTGTATTGAGATCTGCCAGCTGGCTGAGTAAAGTCCCCCTGCTCTACCTTTACCTGTGCTCCAGTTTTGCCTCACAGTGGGACATCCTGATTACACCGATTACTCCAAGCTCCTTCAAAACTGTTGAAATAATCAGGCCAATGGTCGCTAGGTTTACTGAATACATATGTCTGACATTAAGAGAATAAAAATCTGTTTCTTAAATGTTGCAACAAAAAAAAACAAAAACAAAAAAACGATGGACAATCTAGAGCAAAACTCACAACCAAAGGGAGAAATGTTTTTTTGAGGCAAAGATCAATGTTAGATCTGGATTAGGCAAGTTACAATAACTACAATACAATAACTTGTACTGCAAATGTATAAAGCATATAGAAGTAGAAGCTCAAATAATATATTATTGTCAAGGAAAAATACCTAAAGTTTTTCTATTTCATTTGGGTTCAACAATACAGATTAGTTATTTTACTTCAGAAAAGGGAAACGTTTCTCAAACTGCTGCAGCAAGGAGTGGCACTGGCTTTTTGGGAAAGGGTGTGGGGGGTGTGGGGCGCCAAGTCTCCATGGCGACCATTAGATGATATTTGTATCCTATCTGGTTGTTCAGGAAGCGTGCCAGAAAAGGTCTTTTCTGCTCTACCATCACAAATGTAAATGTGTGAGAGGAGTGTGTGGTTTGGTCACATTGAGCTGCACCAGAATCCAATTTTTCATATTTTATCCCTTTGTCTCAGTCCTCATGTTTCTGAAGAGTCGGGTAAAGGGAATTATTCTCCGATGCCTTGTTTGAAGTCTTTTGATATATTGTCTAAATTGCAGTTAGTTATTTTTAAAAAGTATGAAAAATAGCAAAGGTTAATTATATTCCACAAAAATGATTTATGCCAGCAAACACTACAATACGTAATTTAACACGTGTTAGTATTTTGGGTATGTATGATGCTACTTTTCAAGCAAATGTAGGGAAAATACTGTTGTATTTTTCTCCTTAAAATGCATAGCTACAATAAGAAAAGCCCTCCAAAACACCTAATGTGCTAAATGTTAACAGTAATATGTGCAGTAAAATAAATCCTCATTCATGCACAATACATAAAAAACAGACTATAGACAAAGGTCTCAAACTTTGTGCGTCTAGGACTGGTGTGCATGCTCCAACATATTTAATCAAATGCCTGAGTGACCTGCACCCGAGTTGTGTGAATAACTTATGTGCTTCAATTAGCTCTGTTTAAGCAGAAACATGTCTAATAAATTGCATGTAAAGTTGCTAAGATGAAAAATATGGGATGTTGTTAGAGAGCTTACGCAAAACGTAATAAATTATTCTGCATCACAGAAACTGTGGTGGTGATTCAGGTCCATACAGCCTGCTCTCTTTTTTTTTTCTGTCACGGCTCTGTGCACGCGTGAATAAACCTAAAAGCTGACTAGAAACACACATTGGCGCTCATTCTGCCAGTCTGAGGTGGGCAAAGACAGCAGCTCCACCAGCAAACACCTTTGTCTGAAAGAGAACTGCTCCCACATATTGGCGGAAGTCAATGATCTGTCAGACTGCAAACCCACCCAACAGAGATGCAGATCAAAGCCAAAATGCTTCCCTTGGATCAAATTAGTACAGTTTATAAATCTACATAAATTGCTTGCAAATGGTTATAAATTCACAGTATGATAATTCATTCTGCACATTTAAAGAGAACAGAAAGGCAGATGTGTATTGTAAGAAATAATAGGAGCTAAGCCTTTATCCACTTTAAGCAAATAGAATAGGCTAATTATAGCTCATATCGGAATAGAATAGAATAGAATAGAATAGAATAGAATAGAATAGAATAGAATAGATGGGTGTAAGTGAGCATGGCTTCCCGCCTCTGACAGCCTGCAGGCCGGCCCCCGGCGCTGACAGGCAGACCGCTGCTGTCAGAAGAGCCATAAATCATCGGGGTTGAGTCTCACCTCTCCCCGCTCGATCCGCTCCACGATGCTGGCGAACTCCGTCATGTCCTCGGAGTCTGACATGGCTGCAGACGGGGATGGATCCAGAGCAAGCTCGCCGCTTCAGACCGCTCAGTAAAGCGCAGTAATAATTGGGGG
>NW_006799964.1:1714347-1751504 GCF_000485575.1 Poecilia formosa | reverse complement strand
CAGATTCTTACAAGAGGAGGATCGACAGGCTGCACAGGGGAAGGTGAGATGGCATCATGAGGCAGGAGCGGCTCCCTCTCATCACCATCCTCTCTCCTCCCTCCTTCCTCTCTCTGTGTGCAAGCTCATGTTTTGTCAGGAGAGTCTACAGGACATGCGCCGGCTGCTGCTGCTTGGTGGTAGCTGGCTTCTTTTCTGAGGAGAGAAAAAAAAAGAGAGAAAGAAACCCCGCCCTCGTCTCTACTGTACCATCTCCTCCTCCTCCTCCTTCCTCATCCTCTTCATCCCTCGGCGGCGATGTCTCGACCCCACAGAGCTCTTTGTACCCGCCCCCCTTCCAACATCCACCATCACTGACTCTTGTTTTATCCGCCAGTCGCTATAAATAATCCCATTCTTGGAGAGATCAGAATATGAGGAAAGAGGTTCAGAGGAAGAATCGTACATCTGTTGGTGACATCACGTATAAGTTTTTAGACGTGGCTGGAGGTGTCTTTATGTCTAAATGACTCAAATATGAGCACCTCTCTTTGTATTTTTATATTGAGAAAATTATTGTACTGAGCAATTGACTGATTAATATTGAATCATATCTGATGTCATCAGTCAAAATGTAAGGTTTGTGCAAATTCTGGTATTTTTAAAGCTAAAATTGAATAAAACAACTACTATGAAATAGGTAATACATATGTTAGAACAAGGTAAAGTATTTCTAGTGACAATAAATAGTGCTTTCTGTATCTTCTTGGTCTACACGTGGTACATCGTGTTCAGCAGATAGAAAATTACATTAAAACAACAAAGCTTTTGTACAAAAACGCTTCACTTTATCATAAGCTGAGGGTTGTGCCTGTCTCTGCTGCATTTTTGGTTAAAACATGATTGTTCTTCTTTCAGTAAAGTTACCAGCAGTGGTTTGCAGTAGCCAGAAATCTTACTCAAGTCAGCGCAGCGAAGCAGTGTATGCTTCCTGACACAAGTTGGTGAAAAACAGGATCAACATGGGGCTGCCTGTAGAAAAGTCTGATGGCACAAATATTGAGTTATTTGCAAGTGAAATGACAAGAAAAATGTTTGGAAGAGTCTATGTGAAGCTTTTAAACCTGAGAACAGTTTCCCAACTATCAAGCATGGTGGTGGTGGCGTCATGCTTGGGGTCTGCTTAGCTGACAGTTGTACTGATGAATCATTGAAAGAGAAGAATAATGAAGAAGTCATTTTCTTTGACTTCACCTTAAATCAAAAACCAAATGTTTGAAAGCTGAAACCGGTTACCAGCTGTTATAAGACGAGCGGTCACATGTCCTGACAATTGGTAAACTGTTGACCCCCGGATTTGGCAGGGGGTGCATCTCGATGCGGCTCGGTCAAGAAGCTTAACGTTGGCCAGCAGCTCTGGCCAACGGCGACAGCAAGAAGCCAGGATTAGGTTTGTGTTTTCCATTTTTCTGGCAATGCCACTTGTTCCGCATCAGCAGATGGCCTCATGGCGTCACGCTGACAAACTCCCCTCCACCCCGGTTGGCATGAGGAGGGGGACGCCAGAGACCGCCCTGACAAAAAGCAGCAGGGGTATGACTACATACATAACTCAAAAGCTGCCATCACTGCTAAATGACATCATAACTGAAAACCTGCAAGGCTGAAGTATGTGATTATCTCTGCAAACGAACAAGAAAAACTCTAGTTCTTTTCATTTCTCTAGAAGCAGTCTCTTTTCTCTTGGCTTGGTCCACAACTCCTCATTCGGTGTGAAAGGGGCCGAGTCGTTATTCAGCCATTTATCTTCGAGGCCTCTGCTGGGAAACCAAGCTGTGAGCTGCTGGCCGTATGTAATTGTGCATTGTTCAGCAAAAGGAACAAGGATTTATTGAACTCTGAATATCCCCCTATTAAAAATGTAGGAGGAAAATCATTCGTGTTTGGCGTTTGGAGTTTCAGATTTCCTCCATTCCGGCTCCACAAGAAATAAAGACGAGTTAGTTTGGACTTTAGGAACCATTTCTAGGAACAAGGACAGTCTACTAGCTCCATGCTAAAGCCATTACTCATGTTTAAATGTGTGCAACACATTATTCACGTTACAAATTTTATGGCAGGTCATGATGTGCTTTAACATGCCAGAGACGACACTTAACTGCCCCATAAAAAGCCACATAAACCAGTGAGCTCTCTGCCCGACTGAATAATTAATACTTTGCATTGATTGGCAGCATATCTTTCAGCACAAAATGACTACGGTAAACGACTACCTAAGATAATGATCATGCACACGCTCGCGTCAGGTAGATTAAAGCTGTAATTGGATAATACTTAAGTCATTCTGCAGCAGATTGTGGTTTCTAGATTGGGTCTCAGTGCCACTTTTGTCTCACATTACTGTGTCAGCAGCAGCACTGGAGTCAGAGTCTGTTCAGTTCGGCTCCCAGGTGGGATGAGCCTCAGCATGTGAGATCCAGCGAAGCCCCTTTGCCCCCCTTCACAGATTTTAATTAGGTCTTACTCACTGACCTAGTAAAGAAGAAAGACCACAACGCTCCACATGGCAGGAAAATGAGAGGCAAATGAAGCAGATCAGGAAAAATGCAAACCAGTTTTCGTCTCAAGGTTTAAAAATAGAAAAATAGTCGGGTCACCGGGCTTCATGCAGCCGTTTTAAAATCTAGAGAAGTCAAAGTTTATCCTGTTTACTCTTTGCAGTATCATCAGATTTAGATGCTGAGCTCTTAATTCATACAGGATGCTTAATAATGCTTTTTTTTTTAATAAGTTTTACTCATGAAATATCCTACTTTCAGCAACAGAACAGGTTGATCCCATCGACTCGTATGTTTTAGTTTTGTTTCCTTTCCCTAAATGTCACCGAGCTCCGTCTCTCTTTACAAAGTGCATTAGCTTTGTGAGTGGAGACAGATCTGTGTGCTGGCTGTAGAAAAATGGATACATTTCTACTTTGTTTTGCTATTTATGCAATTTCAGAATTAACACTGGCTATTCAAAAAAAGGCGACATGATGATTGCCATTTCACATTCTTTAAATATTTTATGCCCATTTCCTAACCTAAAAAAAATTATTTTATGTTTTTTTTTTTCAAAGTTTTGCTTAATTTGCCTCATCATAGGGAAAAAACAAACAAAAAACAACAACATTCAAAGCATGTGACCAACATTTCAGTGTGCAGCATTTGTCTTTAGGAAAGCTTCTTTATGCATTCAGGTGTGGGCAATCCTGGTCCTCGAGGGCAGGTGTCCTGCAAATCTTAGACGTCTTCCTGGTTCAACACACTTGAATCCAACAGCTGAATCACCTTCTAAGTGCAGTCAGGTTCTCCAGTCCTGCTAACGACCTCATTATTTGACTCAGGTGTGCTGAAGTAGAGACACATCTAAAAGTTGCAGGAAACCGGCCCTCGAGGCCTGGAGTTGCCCACCCCTGATGAGCTGAGATTAACAGGGTTTTTTTTGTTTTTTTTTTGTTAAAATGTTCCTCCTATGTGGATCCCCAAGTTTCCAAAGCATTTCTTTTATCTGTTTGACCTCTGAGCATTTTACAGGGAAAGTCCTTGTTATTTTTGTGTTGGTGGATGTTAGGATAAAGCAGAGCTGACTTTATGAAATAAACTTAGAAAATGAGGATCAGCAAAATCATCAGGGCTGTATCACCCCCCACCCCCACTTCTTTTCCCTTTTTGTTGCATAGGTTAGCTTGAATAGGAGCACTATGTACCTGGACTGAGCTGGTATGTGAAGAGCTCCTGAGCTTTTGTTACGGCAAACAAAAAGGTAGATTTGGTTGCACATCTTTGTGCTTTGAATGGTTACACCCTACAAGAGGAATCAAGACAAATACAGAGCTTTGCAAAAGTATTCACACCCACTGAGCTCCTCCTAGCTGGAGATAGGCACCAGCAACCCTCCCATCCCCACTAGGGACAAGAAAATGGATGGATAGTCACTTGTAGTTGTTTTGTTTAAATCAAACACATTCAATCTACTTTTTAGTCAGCCAAATATAGTTGGCCTTTTGGCAAGTTGTGGAGGATTCCTAATAATTTCTTTACACCTATCTGAAATATTTACCCAGGACTGGAACTAAAAGACAGAGTTTTAACGTTCTTGTGTTGTTTTCTTAGATTAGCTGCTTCTTCATTTTCCTTTTTTTACAGTTTCAAAAACCATAATTATGATGTTTGCTCTTTCACAACTCATCTTTCCAAATGACAAAAAGGGGGGGGAAAAAAAAATTCTGTTCGGTTTCTAAAAAAAAGTAGCATAATCTTAACATACTCATATGAGATTCTATTTGGTTTTTACTGGTTGATGAAAACTGTTACAAAAATTTTGGTTAATAAAATTAACACTGGTCTTGTCAACAGATTCTCCCACCTACAGAGTTGCCATGGTGATCATGGCTGCTTCTCACACCTAGGGACAATTTAGACAGACCATTTAACCTGACAGTCATGTTTTTGGACTGTGGGAGGAAACCAGAGTACCTGGAGAAAACCCATGCATGTACAGAGAGAACATGCAAACTCCATGCAGAAAGTCCAGGGCTGGGAATTGAACCCAAAAACTTCTTGCTGCAAGGCAGCAGCTCTACCAACTGTGCCACTATGCAGCCCTACAAGTGACTATTGTAACTAAAACTAAACTATTATATCAAATGCTACTACATTAAAATTTGAAGCCAAAAATCAAACATGGGGAAAAGATAACTAAGGTAATAATTTTGATCTCCACACATTTTGGTATTTATGGGAGAGAGACATTAAAGAAGTAATTGTTTAAAAAAAAAAAAAAGCCAGAAATGTCAAATGGTGTGTTTGCCATAAACCATGCAGAGGAAGGTGCTGCGGTTACACCATCCTCATAGTGAAACACAGCAGTGGTGGCATCATGAACCTGGGATCATTCTGAAATCAATTTATATCTGTCCATCCATTTTGGTCCATCACTAAATATTCCGATAAAACTCTGAGGTTTGCGGTCGCATCACGAGGGTTTTACTTTTCCAAGGCACCCTTTGATAACACAAAATGCACACAAATGTCAAAGTTAGTACACGTTTTATTTACCATAAATACAATTTCCGTGCCAAGCGAGAATCAGCATTAGTCCAAACTCGAAAAGCTGCACTTTAAGAACGCGTCACACACCGACACCTGCAGGTCCAGTTCTTCTGATGTAAAGACTTTCTGGTCACTTCCCCCCAGCAGAAGTCACATCTTTATAGACATTTACATCTATCTACACCAACATTTCTATAAAGCATAGAAAAAATAAACTCCATTATATGTTTTTTTTTCCTTTTTTGTTACACGATTTATCGTTACAATATGTATAGCAGTGCTTCGTAAAACGGCATGTGGTGTTTTGGCTGCATCTCTTGGACAATCTTTTCACAGCTTTTGGAAGCACAAAGCAGTGCTGTCTTTATTTCATGCTGCTGGGACTGAGGGCCTCGTCTGCTGTGTAACAGGAGCCAAAATAATCATTTGCCACCAAGTGTCCTGTCAAAATAAATCCCAACATATTTCTGGACCAAACAGAGAGTAGCCTACTTATATCTGATAGTCACGCATGTAAACAACACATATCGTCCCGTAGAATCTAAACAAATATCCAGGTTACACTTCCCTCTTCCTTTGTAGGTTAACTTGATATTCACTGCCATTTTTCGCAGAAGGATCCAAGCAGAAATCTAAATTAGGCAATAAGAGAAGCGAACGAAAGCAAAGCATTCAGAGAGCAGCGACGGAAAACAATCCATTAGGCACAATAAGGAGGCAAGCTGGAGAAAGTGGCTTCACCATGTGACTCCATCTATGTACACAGACAAATAAAAGCCAAACTGGATCATTTTGGTAGGTAACCAAGAAAGCAAACAGATTACTTAGTGCTCCAGTCAGCTTTGTATTCAACTAAAGAGAACAGGCTTGTAGCATATAGGTAAAGAAGACACACTGTTAGAGAGAGAGGGTTAAAATAGAAAAAAACCCACGCATTTCAGCAACATTTTTAAAAATGCCAAAGCGTTTTGTGGTAATGGTTTCTACGCATTATGTATACATAATAAGAAAACGGTAGCATTATTTGAGAAAGAGAAATTGCTTCAGATCAGTGCAAAATAAACAATAATGCTGCACATTAGTTAGGAATCCTATTGTTTTCACACCAGAGCCGAGGATTCTGTCTGGACTCAAAAGAGCCGAATCCAGCCTCTGACAGCTTACTTTTAATAATAGATGGCTCTCGTTATTCATTCAGCTCTCCTCACATCTTCTCCCCTTTTTTTTTTCCCCTGATAGCAGAGCCAGCCTCAGTGTGTCTTCCTAAATGCAGTCGCAGGCGCGTCTGCACACGGAGAAGAGCTGCAGGTAAACAGGCAGCAGACGGGCAGCTGTGTTTCTGACACGCTTTCAAAGCATCTCGTCACGTGTCAACTCGGGGGGAGCAGGTGTTACCTCACACTGTGGCCTCATTAAAAAAAAAAAAAGGTGTCGCTCCAGAGCAGCGATGTGTGAAAGCTGGAAACGTTTTCCTTGCTGCAAGACAGACGACTGATTTAAAGGCAAAAAGGTGGAAAGCCTCTCTTTGCCAGGCCGTGAACGCCATTTTGGACCTCAGCTCAAACACCTGCATAGACATCTGAATGAACTGAAAGTAAAGCCAGAAGTTCTTCTTACAGACAGTCGGTTCTGATGGCGGTCAACAGCTAGGAAGGGATCGTGTGAAGTCGTTTCTGCTTCCTGACATGTGGAGGTGCAGTCGTGGCCATTGTTCTTTTATTTCATCCTGCATCCTTTCTGGAGTCACGAACAAACAGTTCAAAGAACCGTTTTCCTCTGGTTGTGATGCCATTGTCCAATCTCCCCGTCGATTTCCAGCTGGATGCGACCTCACAGGGGAGGAGGAAGCAGGTGAATGAGTTCAGGTCAGAGGTCATGGGGAGCCTCCCTGACACACTGCTGCGGAGATTTGGTTTTAATTCAGGAGGTGAGATTTACAGCGCTGGACAAAAGTATTCATACTCCTTAATTCTGTTTTTTTTTTTTTTCCCCATTTCCAATTTTTGCAATACAACCAAACGTTTAATGGAGTGGAAGGAAAATTACACGGTTTTCAAAATTATTCTTTTACAAATCTGAATTATGACACCTCTAAATAAAATATACTGCTACCAATCACCTTCAAAAGTAACTAAATAAAAAAATAAAAAATAAAAAATCACTGACAGGAGACTGTGGCAGCAACCAAGAGTCCCAGGGTGACTCTGGAGGAGCTGCAGGGACCCACTGCTCAGGTGGAACAATCTGTATGAGCTTTTCCTCCACACGTATGTGATCCTCACAGCAGAAGCCATGTTCGGAGTCTGACACAGAGCAAACATGAGGAAGAAAAGGCTCTGGTCGGATGAGACCAAAACTGAACTGAACTCACAAGGAAAAGGCGACATGTGATGGAAACCCAAACCTAAAGCCCTAACACTTCACTAAGGATGATAAAACTAGTCAGGGTTGATGGAAGCCTCTTACTGGCAGCAAAACCCTTTACACTTGGGGAGAGGAGGAGGAAAGCCGACACACAGCGAGAGGTACAATTAAATGTGTTAGAACAAAGAGCTTTGATCTGTTAAAATGGCCCAGTCAAAGTCCAGAATTGCATCCAATGGAGAATCCAATGTTTGTAGTTGCTCTTCATCAAATATAAGGGAGATTAACTCATTTTTCAAAGAGGAACTTTGAAAACAGAACATAGAGAAATGCTCTGTGCTTTAGATTTTTGAAAAAATATTGAAAACATTGTACAATTTTCCTTCCATTGCATAATTACGAGCCACGCAGGGCGTGGTCTGTCAAATAAAATCCCTAAAAAAGGTTTCAAGTGAATCCTATTCCATAATCTTCTTAAAATACACAACTAATCAGCAGCTGAGGTACATTTAGCCCCATTTCAAATGTCACCCGAGCAGTTCCATTTTTATTTTAATCTCCTGATCGTTGAAAATTAGAGCTTGCAGTGGTGAAACCAGAGAACGTTGCGGCGAGAAGCTGAAGGGAGTAAACCTGTAGGGAGGGTATCGGATTTCAAACTGAGGAGCCAGAGGTCATGACCCACTAAGACCTGATGCATCATGGGAGGTTCAAAACATTCAGCAGCTACGTGCGAACGGAAGCGCCAGGCAGGTTAGCAAAGCAGAGAAAAGGAAGTAAAGCAATACATCTTTGAAGAAAAGTGTCATATTTTAAAAAAAAAAAAAAAAGGCCATAAAATAAAGATGGAGGCATCTGACGTTTGTTCAAGTCTCCAGTGAATTACACTTTCTGGCACATTATTATATTGTATTTTCACAAACCGCACCGCATAACTTTATTAACAATTACTTATTTTTTTGTTTTCTTTTTTTTTTTTTTAAAGGCAGCAAAGAGGTGTGGCATATATTGCTCAACAAATAAGTTGCTTTAGATGGACTTTAAATGAGGTCCTCAAGTGTTTAAATCCTCGCAATTCCAAACAATTCAAACTTCTTGAGCAGCCAAGTATCTGTGAGACCTGGCAGAAGTCCAGCCGCCTTCGGCCGCTGACCGACAGCAGACGGCGTCCGCTCCAGAGTTAGCGCTGTAAATCGTCCTGCTTTCACTGCCGTCCGACGCAGCTGCCGGCGTTGTCCCTCCACGTCTGCTGCAGCTGCTGGAGGTGCTGAAAGGCTCTCTGGGTGATGTTAAGAGCTGGGTGGACCTTCCTTAGGTCAGGCTCTCCGATCAGAGACAGGCCACACAGCCCCAAGTAGGCATGAAGAGGGTCTGGAGAGACGAAACCACGGACAAAAAGGGAGAAACCGGGTCAGAGCTGACAGCGGGAGTCCCTGCAGAAGCACCTGAACGTGACAGAGCTGGTACTTAGAATGGATGTGTACTGACTGATTCAATCTATAAACTCATTGGACCCTTCAGCTGTCCCAAGGATTGTAAGTTTGTCGTAATGAACCTTTAAGGACACGTGAATAATGCACGCTGCTTCGCCCCTAGGAGCGTCTCTCTCCCTCGGGACGAGGATAAAAGCTCCACAGGCTACTAAATGGAGCAGTAATTGAATTACAATGAAACGACAGATGATTGGACAGAGACGTTAGAATCAATCACAGAACTATTAGCTTCACCCATCAGGACTCGGACTCAAAGTTACACCAATGAGAACGTGGTTTCAAAAGGCCTCACTCAATATTACAGCGACTTTCAATCCAAGATTAACATTGAGATGCTTTTTAGAGACATGCAGTGAGCCAGCCACATCCTGCAGTAAACGACTGACACAGGAGAAGCAAGTAATGTGAAACAATCAAGTGGCTGCAGAGTGCTCGGAGAGGATGAAGGCCGGCTTGCGCCTTCATCCAAGGCACAAGCCTTGGATGAAGGCTAAAACTGCAAGTTTGCAGTTTTAGGCTGCAAACTTGCAGCCTAAAACTTGAGTTTAACATCCTCAGCAGCCACAGGCATAACAGCAAAGGGGGCAACTTCAACACGGATGTGATGGAGTCCTGGCCTGTAAGTGTCTGGCTTTCATTAATCTGACCTTTTTTTTAAAAAAAACCAGTCGAGTCTATAAATAGCATCAGCTGTCAAATAGGCTTTTAGCCAAACTTTGGTGTTGCTTTAACAAACCAATTACTTAAGACTAAATTGAAGTCATCACTGCCAACAATCATATATAAACACCAAGTTTTAAAAAAACTGGATATTAATGAGTTGTGTCAGTAAAAGGATGTTTAGTCTGTTTTGATGCTCCTCTCCTCCGTGGCATCTTTGCAGCCAGCCACACAAGAGCAAAAAGCAAAATATTTATCCACCGTCTCACCTCTGACTATTTGTTATTTTCCTTCAGATATAACGACGTATCAGACAGGTACCATCTTGTTCAAAAATCTACTTTGTTGTTAAAACTCTCCAGCTTCTACACTTGTCTCTTATGCTTTTATATCTTAACACATTGCAAATAATGTATTTTCCCCTTATCTATCAATCCTGACGAGACCTGGTCACAGTTTCTTGTCAGTAACTTAAAAACAAAAACGTTCAATGAGGAAAATAAGTTTTGGAAAGGCAAAACAAACAAAAGTATGTCTTGATAAATTAATTTAGCTTGAGGAGTAAAAGCTAGACATTCAAATATTACGTGAATTTTCTTTGTTCCACACTCCTTGTCTTCAAGATGCTACAGAAACTTTAGATGCAAGGCAAATCAAGAAACAAAAGAAGAAGTCTGGCTGCTTTCTGTGACGTCTTGGACAACTGAGAATCTACACCAGTCTCTCTGATTGCAATTTAAGAGCTTTAAAAAAAACCTTCTGCTATGTTTTGCTTTCTAGGCTCTTATTCTACATTTTAACACAGAATAAAGAATCTTCTAGCAACAAAACACACGCAAAAAAAACAATCTGGAATCATTTTAATGCAGGTCTGCATGTATTGTCCCACATCCAAGCAATCAACCCAGTTCCCACTGTAAAGGAAACATTTGTTCGCTATTGTTTCCTTCTCCCATAAAACTCTTTTATTCATTTACATTCACAAGCCTCAGTCCTGTCTGTCCCTCCTGAACGCCGTCCTCCTATCTGTCTGTCTGTGGTAACACGAGGAGCTCCGTCTGCCGTTTCCTCAGGCTACCTTTAAACAATCGCCTCATCAATTACCCAGCATGAGGGCAGGCAAGAACACGACTGCTGAAGTCTAGGGTTACAGGAGATTCTTTTCCCACTGATCTGAAGTAAAACTGGCCACCACAGCTCCACCCTGTTTCACTGCACCTGTGGAAGATGAGGCGCAAACTGCTCTGCTCAAAGAGAGGAAAATAAATGAACTGAAACTGCTTAGATCCACAACGGTTTTGTCCCTAACGTGAGATCTTTGAAGCTACAGGAGAATGACAAGGAAGCGCTACACAGTCATTAAACACGCCATTCAGCGCCTGTTTTGCTCCTGTGGTTGTTACTGCACTATAAAAACACCGGGCATTTGTGTTTTATGGATGCAACAACCACAAAAAACAAAAAACTGCAGCCTGGCGTTTCTACTGGAGGCAGTAGAAGTCAAGTGGCATCATTTACCTGGATGGCTGTCGGGCCACTTGGCGAAGCCGCCGACCAAACGATCCTGCGTGGACAGAATGAAGCTCCTGTTTTTCTCAAAGTGTGTGAACTGGAACACATCCAGGAGCTGGAGAAAAATACAAAAACCATCAAATGAAAACATTTTAAGAGCTACAGATGTACCAATTAGGCTTTTCTTGACTGATACCGATTTCCACAATCTTTCATATTTTTCTCAGACATCTTTCATAGATGTAGTTTTGAATCCATCAGTAAATTAAAAGATCATCTCCAAAAGGACATCAACCATTAATGGATTTATAGACTGATGACAGCAGAAGCTTTTAGTTTCAACAAATCTCCAAAGCAGCCTTAAACCTCAAACTTGTTTCTGTAAATTTAGAGTTTAAGACACAGCAGGCACTGATTTATTATGTGACGAAGTAGGAAGACATTTCAGTGTTTGCTACCTCCAGCGTAGCTCCCACCCAGAAGGAGTAGCACGTATCCACGGGTTTGTTGGGACGTCCGTGGAAACCGCTCTGCTGCCTCATGATGCACCAGCGCCGGATCCTGTTCAGCTCCCGCGGACTCAGAGCCTCGTCCAGTCGGCCCATCAGGCACAGCGAGGCTATGGCACAGTACGTCCAACCACCTGACACACGGGTCACCGAGTTATCACATGAAACTGCAGTCTGGGGTGCACATCTGCTCACTATGGGTATGAATATCTCAGTCTTTAACAATTACAATAAATATACAAATGCAACTTTAAGGCGTTCTAAAAACAAGAGTTGGGAGCAGAAAATTCAAATTTAGGGATTAGTTTCTTTCATCTAAATCAAGTCAAAACTCTACACAAAACCCCCAATACATATAATCACCATTTTTTTCCCCACTTGTCATCAACAAGCTTCTGGTGTGATTCAGGCTGGAAATTTTGATCAATCCTCAAGGCAAAACTCATTTAAATCAGTTTGTTTCCTGGAACACAACCGTCTTTGAATCATTCTCTATTAATTTCCATAAAAGCTTGGGATGCTGCTTTCGGGATGGAAACTTTTTAGGTAGTTAAGATTTGCATTTCTCATCTCTTCAAAGGCCAATTTAGATGCGTGTGTGTGGGATTTATTGTGCTGTTGATGCACCCAGTGTCAAAGTTTGTTATTAATTGTTGCCACAACCTGATGCAGCAATGGCAGCAATGGCAGCATGGTACAGGATGGTACAGCATGGTACAGGATGGTACAGCATGGTACAGGGTTAGTAGATTTTAACGTCCCACTTTCAATCGTCAAACATACTTCTTGTCATTGTGGCGTAATAGCTCGATGATTGGCACATCAGGCTACAAAGCTCTGTCTCCAAGGGGAAGTAAAACTTGCTTTACTTGGAAACGACATTCTGGCAGTTTTGAGTTCATGGAAACTTGAGTGTTACCTTGTTCCTGGGTTGGTCCCAAACCTACCAAACCAATTCAGTTTGGACCATTTTCCAGGATGTACCCAAGCCGATGACACATTCCAGTAACTTTGCTCTTGGAAATCAGCAGTTTTTCCAACAAGTGACTCCTGATAACTTTTTCCAACTTGTGCAAATCTACAGATGAGGTTGAAAGTGCAGCTTTACACATTTAAATCTCTACTGATTTCTCAGACTTTTCCGATTTTCTGGTTAATGGTCGGTCAAATTTTTTTCAAACAAAAATTTTTTACTTCAACTCAACATAAGCGTTCCTACTTCTCCTGCTTTTACTACATTATACATTCTTGTTCACGATGAGTGTAAGTAAACCGTTTTTTTATTTTAATTTAATCCTGAGGTCTTAGCCTCACCCTTACATGAAAGTTACAACAATATTTAATAAGAATGTAGAAAGATGTGGAGACATGTCTTCGCAATAAACTGTACATCCATTTGAAGGATTGTTTCTACTAGAAGCTTAAGGTGAGGGGTAAACACCTGGTGGCTTCAGACAATTTGTTTTTCCAAAATCAGTTTCCTTTAGGCAGGAAGAAACATCGTCCATGGATACCAGTGTTGGGATCAGTGAAGTCGGATAAAACAACAACAAAAAAAAAGTAGTAAATATAGACTAAGGACTGAAATCGGATACATAAATCCAGTCTCATGCCCAGACCCATGAGGTTCTATAATTTCATGTTTCACCTACATAACTGCACAGGCATAACATCCCAGAAAAATGTGCTTGTGCACATTCAAAGCAACGCTGGGAGGTCCTGGCACTGAACGAGCACACACACCTCAAGGGTAGACCGGTAATGGGCCGCGACTAAGCATCTCTGCTGATTTGTAATCAGCCCTTTGGAGGGTCGGTTGGCTCAGCACAGCCTCACCGAAGCCTTTAATCACAGAACTCGAATTCAAAGCGAGAAGAAAATCACATAGATCCAATAAAATTTGCCCCTTGGAGCAGTTGCAATTTTTAAGAAATGTATGTTTTAAGAGCACATCAGAGCTGGCAGGGATTTCATCTTCTCTGTACAACCCAGGTCATGCAGATATGTTGCTAAGTATTGCTTTTGTTGTGTCGCGTGAAAGCTTTCGCAAAAGAAAAGCAAGGTCTAATTGGAGTGGGGGACGAATGATTGAAAACAATGTGCTGTATCTATAGCAACGGATCTGTAGCGTTAATCCTTTATATGCTGTTTTTTTTTTTCATGCCTTTTACTAGTATAAGCCCCAACATATTGGTTATAATGTGTTCTGGATAATTTGAAGTAAAAAAATACCCAATGAAATTAAACCAAAAATGTATTTAAATTATCAAACTTATTCAGAATTTATTTGTTGTTGCAACAGTGCGTTTCCTTTCTTCTACTTATTTAAACTTAATAGGACTTTACATTTACAACATCTAACATATTTGCACTCACCGTGAGATTCTCTCCCAGCTCCTTGGCCAAATGCATTGTCATACGACTATGGAGAAATAAATTTAGAAATGATATTTGAATCAATAATAATTGATGTGAACACAAACCAGAGATTCTGAAGAACAACAACAACACAGCATACATGTTAGACTCCACACCAGAACAAAATAATATATATTTTTAAAATTACTACAAATAAAAAAGTGATGTCTTGTTCTTAAAGATGCACGGGTCAGATGCAGATTTTTGGTTTCTTTGAACTCCGACATGCTGACTGCAATTTTGATCGACTCTTATTAGGATCATTTTAACCGTAATATATTCCTAGATAAATATAGTAATTTTCTACTTGATTCAAAAACCTTGAACTTTATCTGACTAATGAATTATCCGACTTTGAAAGAGGATCAAATATTGTTGACTGTTGATTGAACTTCTATAACAATCAGCCTAAGTTTTGATCTATTTAATTAACAGGAAGAACATTCAGATGCTGCAGAATTTGATCCTCAGTTCAAAGAAGGAAAGAAATGGTAGATTTTCTTTTCTAGCCAGGCGATTGTTGCATCTCTAACCAAAATGAGAAATGTCATCAGAGAGAGAGCTGCAGAGATTAACACTTGAGCCTGTAATACACAACATTACACCGTTTTCTTCATTTCATACCTTACTTCTCAAAAAATAAGCAAGACAAAAATCCCCAAACAAAACAAAGTAATAGATGTGGTTGGCAAAGATTCCCACACATTGCACTTGTCACAAGACGCATCACATACAGCCACTTCCTCATCCTGACATTTATTTTTGTTTGAACAAAAATTAGACAATGCCATCTCTGAGAAACTGATGACCCATTTTTAGCTTCATCTCTAGAAATATTCATTTCGCACAATCTACTTGCAATCTGGGACGCCTTTCACTGTCTTTTATTAAATGAGGAATGTTACCGCATTGACAATGCATGAGTGTCATCTGTTTAAACCAGCTTTTTGTTAAAACAGGACACAAACAATAACAGAAGAAAGGCAAACCGTCTGCGTTTATTTTGTACGTTTTCAGACAAAACATACAAGCTAAGTTAGAGGTGGTAATCGACCGGGAAGAACAAACAACTCCCAGCCTGTTCCTGCTCTGATGACACTACAGCAAAAATGGCTACTGCATGCATCCATCTCTACATGTAAGGCAGTTTCTGCTTTACCAAAATAAACCTTAAGATCACAATTTAAATGACTTTTCTAAACTAAACTAAACTTATTTTCTGACTTTCGGTGTGTATCTATTCACAAATAGATACGAATAAGCATGATACAAACACACCCACAAAATACAGACTCTGAAATGTTAAACTCGATAGACGCTGAGGTTTCCCAGGTGACGTGTGCAGCTCGGGAGAAAGAGAAAACACTGCGCTTTGATGTGTCTAACGCCCAGAAATGCAAACAAAGCGAACAAAGTTGGGAAAATTAGTTTTTATTCTTTTTAACTGATGCAGAAAAAAGCCTTCGCTGCAGCCTTACGACGATGATACGTTACTCTATCTTCTCTAATTGTTATAAATGAACTGTCTGCAAATGAACCGACACCTTGTAACAGTTCGTGGGCTGTGTTCTATTTTAATTTAACTTCTTATGTTGCAGAAAAGGAAGGTTAGTGTCCACTGTGGGAGCGTTCACATCAGAATCATCTTGTTATTTTTGTCCACTGAAGGAGGATCAGAAGCTTCACACTTTTTTTAACCTGCCAACACTCACTCACCAGACTTCCACGGATGTACTCGATGGCTTTCTGGGTGTCCATGCCTGACCAGTCATCCAGCATGTAACAGATACTAGCTGCACAGTAGATAAACCGGATGTCATTCTCACTTCCTTCTGGCACGGCATAGAAACTGAAAGCCAGACAAACAAACAAAAAAAAAAAAGGCAGAATTACATAAAAAAAGAAAAAAAAAACTGTCTGGGTTCTGGTTTTATGCTTTCAGATTTAGGTTCTGACTGTTTGAAAACTACTTTATTTGGTGTAAATGACGAATAATTCAGGTGTGAAACTAACAAAACCACAAATGTATGAAATAATTAGCCACAAGTTGCTTAAATGTGTTAAACTAAATGAAACCCAACCCACATAGCTCTAATTGAGAGATTGTGTGTTTTTTTTAACAGCCCGAGTATTAAGAGACGGCCTTATTCCACGTGAGTGGAATAATGGTGTGGTTTTTAAGACAACACCATGTTAATAAGCAATTCATTATGAATAAAAGGAGAGAAGGAGAGAAAGGACAAGGATACGACAGGCTGTTTCTGGGGTAACTATCTGGATCTACCTCAGGGATGCTGGAACAATTCGATTACCATAATAGAGGTTATAAACAAAGCCTCTGGACTGGAAAATCACTGCCAGGCATTTTGGGACAGACCTGCTGTAAGGAATGATGATGGGATCGATCCCAGAGCGCCAGCTCAACAACGGCCGCGCTCTGCCAGCACTGGACGTTTGGGATCATTACAGCGGCATTAAGAGCAATGTTTTTATTTAAAGTTAATGAAGTTTTAATTCAAATGCCACAATGCAATGCTGCTAATTGCTTCTCTCTTCATTACAGCGTTGAACCGCAGGGTATAAACGGTCATTTCCGTTTATTCGTCTCGCAGGACTTCTTTTGCTTTGTTTTGGTTTTCGAACAAAGTTTTTATGGCAGCGCGGTGCATCAGGCCACTGAGTTACACAAAAAGTTGTGCTGGAACTTGAGCAACGTCACGAAGTGAGGCGTAAAAACATTCAGGTCAGAACAGAGGAGAAGAAACGGTTCATTTCCTTTAGTCTACACACATCCTTAGTTGCCATGTTGGCACATTTTATCACCAGCTTATCTTCAACATAATCAGTGAGTTTCTGAGAAGAAGATCTCAGCCAAGATTTAGGAGAAAAGTCATGAAGATCTGCACGGTAAAGCATGCAGCTGCTCCAGCTACTGGAGGACAGGAGATTGTGTCTCAAAATCACATATTTAGTTGCTTTTGAACTACGGAACATCCAAATGCAAGTTGCAGTCAGACCGTGTTAAATCTGCGATCAGATGGCTGCGGGTGCTTTTGAGTCAGAGTGAAAATGCCACAGTAAATAAGGATTTGGGTGCAAAAGTGAGCGAAAGTGTGCGCCAACCTGCCGTCCTCGATCTGCAGCACTTTGAGACCGGCCAGAACGGCCTCTTTGTTCACCCGACTCAGGTCGTCTCCGAGGATCAACAGGGAGCACAGGCCAGTGTAGGTCATGGCAACATGGCCGCTGTCGTACGGATGGAGCACACCTGGACCCTGAGGACAACAACCGAGAGGGAAATCAGAAATGCAGCTGATGGCTGCGGACACACACAGAATATTTTGGAGATAATATTCATCATAGACGTAGGAGAATAGACTTTCTCTGTTTAGTTTAATTTTTGAGAGAAAAAAAAAAAAGCAAATCTCCATCTCTTTTTAAAATTTCTAATAATACCCATCATGACAATGGTCACAGTTGCTTTCCAAGCTGGCACTCACAAATCTGCTACACTATAGTATGGTATTTGCATCATTCTACTGAAGCAATAAATGATCAAGAAACTGATACTGATGATAGATAAAAGTGGATTTACTGAGAGATTAAAAAAGAAGGAAAAGCCACAGTACTCAAACTGAAAAACAATTCTGGTAGTACCTTCGTGCTGTAAGGAATCCCAATATGTGCTGATCCACGAAACCCCCCACGGTTCAGGTTGGATTCTGTAACGGGTCAGACAGAAATGATGGAAATATTCAGCACAAGAGACAGGAAAAAAATAATAAAAAATTACATTTACGTAATTTACTGATTTACGTTTTAAAGCCCTTCTGTTCATCTTATGACCTGCAGAAAATGTTCTCAATACAATAGGAAAAGAGGAGTGCTCTGCTGCCACCTTCTGGCCATGACAGAAACACCAAGCCACATCAAAATGACGACAACATAACAGAAGCTTTAACATTTTCTATGCGGTGACTGAACAACAAATGGACCAATATATTCATGCGTCACATATCAGCCTTACAACAGCTCATCCTGCTACCCGACTTTATGCAAGACTCTGTAAAAATATGGCATCCAACCTCTGTACTGAAGGAAAAGTAAATATTTTATCTTCCACCAACATATACAGAAACCCTGATGTCGATCCCCTGCATGTATACACAGATGAATTCAGTCAAACACCTGCATTTTACTGGAGACTAACATCCCACCTAAGCAAAATGCTTTCTGTAAGTCTTAATAGTTTGCTAAATAGGGGATTATCATACTAAGGAATCATTAGTAAATCACATTTGTCTCTCAACTTGTTTTTTTCCCTCAGATCTAACGAGAAGAAGCCTGCCAGCCTCCCAACATATGGCTGCAGCAGAAATCCATCAAGCACGACTATCCCTCCATCATCTCCATTGATGTCTTCAATAATTAATGAAATGCGCATCTCAACAGATGGCATGGAGTGGCTTGTCGGAGGCAAAAATATATAAATAAATAACATATCAGTCCCAAAACAAGTCATTAAAAGCCTGAGAGTCAAACTTTTCTTTGATGAACAGCTGTAAAGATGGACTGGGTTATCTACAGACAACTGAGAGCCAATAGCTACCTTGAAATCTGCAGAGCGGGAAAAGAAACACATGACAGACTTTACAGTTTGATGAGTCGGAGGATGCAAAGACGACTACCTCAGTGTGAAAGTGTGAAACAAACTAACTTACAATAACTTAAAGTAGAATCAGCATTTGAAAATTTTTTTTTATAATTATCCCTTACTAAAAACTTACACTATTTTTGGACATTAAACGCATCAACAACAGGCTGCTGTTTAATGCACTTTTTTTTTTTTACCTTCATCAAGAATCTGATAAAAGTTGGAGAGGAATTTTAAATTACAGAAATTTAATTGCTTAATTTTCTAATTCCTTCAAAAGCCTACTACCTTGATCAAATAATCAGCAGAAATTATTTTCCCCCCTTTTATTTTTTTTATAGAAAGAAAGAAAACCTTAACTGATTCAGCCAGATCACAAAGAAAATGTGAAATCAGTGTTCGGCCGATGAGGTGACAGGTGTTGAAGGGAAGACATGTCGCTCCCCAGAGGCATTCTCCAACTCACAGTGAGGAAACCCAACAGGTTCTTAAGTCAGAAGGAAACTACAGGCTGAGTCTAGATCCAGCTAGTTCTCAATGTGCTGTGTTTCTAGGCATGCCCAGAAAAACCTCCAGATGGGTTACAAAAAAGTGCCAGAATCACGTCATTTGCCTCCCATCAATGTGGAGCAGCAGAGGCTGCAGTCCAAACTGAGATGACGGAGCTAAGCAGCCCTATGTCAGAAATTCCTTACTTGGCCTCTTATTCAGTGACAACACTTTGATATTTAATCATTCTTTTATACTCTGTGATCAAAAACTGCACCTGGAAACATCTGGGATGAAGCTCGTTTACACAGCATGCTTCTAGGATCCTGTTCTTCCAGTCAAGGTCAACATCTCATCACTAAAAGTGAAGGTCAGCAAGAAAAATCAAGAGATTTTACTTTTGGTGCAGCTTCTGCAATTACCGCAGAAGATGCCCTAATCAGTCTACCCACCTCTCTCCTGCCATCACTGATTAATGAAATACAATATGGATTTTTTCCAATAGCACATTTCAATCTATCCAAATTATTATTTTTGAGGAAACGCAACAAATCTGTAGGCGTGTGAGCAAGCCTCTTTTATTCTGAAAGGCATTTTCAGCAAAGTATGGAATAGCAAAGCATCCACATTATCAATGCTGTTACTAAGCTATGACAAAAAATAATAATACACTCTATACATTTGCAGTGTTTCCCCCAGAGTATAAAAAGCCTGGCGGGCCACCAGGCTTTACTTGTACCCCACCAGGCTAAGTGTTCCTTATTTAAGTTTTTTTTTTTTAATGTTTAACTTTTTTTTAAGACTTTATAGTTGGTGTTCAGGTGTTAATCTTCCAATCTTTCAGTAGCACATACTCATCAAGTGGTATTTTAAAATTTACTGTCAACTTTAAACATATTTTAACTCAAAAAACACAACGAGCCACTGGATGAATGACTGCCTCAGCACCCTGTCACTGAGCTAAGCAAGTTTTCTAGCAGAAATTTACTCTTCATAAACCCACTTTGCAACTCATTTCATCTCAAGTCATTGCAATTAAATGAAAATAACATTTTCATACAGTAACATAAAAATAGATACAGCACTTACTATCCTGGGTGGGCAGAACTTGTTGTGAGTAAATCCACTCAATCATCACTTTACTATCCACCACCTCCAGGGCATCCAACACATCCAGACCAGACAGGGCAAAGAATAAAATAGATAACCTGGAATGAAAGCAGTTGATCTTACAATGTACTCGTTTATAAAGTGCCATATAATGTGTGAACCTGTTTTATAGCTTAACCTTAATAATAATAAAAAAAAAAAACAATATAGATGGAAACCAAGCTGAAAATGAGGGTTAACTGAATGATAGACCTCAACATAGACATAGCTGGGAACAGGCTCGTTCCATCAGCCATAAAAGCTGCTACATTGTCATACCCAGAAAACCTGAATGGTTAAATAAAGGCTAAGATGAGTTTTCTTTAATTAACTGAGGGCTACTGAATCACAGCTAGCTCCTCTGCTGTTCAGTTCCCCAACAAACCACAGTAACCAGAGCTCCCATGAGCCCTCTGGCGAACTCACCGGGTTGTTTCCAGCGACGCGTACCGCTCAGGTAACACCTGCAAGGTCCTCTGGAAGAATCGGACATGTCGGTCTTTCAAAAAGTCTATCTGCTCAAATTCTTCAAATTGGTTCTCTTCTTCCGCCATCTTTGTTTCCGCACCTATGGGGAATCTTTTCCGGCGCGTTTGCTTTTCAAAATAAAAGCCTCTTCTAGGGGTTGAAGTTATGGGGACAGTATTTGTGATACTGACTGCTGTCGCTACCGTAATTCATTGAGTGTAGGTGGGTTAACGAATTTTTTTTGTTGTCGTTCTCTGCTTGGACTTTAATCTTGAATCTATTTCAGTGTATTTTTTGTCATACATCAACCCAGAGCAGGTCATATTTCTGTGATAATTTGTTAGTGGGAGTGAAAAGAAAATTAAACATTACATTCTGGGATCTAGGATGTTTATTTTTCCTAGAGCTTTTTTTTTGTCTGCCTCATTACAATTCCTTTCTTTTTTTATCTAGGTTAATCTGTTGCGTGCCTCTCATTCAACACTTTGATATTTACGTATTTATTCGTTTTATTTGTAAATATTTTCTTTGTAAATACTTTACCATAACAACAAAAGTGTCAAAACAACAAAACAAATTTAAGTCAAACTCTGGAAACTGTGGAAAACTGCAGGACTCGGCTCATGGTGACATCATAGCCCTTGTCTCCAAGAGGGGATGGCTCTGGAATAAAAATAGTAAAATATGGAATTACCTAAATGTTACTTATCAGTCAAGTCTACAGGTCCAGACCTGTGAAACATCTGCAGCGTGGGTCCTTGTCCTGAAGGTTCACTGTGTTTCATCCTTTCCTCCCATCCTTTAGTGGGGCGAATCAGCCTGAAGGGGTCTCTGTTCACATGACCATCCATCTGAAGAAGAAAAACTAATTACTTCTCTGAGACTAATGACTGAAATCTTTGAAATCTAGTTTGAAATCTTCCAGACTGGTCACTGCACCTTTTCCTTCAGCTTAGCTATGATTCTCTTCTGTCGTTCCTCTTCCTCCTTTTCCCTCAGTTGCCTCTCATGAAGCTTTGCCTCCACCTTGTGAAGATCCTGCAAAGGTGCAATCAAACTATGTATTTTGCTAAGTAAAGTTGATCTCATACCTTCTTCTCGCTGAGTTCAAAGGAACCTGCTGTGTATTGCAAGTTATTTAATGAGAAAGTCTGAATTTGAGCGCACAAACTAACACCTTATCTTTTGTTTTCATGTATTTCTAAGACTTTAGAACTTGGTACCCTTTCACTGAAGCTTTTGACGACTTTCGTTGCCTCTTTTCGCTTCTCCTCCCTTTCCCTCTGTTCCTTCTCTCTTCTTTTCTTCTCCTGTTCCTCCTCTTTCTCGCGCTTCAATCGCAGACGCTCCTCAAGGGCCATCTTTAATTCCAGCTGCCGGCGGCGCTCCTCCTGATCAACAGAGATCATTTTGTTAAAAATAGGCATCTGCCCAGTAGAGCAACCTCATATTATGTGATTTTGATTACGAAAAGCAGTGCTGTAGTTAGAAAAAAATAAAAGTTTTGATGGCAAAATATGAACCTTTTCTTGTCTTCTCCTGTGAATCTCATCAGCCAGTTTCTGCTCTCCTTCTTCTTCCTCTTTTTGTTTTTTCTTTTTCTTCCATTCCTCCAGGCGCCGTGCCACCTCCGTCCTCTCCTCCTCAGTCCTGAAACATGAACGACTTAACTTCAGTCAAACAGTTTGCGTGAGTCAAATTTGAAAAGTTTCCGATCTGAATTTATTCAGTTATTGATACTCACTGCTGTTGCTCAGCCAAGTTCTTGGCCTTCCTCTCTTTTCTTTGTGCCTCCTCCATTTCCTCCTGAGTTTGGATCCTCGTCTGACGTTCTTTTTCTTTACTGGTTTTCCAGCGTTGAATAGCCTTGGGTGGGACGGAAGAAAACTGTTAAAACTGGACAAAACACATGTAACGCAAAGACTCGTGCATGACACATGCCAAACCCTGAAAAAACAGAAGGTTGTTGAAATTAATTAATTGCAAAGCAGTGCTTAAGTGTCACTTCCGCTAAACTCTAGCGTCACGCTTTGCCACATTTCTTCTCCACCTCTCTCTTTTTGTCCTGCAGGCGAAGCAGCTCCTGATGCCAGTCCTCGTGTTGCTGGACCTCCTCCTCTGTTTTACTCGGCAGGTAGAGTCTGGCCTCTTTCCTGTACGACGACCGCCCACCGTGCTTCATCCAGACCTGTCATTGTTAGAACCAAAAAAGTCGCTCCACTAAAACTGTCAAAAATAATAAAGAAGTAATTAACAAAGCGACTTTGTATTCCTCACTCTTAAGAATGCTTGGTGATCAAACTGGTCCCAGCCTCCATGAGAACCTCCAGTCTTCTGCAGGAAATCCTCCAGAGCTTTGACCTCGGCAGGGAGATCTTTGTGGAAGGGGTTGATCTTAAAGGAAAACAGAAGAAAAAAACAGCCCGTCACCCTTTTTTCTTATTTAAGCGAGTGTCACACAACAAAGAAAAAAAACATAATGGTGTAAACTGGTAACCTTCAGCGCAGGTAATTTAGGGTTTGACTTGACAAGGAGACTCCAGTTTTCAAACTTCTTCTCATAAGCAATAACTTCCTTCTTGCACGTCCGCTCCTCCTTTGAATATTTCTCAAAGCTGAGAGAAAGCAAGAAACATAAGGTTTGATTCCTTATAATAATTTCATTTCACTACAAATAATCTCAGTCTATAAATTCTGCTTTTTTTATTATTTCTATTTTTTCTACTTCTTTTCTACCCGACATTCTTTTATACTCTTAAACTTGTTTCTCATAAGATGCACACTTTTCTTTTGTGTATACCGAGTGAATGTTGTGGCTTTCATACTAATTTACCAAAGAAAGTTACATAACATCATTCATAAAAGGTAATATGTTTGTCTTTTTCCCCCCCATTTTCCAGGCTAAAGTGGTGTAAAGATGAATGTTTAGCAAATCTTTTTACCGTAAACACTGCTCCTCCTTTAGAGCATTTATCGACACTTCCACATCTAACATTATTTCTTTAAGTCTTCCAATCACTGGAAATACAAACAAAATTGCAGAAACAATATCAACAAACTGTCCCAAAAGACTCTAATTTTCACATCACTGACACTGCGTATTTTATTCTGAGTTTCAATTATTTAACTTGCAATATTATTTCACATATAAACCCAGAAAGTAGCTCAAATATTGATATTAATAATGACCAAAAAAATCATGTCTATAAGTTTTTCTAGGTAATGGACAACAACAACCGAGTTGCAGGTTCTTTAACATCAAGAAACAAAAATCTCACATTCAGGAGACGGCTTGACATCAGTTAGGTGTTTCTGAAATTTCTTCACACCATTATTGATCTTCACTAGCTGCTTCTGAAGGATCCTCTCTGAAGAAAAGGCATAATATTATATTTCTGTTAAAGCTGTACAATAACATATTGAAACAGTCTGGTTTCTTTACTGGGTTTCTGCAAGTTTCAAGCACATTGAAGATACTTTACGAACGTCAACATTTAAATTCATGGTCTACACAAATTGCAGCTTCAGACTCAGAACTATTACTGATGAACGGTTTTACCAATCTACTTCTAACCACTTGTACACATACTCTTTACCATGACGAAGGAGCTGATAGAGGATACAATATGGATTTTAAACCTTCAATACAAAATGACATACGGTATGATTTAAAAAATACGAAGATGCAAGATTTTGAATTTCTGCAATTGTTAAAAAGGACTGTGTTAGAAAAAACAGCAAATTAAAGGCAATATTTTAGTGTTAAATCTATTTCTTTACAAGACCAATCCATTTTTTTTCACATTGACTGCACATCCTAGTGTGAAACAGATGCCTATTAATGTAAAAAAAAAAAAGAAGAAGAAAGAAAATCAGCTATAAATGACTTACTTTGAGCAAACCTATCTTTCTGTAGTATTTTTTCATATTCCTCAAGTTCGTCAATGACATCCGTCCAGGCATTCTTTCTGCACAGAACAGTCATGGCTCTCTCTTTCTCGAATTTTTCAATCCTGTCAGGCAAAAGGCAAACAACAGATTTTTAAGTCAGTGGTTACATTTTTAGGGCAGAGATAGAGATTTTTCTTGTTTCAACTCCTTATTAAATGTGTTTCTAAATCACAGGGTATGAATCTATAGCCCTTTAAGAACACAGGCTCCCAAATGACAGACAGCAGTCTAGATTATGGACCTAGCTGAAGTCGTATGTATCCATCCATCCAATATTGAGTCTAGTTAAATCAGTATAATTTATATAGAAAATATTTATATATGTGATGAACTAAATAGTTTTGGGTGGGTGAAATAAACAGTTTTTGAGTGGCACTTCTGTTAGGCTTTAAGTGATTTGATTTATCCTTCATTGTATTACAAAAGTGAAAGCAAATTTCACTCACAACCTCCTGTTCCTCTCTGCCTCCAGCAGAAAGCGACCGACTTCCTCCCTGTTCAACCTTTTCTGCTTTCTTACCGTGTAAGACGCAGTGGTAGTGGGGGCATAAGACTCTTGCTCATCCTAAATTCATTTTAAAACAACAAAAACAAATGAGAGTACGACTATTACAGTGAACGTGGTAAATTTTACTATCCTAAACGTCATGCAGTTTGCCCAAAATACCTTATTAAATAATGACGAACGGCTACAAATGCATTTTTTTCCACAAACTACAGTATCTATCGTGCTATTCATACCTTTTCTTACTCACTCACTGACAGTTTAGCAACTTTGTCGATATCTACTAAGCAACACTGTCTGTGCTTTAAAGAAAATAAGAAATGTACCTCGATAAAATCTGCCGTGAACAGTTCATCATCGAATGGAGCGGTTGCTAAGGCGGCCATGTTTGATTGTGAAAGTAAACAAAGCAAACTTTATTGAAAAAAAACCTGTTGTCAGGTAGCGCATTCCTGTTGTTTCTAGCTTTAACCAGCAGAGGACGCTGTGTGCCGTCAACATCTTTCTCCTGCTCTGAATATTTGAACATAACAGAAATTGTCAGCATTTATGTAATTGTATTGTCGACAGTGTTGACACAAGAATCACTCTTCACTTTCATTTTTTGGGCGTTTCTTGCATATAAAGTCAACCCGCTGCTCTCAGAATGATAACTGTGGTTTGAACTCAGCCCAGGTTCACTTCATAGTTTTCAGCCACTCTGGTGGATTTACTGGTATGTTTGGACTATGGTCAAGTTATAAAGTGCAGTTCTGCTTCAACTTTAATTTTTTTAACAGATGGGTCTCATATCTTCCTCAAGGAGATTCATTGTGTGCAGTGGTCAGGTCTTACTGCTCCACCAAAACATGACACCTCCTGCTCTATCTTTTTGTTGATATGAGGTTCTTTCCCTTTAATGCTGCGTCACTGTAGATTTATGTCAAACATCTCTTCTGTTTTGGTGTCCATATAATTCAGTTTTAGACCTATCTGAAATAACAAACATTGTTTCAAAAGTCCTTGTTTTTGTCCACGTTGTTTCTGACAAACTTCACTCTGAACATGTTTTTCTTAAGGACAAATCTGTCTTCCTAGTGAGAGTTGTATGGAGAGGTCATGTTGTCTTTTTTCGATGTTTCAGACATTTCATTACAACCACAGCAAAAGCCTCCTGCAGGCCCCACAATGTCATTTTTAAGGGTTTTTGGAGAATTATTTTAGCATCTCACTGTTTACTTTCAGGGTGAACCTATTTGGATGACGAGAGCTGGGTGCTTTGACCATTGCTTTGAATTTTCCCCAATTATAGACAATGAAGTGGCAGATTTTAAACTATTTTGGGACCTTTAAGCTCTTTGGATCTTATTACAAGAGTCCAGGGCACAATAAACTAAATGTCTGGAGTATGAATAGGGTAAACATTTTTTTAAATGCTCAGAAAGTGTGTGATTCTAAACATTTTAGTGGCTTTATTTATTCCTCACCAGAATCAGCAAGCTTAGTGCATTTCACAGAAGCATTTTAAACAATATTTTCTTTGTTTCTTTTATTTTTTACCCGATTTTAAAATTATTTTAAAAATATAAACATAATCAAGGTATGTTGAAAACACACAGGCTTCCAGAGAGTGCCATTCTACCAATTATTTTTCTATTGACCTACAAAACAAATTTTATAATTCTGTTCGCTTGTGAAGGTGACTTGCATAAAAATATTTTTTGACAAAAGATCTGACAAGTTGCTTTATGTGATTTAATCTAAAGTTTAAATCAGCTCTCCAACATGTCATGCTTCTGCTGTAAATGTTATTTTTTATGGAAATGAAAAAATGGGCAAAACAGTTTGATCAGCTAACAAGAGTATTGATTTATTTGTTGTAATTTGAATACGAAAGAATCACTGCATTCAGAAAACCTTAGTCAATTTTTATGCAGAACTCTGCTTCTAAAGTAGCAATGGTTATGTTTTAGTCCTAACCTTGCATTGGTCTGTTTTATCATTTCGACTTTTCTTGCAGTCACTCTGAACTGAACCAAATCTTGAAATCAACAAATGAGATATGTCTTTTATCTGATTTGCTCAATGAAATGGGTTCCTATTGTCTGTAACTAAAAGATTTTTGCTGCAGTTTGACTGGGTTCTCTTTGGAAAAATTTTTTTATCACTCTCTATCTCTAACTCAGAAGCTTCAGAGTGCATCTTGACACAGCTCCGTGGTTGGAGCCGCCTACACACCTCGGTCTCTTCAGTAACAGCTTATGCATTCTGCAGAGTCCTTGACTTCTTCTGTAACAGCTTTTTCATAATGGCCAACAGCTATAATTATTATGAGAGCTGGCAAAGTGACAGTCAGAGAGAAAATAGAAGTGTGTGGAGGGACTGCTGTATAAATAGCAACCTGTATCCATTATTGAGTGCAGATATTGGGGATGGTCTCTCCCATGGGCACAGAGGCAGAGTTGTCGTCGCCACATAAATAGTAACTGCTCTCCTTAATGAAGAGTGTTACAATTTCCTGTCTCATCCTCCTCCAAGAGACTCGCTTAAATTGACGAAAGACACGATCTGATGGACTTTCTGCTGGTCGCTATAACAAACAAGGCAAACAGGAGGTAACAAAGCGGGGAGAATACAAGTCAGACGAGTACGTGCGCCAAAATGGCAACGTAATAAAGCAACTGTAAACGAAAATATAATTATTTCTCCTGAGCAGGAATGTTATTTTTTGACTTCTGGTGCAGTGGCAAAAATCCAGCTATTACAGAACCTCACAGCTCACCTGTCAGTTTATTTAGTTAACACTTGACATAAAATGGACAGGTGGCTGCATGGCTTTTGTCACATACAAGCTGTGCAAAAATCTTCACATCCCAAAATCTTTTACGATAATGTTAAAGCTACACATCTCAATATATTTTAGTTGATTGTGCAAAGTGAACTTTTAGTGTCTGCATAATTGCATTTGTAAATTACTTCTCGGATGCAATACGATGTAGTACTTCAGGAGCCGTGCAACAAATCTTTGTGCACCAATAAAATACTTGGTAATTTGGAAGGACTTTAATTGTACTTCATGCCAACAGCTGCTACACAGTTAGTCTTTAAAGTCTTTAAAGATCAAAAGGTTCCAGAAGAGAAATTGGTGTGATGGTGGAAAAGACAGCAAGTAGTGAAGATAATGGTAGTTAATATTAATGAATATTGTCGTGGCAATATTCAACACACACACACACACACACACACACACACACAAAATCACATAAATGATGAAAGAAGTTACAGAGCACGAAGGGAAAACACGCAGGAGTCAGATCATGGGCGTTTCAGAAAAATGCAAGAATTCAGCAGGGAGTGAATGAGATCAAGGTGATGTGATTGTGGCATGGAGACCAGGTGAGTACGTTCAACAGAGTGCAATGGGAGGAGAATCTATGCAGAGGACTGAAGGCAGATTTATTATCAGAGAAAACACATAAGAAATCTATATACAAATTAACAGGGAAAGGTTAAGAATAATGAACACAGAACTAACCCTAACCCTACACCCAAGAGAACCACATGGGAAAATAACTAATACAACAAAAGGTAAATCTAAAAAGACCGAACCAAACTCAAGTGAGAACCAAAACACAAATACCCAAAGAGCGCGACAAAGACAGCCATTTTAAGACTGGATGAGGTGCAGAGGTCAATATCTCTGGTGGAAGAATCTGTGGTACAGTCCACACAACCGGCTTATATAGATGAGTAACCAGAAAAAAAAGCAGAAATTGGGAACAAAGAGGCGAGTCAGATTTAATGGGACCAAAAGATCTGGGACTTGGGCAGAGATTCACCTTCCGAAAGGAGTGCAAGCATCTGTAATTATAAAAATAAAGCAGCATTTTGTATCATGAAAACACATCCACTCACACAAACAAAAATATCCCTAGTGCTAAGGGATAATAAAGGATATTTCTATTCAATTCCAATCTACTCCTATGAATAAAATGTACCTATAGCAATAAGTGAAATACTTTCCAACTTTTTGATACTTTCTTTCAGTGTGTCTTTCACCTCCTGAACCTTCTGCTAAAGTAAAGAAACTCGTCTCACAACTTGTCTCAAACCTAATTTTTCAGTTTGGAAGCGTTGCTCATATGCGACATCCTGAACAATCTCTGAAAAGCCCTGAAGTGGCTGAAAAGGAAGGTGACAGCAGCTAAATGTGAAGGAAGAAAGAAAAAAAAAGCGAGATTATATGGAAGACTTGACCTTTGATCTCCTCTCAGCAGCTAATGGATTGGTTGGAAATGTTATGAGACACGATCCCTGTAAACTGAGAGGTTGGTTTTCCGTGCAAGTATGTCAGGAGCAGAAGCTGGTACATGGTTATTTATGCCACCATGTTTGTGTGCAAGCATGGGAGTGTTTGTGCTCTAAAACCAACAGCAGTCAGATGTGTTTACATGTTCAACTCCTCATCTGTAGCGGCTTCTATCCTGTCCCTAAACGGGAGTCATGTCCGTCAGCATGTTTGTTTAGCATCTGCAAATAAGTAGACGTCCTGCACCGACAAACATATTTAGTGAGTGAAAATTCACACACACTTGACTAATAATCCTTGAACTGAATACTAACTGTTGCATTTAGCCAAGTTCAAATGTTGAGCCTTGAAAACTGTCAGGATGCTAAATGTTGACCATATTTGACTGCTTTACTTTGTAAAAACTTTCAAAATCTATCAGAATGTGAAGTTATGTCTAGTCATCTTCAGGTGATGCTGCAGATTTTCTGTCAGCCTTAGTTTGGTTACATTATTCAAAAGATTTATTTTTCCCGGTCATGAAATCGTTGTTTTGTTATTTTTGACGGATGCTTTGACTCAAAGTGACTTTGAAATCCCTTTTTTGTCTCCTAACAGAGATATGTTGAAGGACGTGGGTCAAAACTGACCGATACTTAAAAACGTTCATGAATTTATCCAACTTGAAAAACTAAGTAACTCCATATCATAATCCTGGCATTACATATGCTAGATATGAGTATTATGTGTGTCAAATTTACAGTTTGGGATTATGGCCAAAAGTGTAATTTTGTTTCATCCAATCACAATCCACTTTCCCTCAATGTGTTGAAAGGTAATGTTCACACTTTCACAAGGTTTTTTTTTTTTGCAGCAAAAAATACTTTTTTGTTTCAATGTTACCTTTTAGTCCAGACATATGGAGGATCTAAGAGGCTGTTGTCAGATGTAGCACAGAAAGTAGATGGCACAGATTCCTGCAGCGCAGTTCCTCTCAGACCATTGAACCAGTTTTCACATTTTCTTTTTATTAACTCTTCGGAAATACACGGTTGTCACCGTTGTTGCTCTTTGTTGCCTCGCTGCAAGGTATAGCTGTAGATAAAGAAAAAAAAAATACACAACCTCCAGAAAAGCTAGACTTTATTTACACTCAACTGAAGTTCTCTAACCTGAAACAGGTGTAAATTTAAGATCAAATGCAGGAAAGTTAATCAAAAGATGCTTAAACAAATTTGTCTGGTTATTGCAGCATCTTACTATTAAAGTAGATTGTTCAAAAGATTGTTCATAATATTTTTTTCATTAAAAAAAATCCTGTCGTTTGTGTATTTTTATGCACTGTAGATAAATTTTATATACCATATCATATAATAAATTTGATAATTATCTATGACACCTAGTTTATTTACACCTAGTATGCTTTGATACGTGTTTCTTAGTTTTCATTTCCTGTTTTCAAATTCTGAAAACATTTCCAGTTAATGCTTGATCATTATCTTGAACCAATTTCCCATCAAGTTACGACGCTCTCCCTTATCAGAACTGACCTTTGGTCCCTTTGAGGCCTGCTGGTCCCTCAGCCGTTGGTGACAAGCCTAAAATCTGTCTTCACGAGGCATCAAAAACAAAAATGCACACACACGATGCTCTGAAGGATCAGGAAGACACAAAGTGCAAAAGTGGCTACAAGTTGATTAATCAACAATGAAGTGATAATTTGATTAGATATTTGAGCCACTCAAGTGTATCATTACTGTGGAGAAGCAGCGTGTGATCTGGAGCCTTTCCACCCAGCAAGTTACTTTAATCCCAAGCATGCGAAGTTTAGTTCAGCACAGAAGATTGACTGGGTCAGCTGGTTAAGAACAAACATTTTGCCCTGAGGCTCCTTAACAGGTTAATGAAGCCATGCACACGCATACACACACGCACACATACGCAAACACACGCATGCACATGCATGCACAGCTCTCTGTGACACCTGCTGTAATCGTATATGGAACTATAACGCAACATGATCTGACCGCATCCTGCGCAACATGTTGAGCTTGTTAAGACTAAGGGGGACTGCTAGCCGGTGGGGACTCATGCATTTTAGGCTGTGTGTGTGTGTGTGCGTGTGTGTGTGTGTGTGTGTGTGTGTGCATATCACTGAATGATTTGGATGCTGAGAAGCTTGGTTTGGAAAACAGGGAAAGTGATCAGGTTAATTGCTTTTCCTGCCGAGCCTCAATCTCTCTGCGACGTGAACGTACGAGCAAAACCGTTAGAGCTGCTTTTAGTTCACTAGAGCGTGGTATTTCATGGACTGACGTATTAATGTGTAGGCTTTCAGTGGTGTCTTTACTCATAATTTCACTGCTTGACACCCAGTTTCCCATATTGCAGACCTACATGTGACCCCGTCACAGCTGAGATTCGTCCGATCGCTTTCTTACATGTGAGAGGGGAGCATGGAAAGCAGTTTAGACTGGTGTGGAGGTTGCCAACACGAGGTTTGGGTCCCGTTTCAGGGATCAGGCGAGACACCTGAGCAGACAGGATACATCCTTGCATTTATTTCCTTATGAAATACTAGACAGTTCTAAATTTGAGTGACTTAAAGTTCCACTTATCATGCTTTGGTGGACTGGTCGAAAGACTTCTGACTTCATTGATGCTTTCCTTTGACCTTTCACTCAACACCATGACCACACAGTGTCCACATTGCCAGATCCGCCCAGCTCAGCATCGCCTGGAAGAGTTGCGAGATTTCTGTCCTCATACTGTCGTGATTAGAAATGGTATTGCTATACATCATCAAATTATACAAATTATACTCTAATTTCTAATCGTGACGACAGTTTTATATATGCTGGCAGTATGAACAATGAAGCATTGGAGCAACTCTTTTTCTATCTATAAAAGCTGGGAAGCACTGAACCCAATTTGACTTTTAAAGTGTTATGACAGTCCTACGCCTCTCTTACTGATGGTGACTCAGACAAAATTGAGTAGAAAAACATGCAATTTGGAAATGTTTAATCTGCAGCAGTGACAGGATCTCATATTTCTGTTTCTGAGGACCGATTAAACTCTGTGTCTGCCATAAGGAGTTATCCCCCGGCTATGAACTATAAGCTTGAGACGATCAGAACATATTCAGCTTTAGGTCTCACTCACACCAAGACATCTTATTATACTGAGCTACAGTGATTTGGGCCAAATCATTTGGCCTAAAATATGAATTTGACAAGAGTTTTCAGGGCCGAAAGAGCTCAGAGGGCTCTGTGTTTTCTTCCCATCACTGCTACATTCAAGCCTTTCTTCCGTGGACCCTCCAACTCCCAGTCAAAGAGAAGCATTGTCTTCCCTCACAAGTTCACAAACAGAATGATAGTTAATGTCATTTCTCTTCTTTGAAATCTTTCAGACGTGCTGTGTGAGGGGGAGCTCCTAGATTCACATTAAAAATAGTCTTGCATGAAGATGAAAAAGGATAAACCTCTCTATTAGTAGTCAAATACATAAAAAAAAACAAGTATCAACTTCAGAAAATGTTGAAATGGTCAGACGACATTAACACTAGCATGAACTTTTGTTTTGTTGAATGTCATTTGGAAAACAACGAGAAGACCATCCATTGAAATAATCGGATTTCACTTATTCAAATTTCAAGCCAAACTTCGGGAGACACTTTAGCTGATTTTTCCATCTTGATGATAAATTTCAGCTTCCAAGAGCTTCCAGAGCCCACTGTCAGTGGTCCTGAGTTTCACTCTGCAGAGGGGGAGTAAGACAGAAAGCTGATCACACTTCCAGCCATGTGATGTTTACTCGTCTGATTCGCCTTGAACATTTCCCTGTTTGTACCAGTCGCTGTTAAAGTTATGCTCACAACCAAACAGATTCCCGTGAAAAGACGACGACACGGGTCCTTGTCTCACTGGCAGTGAGGCAACGTGTTTTCCTCACACAACATGTGCAAACTTTGTTTTTGTTTTGCTGCTTTATTTAGATCCAAGGGGCACAGAAATGCTCACAAAATAAACATTGATATGCTGCACTTTATACCAGCATGAGGACAAAACACAGACCCGTCCAGTAGATTTGAATGTTGTTGAAGTCCATTTATTTCAGGAGCACTAAGTGAAACACATTATGTAAATCATTTACACACAGATGAATGTTTGAAAGGCTTTATTATAGTTAATTTACAATACAATAGCTTTAATGTAAAGAAGTACTTTTAATCTGATAAATAAACCTCACCTGAACGCGTATTCTAATTTATTGAATATCACTGTAGATGTACGCACAGGTTAAAGAGTTGAACTTCTCTAAACTTTTATTCAGATTAGCTCGATAATAATGTGTATGTTTGTCCATGGGTCAGCAGCTACATCCGAGCTTTCTATCTCCAGGCACAATGCAAAGCACCAGAGGAAATGGTGCAAAGCGTTATTATTTGGTCTTTTTAAATAATGTCCTCTAAAATATGTCTTAACTTTTTGCGTCGAGTAAAAACTCTCATGCCTTTACTTTGACACAGCTGTAAAACGAGACATGAAATTGAAAATAAGTGGGTCAGCCTCACCATCAGACAAGTGAGTAACCTAAAATGATTATTTGCCGTCATGGGATTCACAAAATCTGATCAGCAGCGGCGTCACATGCAGTTTATTCCAAAACCTGCTGACCACATTAAAAACTAGCAGTTGAAGAGGCAATTAAATGCTGATAGTTTCATTTTCAAACATGTTCTCAGTAATCCTGCATCCACTGTCCCACACAGACGGAGGGTGCGGAGAAACAAAGTCAATCCTTGACTTGTTTAGAGCTAGATGGACTTGTTAACTGAGCTGAGGATAATGAGTAGCAACACGGGTCGAAAGCCAGCCAGTCTGCGTCCAAAGGTAAGAAAATCTCCCGTCTGACACCTCTGAGCTCAATAATTAACACACATTCACCTGCATTGAGAGGTGGACGACTGTTTGATCAGATAAACTGCTCTTCACACGCAAATAGTGGAAAAATATTTTTCATGTTTTCCTTCGTCTTTTACTCTCTGTTTAAGCTTATTTATCAGCCTTTCTCTGTGTGCCGCAAGTCTGACATGACAAACTCAGACAGCAAAGCAGCGCCATGTGATCATCATCATCATCATCATCATCCTCGCTGGCTGTTACAGCCAGTCACATTTCAGCAAAATGTTCTGAGCAGCTGTTGAACAACGAGCAGCAGCTGGCCTGCCCTCCTCTCGTCTCTGGGTTTCCTGCGAGTTGATTAGGCTTCAGCTGGAGGAAAGTGAATGGAGGTTCATGTGGAGCCTGGGGGCTGTTTCACAAAGCTGCTAAACTTGTGCTGCTGTTGGTGTTTCCCTCTGAGTGTGTGTGTCGCAGACGAGTGTTAAACCGACAGAGATGGCCTGCTGAGCTTAGAGGAATTGGTTGCAGACGTGCCACTCAGGGCTCACACTGGACTTGTGTGTGTGTGTGTGTGTGTGTGTGTGTGTGTGTGTGGATTTAATGAGCAACCTGGGTGCTTTAAAGTCCAAGGCTGCTGGTGCCGCTTCCCCTCTGGTGTGAGGATCGAGTCAAACTTATGAAGAAAGCAATTATTCAAAGGAACTAAACTTATTTTTTCGATTATGATCTTTATCTTTTATTTTCCATAAGATACTACATAAAAAAACAAACAAACACAGATTTAACAGACTCCACAAAAGACTTTTATTCACAGTGAAGTCGTATGATTGCGGCATTTCAAAGGTCAAACTGTTGGTGCAAACTGTTCTCAGATACTTTTCTTGTTCTCCTCCCCTTTTGCCACACCTTAACTTCCAGATTTTCTAATGAGGAAGCAGCGGACAGCAGGCATGATCAAAGAAACGTGCTGCACAGGCGAAGCAGCGCACGTCAGAGGTGCAGTTCAGTTCAGTTCCAGACTTAATTACCTCAACTTGTCAGACACGCCCTGGTTGAGACGGCAAAAGGCAGAGTGTGAGGCAGAGACTCTGACGTCAGCACCGTGGGGCTGGTGAGAGGTGAACAGAATGTTATCCACGTTTTGCAAGACAAGACCCATTGAATTCCTCTTCTGGACTTTAGGTGTAACCTTTTTATGGGGAACAGTGCATTGCTCTGTGCACACTGTCCCCACTGTGAAACTTGGTGGTGGCAGCATCATGCTGTGGGGCAGAGAGAGAGCAGCTGGTCTTTGTTCACTTCAAGATGGGAAGAGCGAATATGAGGCGTGCAATGGAAAATTTTATAATGTGCTCCTCACCCCTCTTCTGCTTTAGGTATAGTCTTATCATGAGATTGGTCAAGCTGCTCTCAAGACTTATGCAGCGTCGTTTAACAGCAGAGGAGAGCTCCTTGATCCTGGAGACTATCTAAGTGTTACTTCCCCATCGTAGAACTCATCTGCCCTCTTTAACATGAAAGAACAACCCCCCTATTTTTAACAATAGACAAATGGCCAGACCATCTGTGTTGGGCTCCACAGAATCCCATGTACATAACAATCAGGGATTCACACCTCTCGTCCAATCAAGTCTCTCTTCTCTGACCAGAACCTGTAAAAGGAAGCCAGACTTGACAGACTCCTTTGACTCTGTATTCTGTTCTCATCTCGCAGGGTTTAAATAAATTTCTTATTTCTTCTCATCCAGACTCTTGTTAAAGTAATTTCTTCCATGACAGCTCCTGAAAAAAAAAAAAAAAAACATGTAAAAGTTGAATTTTCTGCTTCCAGCAGAATCCCAAATATTGTAATGTATAGTAATGGTTTACATCAAAGCGTATTTGTATGTTAGAATAGTTCTGTCCAAGTCTTAACTCTATAAGTCCTGTTAAAACAAATATGGTCCTTGGGTTTCCTATGTGTCACTTTCCTTTCCTTACACAGTTATTCACTGCTTTATGTTGACGCATCATCATCAAATCCCAACGAAACACATCGATGTTTGTGGTTGTGAGATGACAGAATGTGGAAAAGGTCAACAGCTGTTAATGCTTCTCACATACATTATAAAAAAAAACAGGGAATGGGCAAAAGTTAAGGTTAAAATTGCCTCTACATCACATCAAATATTTGGAAGTCCCTTCTTTGAATAAAGGAAAATAGATCTGACACATGACCTGAGAGATGCAGCATCTGCGTTGATGCTACTATTCTATTGTATATGATGGTTTGACAGCTGTTCAACTTTTTTTATTTTAGTGTGTGTTTTACAGACAAGAAAAATAAAATTGTTGGCAACCGGATTAAAAATAAGAAAAAAAAAAAAATCTGACTGAAACCTGCAGAAAAATTAATCGAAACCAACGTACCGCTCTAAAATCATGACTCTCGCACTGCATTGTTGAACAAAAGGAGACAATAAGGACAAAGTGATAATATGGAATCAGATGTAGAGGTGAAGAGCGGTATCGGTGCGACATGTGATCATGTGACTCCAGGAGGCAGGAGCATCCAGTTCGCTGTCTGGACACTGGATCTGTCCCTGCCTGCACCAGAACAAACACTGTTGTCACTCATTGTGTCAATTATAACAATCTGATAGGTGGGAGGACACACAGAAAGAGAGAGAGAGAGAGTGTGTGTGTGTGTGTGTGTGTGTGTGTTTGTGTGTGTGTGTGCATTCTCACACATGCAAG